>NC_074725.1:8226010-8553510 GCF_947242115.1 Biomphalaria glabrata
AAAGAAGCTTCTCACGCCTCAAACGAATCAATAATTACTTGAGGTCAACAAGGCTCGGAATGTAAAGTAAAGTTGATCATGATTTAGTACTTAGTAAAGAGTGAATAAAATGCAAAGACGAATTTATTTTCTAATACAAAATCTTAATTCTTACCTAAATCCGATTCGCATTGGGCTCCGCAATGGTTAGGGCCGGCCCTGCAAAGATCTTTGGCTTTAAACTTTGGTCTGTCTCTACTTAGATTCGCCCAGATCCGTTAATTAGTAATTCCCTTTGTATCTTTCAGTTTCCAGTTTCAGGTCATGTAACGTTGGGAGGGAGAGGGAGGGGGTGGGGGCAGTCACTGTTTGCATGCCCAGGGCAAACACCCTCGTCACAGCTGAACCTTTTGTAACGTGCACACCGCGTGGGTCACGCTGCCCTTGAAAGACGTTGCAATGACCTGCTCAGTGTCAACAATGGCCAGGTTGCACAATCGAAGGTGCGAGAACAAGAACATTGGAAACTAGGAAGGAAGGCGGAGGAATACAGCAAGAACATAAAAAAGAAGATCTACAGGTTTATTTATTTTGGTGATTGTAACGAAAGGAGAATCGTTGGGGCGTGGTCAATTAAATACAAGGTTGATCTGGGCAAACGAGGTCAAGGTTCTTTATGAAACAAAGGCACGCAGCATGAGCAGACGACGTTATCTAACATTTGTCATGAATACCACGATCACAATGTTAACTGGTGACGTGGCCATTGCTCAAACAGACAAGAATGCATTTCTAAATACGTGTTGGGAAAATGCCTTTCAAAATGATTCGGAGCTTTTAGTGGGTTGTTAGTGAACCCCATCAATGAAAAAGCCGCTGTTAGTTTTGTGTAGTCATAAAAGTATACACCACTTTTAAAACAAGACATACAAGTACGAGAGGTTGCATTAAGAAATGGACTTTTATCGCAAACAGTAAACCTTGACACTTGTAGGCCTATACATACAATTTTGTCATTTGTTAAAATAATAATAAAAGTGTTTACGTAGAACATGTTTGAATGGGTGTATATATATTTTCTGTCCTACAATTGTTACAATTCTGTTAACAGCAATTTTTTTAAAATAAAAATGCTCATGATATGTACACATCTCTATACATTTCTTAAAACGTGATTTAGTAGGCATAAATTATAACAAATCAGGTCATTTGTACGGGTATATATTTAGCATGCGCTAACGAGGCCTACAGTGTATTGAGCCATTAACCGTTAGAATGCCCCCACCACGGAGACCGAAGCTCACAAGCCCCTCCTTCTTGAATACCTGCAATGCACTCTGTACCTCGGAATCCTATTGGAGATAGCCTGTAGTTCTGATAGTGTCATGCTGAAAATGCCAAAACCTATCTCTTTACCTCCTTGTTGGGGGGCCGCCTCTGATTTTGTTCCCTTTTCCCACATCTCCACACAGAAACTCTGACCTTGACCTTTATCATCATTAGATGAGAGAATAGACGCCGCCCTTGACAAGTCTTATATGTGTTAAACTTATGTTGATAACTATTTCAGCGGCATTCATTTCTTTGACTCGAATGGAAGTACAGATCAACCGAGACTCTCAGTGTCGCAACCATTTCTTCAGTTGGCGGCAATTTGAAATTATTTTAGTACATGTATTGTTTCGTTCCAATTCAACGAAATTTCTTTATTTTTGTTGTGAGAGAGAGAGGGGGGAGTAGAGTTGAAAGAGAATGTAAGAGAGAGAGAGGGAGAGAGGGAGTAGAGTTGAAAGAGAATGTAAGAGAGAGAGAGGGAGAGAGGGAGTAGAGTTGAAAGAGAATGTAAGAGAGAGAGAGGGAGTAGAGTTGAAAGAGAATGTAAGAGAGAGAGAGAGAGAGAAAGAGAGAGAGAGAGGGAGAGAGGGAGTAGAGTTGAAAGAGAATGTAAGAGAGAGAGAGAGAGAGAAAGAGAGAGAGAAGGAGAGAGGGAGTAGAGTTGAAAGAGAATGAGAGAGAGAGAGAGGGAGAGAGGGAGAGAGGGAGTAGAGTTGAAAGAGAATGTGAGAGAGAGAGAGACAGAGAGGGAGGGAGGGAGGGAGAGAGGAAAGGAGTTGAAAGAGAATGTGAGAGAGAGAGAGAGAGAGGGAGAGAGGGAGTAGAGTTGAAAGAGAATGAGAGAGAGAGAGAGAGAGAGAGAGGGAGAGAGGGAGTAGAGTTGAAAGAGAATGAGGGAGAGAGTGAGAGAGAGAGGGAGAGAGGGAGAGAGGAAGTAGAGTTGAAAGAGAATGAGAGAGAGAGAGAGAGAAAGAGAGAAAGACAGAAAAGGTGTAGGAAGAACTGTGAAAGAAGAGCACTTGTATTACCTAGGCCAGTGCTTTTCAAACTGTTATACGCGTATCAATGGTGGTACTTCAATTCATTCCAACTGGTACTCGTGTTATTACCGCGTATCAATGTCTCAATTTTTTTTTACCAATCTAGAAATAATTGTTCTTAATATCTGACCTAGTTAGAGATAGAAAAATCGAGAAATGACGTAGTACCAGTCACATGCTAGTTTGGAGTGCCACACCTGGCTTCCCAGAAGTCATTTCTTCAATCCGATTTATGGCTTGTCTCAGTCTGGTTTTTTTTTTTTTTTAACCTGTTTTATCGCGTGAAAATTGTAAAATGTGGAGAATATACTCAGCACTGTCATAAATCAGGTCTCGTATAGACCTCCGCATACAATTAAAGTTGTTTTTATTTTTCTATGACTTTAACATTTTTTATAGTGATTCCTGACATTTTCTTGCAAAAAAAAATATGATTAAATGACAGTGGTACCTCAGTTCTATGTTCCCGTATGGTACTTCCGTTCCATGTTCCCCAGAGGTACTTCAGTTCTATGTTTCCGAGTGATACTTGTTCAAATTAAGTTAGAAAAGCACTGACCTAAAACACGACCAACAATAGTGCCAATTTAAAAAAAAAATGCTTATAAATAGAAACCATGGCATGTAACTCCCTCGTGTCTTTTTTTTGTTGTTTTGTTTTGTTGGTTGGTTGGTTTTTATCCGAAGGGAGATAACGGAGAGTGCAAAGTAAAAGCGCGTTGTAACACGAGTAGTTCACCCTTCAGATGGCAGCACACACGTTGTTTTGTCATGTCAATCATCTTCCCGACTAAACACTTCGGTACGTTGACTTCACTCTTTTCTTTGACTTTTTTTTCTAATACTAACGGACTTTAGGAATACAAACTGTCAACGGAGTTGGGGGGTGGAGGTATACACCAAGGGAGATAAGAAGAAAGGGAAATCAACACTTTTGTTTGACAGTTAACAAGCTTGTATAGGTTAGGGGCATTCTAATAAATGACTTACTGAGATGGTCTAAGACAGTTATACACTTTTTTTTTATATTTTATACTTGCAGACGTACTAGTGAGTGCTTTTAAATATAATGGCAATGTCTTCGATTCAGAAGATTAGAATGTAGTTGTAGTGTATTGTTTCACGTGACTACGCAAGCCCCATTTCCGACCTGCATATTTTGTCACACCTAATGCAGACAAAGCCGTTGTCCGCCGGAGGATTTATTAAGTATTCTGTTGTTCTGCGCCTGTCTTCGGATAGGGTTTTTCTTTCAAAGGCCAACAGCTGCAAGCTACTTTCCTCTATACCAGTGAGTTTAGCCTCTGTAGGGCACCTCTTTTACTCTATCCTCCTTCAAGCTTGCCAAAATAAAAGATCGCCTTTGGCATATGGTCGCCCCCATGTAGTGTACCACCCAGTGCAGCTGTCGAATGGTTAGTAGTGATTCCATACTGTCCTCATCAGTCTCAAGTAGGACTTGGTTTGTAGGGTAAGGTTTGTCAGCGGACGCCCATTATGGAGCGAAAGAGCCTTCGTTGGAACTGCCTTGAATGCCATCAGTAGAGCATCCAGGTTTCAGAGCCATACAAAGTGTGGTGAGGATCATTGCCTTAACTCTTTCTCTCCTAACTGACGATACCAACGTTGATTCCACCAGAATGTGGTAAATAATTATGGAGGATAGAAGTTAATAACATTGATTTTTTGTTGGTAGGTATAGAAGGCCTGTTACGTGGTAACAAGTTATTGGTCTAAACTGCCCACAGGTTAAGACGTCGCAGGTCAGGGTTCTATAACAATTGGTCTCGGGCGAAAAGACCGATTCCGCCATACATCCAACGGACTCATTCACCAATCGTAAACAAACAACATTTAGCCACGTGATTCTCTATCTCTCCTGTACAAATTACAATCTTATTTTAATACACAGTGGCTATCACGTGACAGTTTTTTTTCGTTGATGTTTCAATATTTTCACGTCACTAATGTTGTTTGTTTACGATTGGTGAATGAGGTCCATTGGAGGCGACTCAAAGCGCTGTTTACCTAAGCAAGAAGCATGTCTATTTCACCGCACACCAAAAAAAAATTGTACACTAAAGTTAATCATCAGTGCTGGCGTACGAGAGACCCATGACATGTTGCTGTCAGTGGGAACTACTTGTACTTAATAACATCTAGATTCTAGGTCAAACTTGGGCATTGGCGAGATATATAGAGGCCTAGCTCGTTTTTATAAACTACAGATGTTCCTCAAAAAGAGAAGATAATTACATACTACGCGTTAAAAAAAAAGGGTAGTTCCCATTTCAGACTATGCGATCTATACGGCAGATGATATAAAAGTCATCTTTTTCTAGGGCCCACGCTTAATAATGGTGTCATGTGGCCAGCAAAACGATCCTTTACTTTACTTTACTTAATGTCAGGTACTCATTAGATCTCGGTGGAGGCGCCCCAAAGATCCCGAAATAAAAAAATCCCAGTCTTCACCTGCATTCGAATCTAGGACCCTCCGATTAGGAAGCCTAGCCCTTTACCACTCAGCCACTGTGACTCCAGTTTCCATGTGTTAATGTAGTCAAGCATGTTAATTAGAGACTTAAACTCGGCTAAGTTATTAGTCTTCCTGATTAGTGTAGTCCGTTCCATCCTCTAATGACTCTAGGGAAGACAAAACACTTGTACGGATTTGTGTTAGAAATGTGCTTTTATCTTGATGTCTTTCTAGGACTTAATTATCTTCTTTTTCGAAGTAACGTCTGAAATACATAAGATTCTGAGTAACACTTGAACTAGAAGTACAACAGACTTAAAAGACGTGCCATTGAGTGGGAAAGAAATATTTAAAAAAAAACACTTGGCCAGTGGTAACAAGTGACCCTGGGGGTCCACCAGGGCCGGATTCAGGCTTGCTGAGGCCCTTAGTTTTTTGAGGCATGACTTGTAATCAACATGAGGCGATTTTCCTTTGCTCTTTCCTCAAAATATCCCTGGAACTATTTTTAAGGGGCCCCAAAGAAAGTGGGGGCCCTAAGCTATAGCTTTATGTTGCCTAAAGGTAAATCCAGAACTGGGGTCCACTATGCTTAGCGGAGTCATACTTCGACGCTACCCTAACCCTTGATGAGTCACGAGGTCAGAGAAAGAGATAAGAGACCGTGGTTGTGGTCATTTTAAGCATTACAAGACACTGGCGTCCTTGAGGTGATCACTTGACAGAAGACAAGGCCACGGGAATTTAACCTTGAGTTTAAGTAGTGCCTATCAGTGTTCTCATAAGTTGACGCAGAATGTATTTTTAGGTTGACGACTTCATATGGACGACAACGGGGCGGAGGCACGACTCCTATTGAGAGTCTGTGCTTGGGCGCCCTCCACATAAGCTATCACCCATCGTCTGCACTTGACTATTGAATTAAGAGGCTGGAGTTGTTGTTTTTTTAAGTGTTTGTTAAAGTGAAAAAGAAACGTAAATACAAGTATCACACAATCACACAATCATACAATCACATAATCATACAATCATACAATCACACAATTACAAGTAAAGGGGAAAAATTCATTGGTTATTTACAATATGTTATGTTAAAAGATTACTGTTTCCAACTTCCTAATAACAGTAACTTAATTTTTTTTAAAGACTATCCCTCATTTGTAAAGCTGATGACATTGTATACGAGTGATTAGTTCGCTCTTGTCGATCTTAACAATTAATTTATGATCGATTTTAAAAAATGACACAAATCCCCCTCCTTACGAAAGAAATCCTGGCTACTCAGAGCATATCAAAGTCTAGTTTGGTGATACAGATCCAGACCTGGTAACATTAAAACAAACAGTAGTCTAGACTAGAATACTGGATCTAGATCTAGTTAGTTCTATGGTACAGAAGATTCTAGTTAGGTAAAATAGATTTAGGCTAAAAAAAAAAACGCGAAAAGACCGTCTGCACGTCTATTTGTTTCTTTAAGTAAATATGTCACTGGAATTTCCACTTATGTGAGTTCAAGATACAGATCATATAGATCTGGACCATATTAAATTCAAGATTTTTATTACTTAATAGAATGTAAAATTTATAATTTTCCAAAATTAAGCTCATTACAGGCACATTACACTGCAAAGAAACACAAAAATTGCCTTGAATAGCTTTTAAAACATATTTTTCTAATTTAGCTGAAAGTCGCGTAAAGATTTGATCAGTATTTGTATCAACGCTTTAGTTTCGTTTGTAGTTCTATGTTTTTATTCAAACGTCTTTCAAAGTAGCTAATAACGCCCCTAAGTTTTTCAACATTAATTATGCAAAACGTAAGGGTCGGCTGATTCTTAAAGTTCTTGGCCTCCGAAATGAAGGGTCCCTGGTTCGAATCTCGGTGATGACTGGAAATTTTAATTTCGTTACTTTTAGGGCGCCCCTGAGTCCACCCAGCTCTAATGGGTACATTGACATTAGTTGGGGAAAAGTAAAACGGTTTGTCGATGTGCTGGCCACATGACACCCTCGTTAACCGTAGGCCACAGAAACAGGTGACCTTTGCATCATCTGCCCTATAGACCTCAAGCTCTCAACTTTACTGTAAAAACTTTCATTTTTAACGCACCCCAAAAACTAATGACAAAATGGACAAAGAATTACAATCAAATGAAAATATAGACAATGATTTACATACCTGCGTCGTGGAGCGTAAAGAATTTCACAGTTGACACACCAGCCCATAGTAGCCACGCCTTCAAACCAAGACCATGTATAAGATGAGTACATTTCTCAGAAGGGTATTTATTAGGCCTTTATTGTATAGAAAGCCGAGTGTAACACTTGCGCTATCAAATAAAATAGTCCCGCAATGGATAAAAAACTCAGCTATTGACTGTGTAATTGAATTGAAATGGAAGGGGAAACAAATCACGATGATACACACGCACAAGGTAGAAATTAGGACAGAGTTCTCTTTCTAAGTAAAAAATGAGACAATCGTGTGTTGCCAACTATGACATTCTCCAACCAAATTTGTCTAATTGCTTTAATTTTATGGTGTGTAGCCAACTATGAAAACGTCAGGCTAAGCTTGTTGACTTCATTCAGTGGGTCGCAAACTTTTGGTTCTCAACTGTATTTGAACATTGATGAATTATTATAATCGTTCAGGACAATGGAATCTATTCTATTTTGGCAATAGGATTTTACATAATTGTAAAAGAACTAGGTTTATTTTAAAATGTGTGTCATCTCTTATTATTATGATAGAAATAGCTGAAATTTAGAAAAGAACTGTGCACAAAAAGCCTAGGGAAAAAAAATGATTTTCGTTAAAATGCATTTTGTCTCATCCATTAAAAAACAAAACAAATATAAACCTACTTATGGCATAGAGGAAAGTAACTGGTAACAGATTGCTTCTAAAAAAAAAAGAAAAGGCTTTGCTGAAGACGTAGGCGAACAACAGCTTTGTCTGCATTAGATAGGACAAAATATAAATCTTTGAGTCAGAAAATTGAGGATGAGTGAAGTGTTTCACTGACTACGCAAACCCAGTTGCGACCTGCATATTTTCCCGCATTTCGTGCAGACAAAGACGTTGTCCGTTTGCTGTCTATATAAGTTTTCTTTCCACCTTCTGCACCTGTCTTCAATTATGGCTTTTTTTTCAGTAGATCTAGACTAAATATAATAAATCTGTGCAATTAGAAATATTTTACCAATTTCATACTTTTGGCTTTCTCACTACGCTTTGATCTTTTCATTTGTCTCTAAGCCAGTGGGAAAAAAAGGGGTGGGGGAGAAGAGTGTATCTGTGTCACTAATTGAATGTTAGTGTGATCGCTTATTAAATGCATAAAGAAAATTAAACGACCTGAATTCAAACTCTATGCCTCAAGCTTCCTCAAGCTAACACACTAACCACTGGGAAGTGCTTTTGAAAAATAGAAGGTTTTATTCTTTTATAGTTAAATTAGTGTTGAACTTTTAAAGCGCATCCTATTTCTCTCGACAAATTATAAAGGGGACTAATTCAATTTATACCATCACAGCAAGGTACAGATAATCATTCACACATTAAGCTATGACTAATTGGTTCTAACTAGTGATAACAAGTACTAATAAAATAGAGAGTTGACAACATTCCCATACTGTACCGCCACTAACAGTGAGAAAGCAATCCACGACAACATAGGTCCTGTTCGGTGGGGGGGGGGGATGGGACTGGTTAACGAAGCTTTTTTCCATTCCTCCCTACATGCATTGCTTGTTTGCTAAAAACTGCGTTGGGAGCCTACGGGAGGAAGAAAGCCTAATGTTTTTAGTTAGTTTTTTTTTGTCTCTGATCTTTACAATGAAATTATAAACAATATTATTTTCGCTGGTCTCTACAGCTCATGTCCCTGCATTCTTTTCTTTGTTTTATATGTTTTGGATGTTCCTTAAGATTCAACGATTCTTTGTTCCTAGCCCAAACCAACCGCAGTTGACCAGACAAACACGCGGTACCAATCAGCCATACGTTCTATACCTCAAACAATCATTGTTTTAAAGCTATGATAAAAAAAATACTTTTTATATTTAGCAGCTCCATTAATCAAATGAAAACGAATTCTGACAATATGTTGATATCGGCCTGTGCTAGATCTTGAAAGGAAGTAATTTCATAGGCCCCATGAGGTTAGTATCTGTGCTAAGTTTGTTTGTTGATGTTTATGTGATTATATATTACACCCGATGTTAGTGAAGCCATACCACAACTTGACTATGTTGACCCTGAAACATGTACTCTGACAGCACGCTCAAGTTTAAACATTCATATCTCTAACGCCCAACCTGAAAATGTGAACAGATTGGACATTCTTTCTCTTTTGCTGCATATGGGGGTTAATTACCTTTAAACCAATTTAATACGTGTTCCAGGAAGGTTTTGGTTCTAAAATTGTTAGAAGCATGTCAATGAGCCCCTAACACAGAGAGATACATGCAACAGATGGTGTATGGTAGAGTTGGATGTTAGCATTTATCTTTTGTATTACAGAGTTTTAAATAAAGGTTTTATTGCAGTCTTGATCTATTGGCAATATCATGCTACTGTTTTTTGTTTAAATTGTAACATAGCCATAGTGACCTAGTGTTTTGAGTGGGTGCATGGTGTTGTATTTATTTTTAGAAAAGTGTTGCAATCATATGGAGAAAAAAGTGTGTGTGTGTCACCTTCATTTATGTCTTAGTCTGTTAGATTGTTGTGTACCACACATGATGTATCGACCTTCTTTATCCAGTTCTCTCTGTCTTTCAGTGATAGGCCCGTCTATTATTTGATGTCTTCCCATCACTGTGTGCTTCTTTTTCCTGGCAGGCAAGCACTGTTCTTTGCAGTGAGACCTTCCTGTAGGCAGGGCCGGCCTAAGGCCACTGCAGCCTATGCAGTGGACCCCGCGCTAATTCCAGGTCTAAATTATTAAATTAAACCCTTATAACTTATATATAATAACCTCCTTATTTTCCAGGGCCTCCAGGAATCTTCTGGAATTTCAAAATATAAGAAAAATTCCTGGAAATCTCCTAAAATTATTAAAATCTCCTAAAAAGTAGACAAAATTGTCATTTTGGGGTGCCAATCCTATGTGTGTTAAAAAAAAAACGGCATTGTCAGCTGTTTTCGAGAACTGTCCATCCAAATGTTTTTTCCAATGAAGAATTTGCAAGCTGAATAAAGGAATTGTAATAAAAAGATTTGAGTAAAAGTAGAGTACTCCCCTTTCAGACCTTGCAATCTGTGGGGCAGATGATGTAAAGGTCATCTGTTTCTTTGGCCAAACGGTTAACGACCCCCCACGTTTACTTTCCCCAACTAAAGTCAGGTACCCATTTCGAGTAGGATGGACTAAGGGGGGTAATAAAAATCCCGAAATTAAAAATACCAGTCTTAACTGAAATTACAACCCGGGACCTCTCGTTTCGGAAGCAAAGCGCTTCACCGCTCAAGGACCACTCCCCCAAAAAGATTTGAACTTTACTATAAATACATTTTGCTATTGAACATTTTTCTGATAAGCCGACATGTGAGTTTGGACTAGCCATTAGGAGCTAGATGTCGGCCTAGCTAATATACAAGCTAACCCATGGAGGGTCGATCAAGTTCTGTATTTGTCTTGAAGCCATTCGAGCATAATAATTATATATTACATCTTGACACAATTGAACTAGGTCAGGGCATATGCTGGAAGCTATTGGAGGATCATGGCAATAAATTATGTTTAAAACTGGAGCAGACGAAAGTTTAAAGTTGAACTTCCGTGTTCAACCAATCAACGCGTTTCTAGTTTCACTTTCGATAAGTTTCGCAGTGTAAAATACATAGAGAACTCTTATTTGTCTTTGTTAGCGTAGAAAACAAAAGTTGAAGATGAAATAACTTGCAGTAACTCTGTACTTAGCTGACAGTTGCTCTCAATCGCGCTTGTTGATAGAGAGTACTACATTAGAAACATTGCAAATGATTCGTTTACAATCGGGTAAAAACATGTCATTTATATGTAAACAGTGATTTTTTTTGTAAATAAAAATATGTGCTGGTACTCGGTGATGGATGGGGGATGGGAGCGGGCAGGGTTTGAACCCGGGACCATCGACAAGTCCGCACGACAGTCCAGCGCGCTAACCGCATGACCAGGCAGCCATCCATTTCAGAAATTGCAATCTATGTAAAGCTAATCTGTTTCTAAGGTTTCCGTGTGGCCAGCACAACGACCGATGGTTTAAATTCCTCAATGTATGTCAGGTTGCCATTTGAACTGGGTGGTCTCAAGGCGCACTAAAAATCCCAAACTTCAAAATCTCAGTCTTCACCGGGATTTAAACTCGAGACCCCCAGATTCGGAAGCGCTCTACCACTCGACCAACACGCCTCCTGTAACACAAAACAAAAAAATAAAATAACAACAAACAAACAAAGGAAAAGAGCACTCTGAATGTTTCAGGAATAAAAGTTTGGATACAATAAAATATTTACATTTCGTTTCTATCTGCATATCAAATTCGTTTGGCTTTAAAAAAAACTAACAAGCCAGTTGAATGAATAAAACAGTACATAAAGAACGTAATAGACTTTATTATATACATAAAATATCATTAAACCATGGCTGTCATATCGATCGGTGTCTAAGAACACACGGGGCTATATGGGACCCTAACATAGTTCTACATAAAATATTGATCCGAAACGTGCGCAGGAGACAAATACTAACAATGTATCATGTACACATTTACAGCAACGATTTTTTAACCATTCCAATAGACCTCATCTTGTTTACAATTGATGAATGAGGTCCATTCAGTTGACAATCATTGTGATATTTGTAATCTCATGTTATGTACAATCAAACATTTTTAATAGACCACAAACAATAAAGTGCTTTTAAGTTCAATTCTATGTATAGATTTCTACAAAACGAAACTCTTCCATAATAAATTGAAACGACTTAAAATTATTCCAATGGGACTGGCTAGATATACAGTTCATTTTGTCATTGATAATGGTTGATAATAGGAACAGTTTTGAGAATCTCAGATCAGGTCACGTGCCTGCTCTACAATAGATTTAAATTGCTTTGAATAAAATTTAATTGAAAATATTTTGAGGTTTATTTAGTCAGAAATATGTATAAAGAAATGGAATCGGGAATGTGAAGCTCTTCGATTAGTTTTTGTTTTTACTCTGTGCGTTCAGAGTATAAACCTTTTTTTTTTTCAAAGCTGACAACATCATTTATACTGTTGAAGTATAACTGTAAAATTTGAATTTCAAGTTGTACTCTATACGCTAGCTACAGAACTAAAGAAACCGTAACCCAGTAAAAAAAATAACCATGAATATATCTGGATTATGGCCCATGCCATTACTGATACTGCTGCCAAAATTTACCCAAACATCAAGCGCTTCCGGTCGGTCAAATTTTTTAACACTCGGTTTGATTTTAATCTGCATAATCGAAATGTCGGACGATTTCGGATCAATGGCCGGCCAGGGAACCAAGCCTGAACCTTGTGGTGAAGGGTCGCCATATTTAGCTAAATTGGTCCAGGCACTGACAATAAAGTTGGCAACGGCTTGATCGTCTGCATTGTTAACTGGATATTTGAATGGGTCTGGGCCAAGTGGTAGGCCCAGGACGAAGCCTTTTTCGTCGGCGTGAGCCACGCCCAACCAATCTGGGTACTTTGAGTAACTTGGCCTGTGAGCGAACTCGTAAAAATAGGTTTTGGAATTCTGTGTTTTGGCGGCAAAAAGTTGAGCTTCGTGCACCATGCACCCAACGACGAATGAGTCTGTCTGAGCGCGAACGAGTCGATCCCTGAGCGCGAGCTTGGTAACGCTAAGCGAGTCCTTGGGGAGATAGGTGGCGAGAGCTTTGGACAGGACGGTGCTTCGGTCCGCAGGCTCGTACAGAGATGCAACAGTCAAATTGATGCTGGTCTGAAACTCTCTCACATCGACACCATCATTCTCGTTGTCGTTGACAAGCCAGCTGCCGTCTTCAGAAGTGTAGCCGTAGATTGTCGGCACGTAAAACTTAGGGTCCAACTTGTCCAGAAGTTTTGCGGGCGTGTCCGGGAGAAACCCAAATGTTTTCTCGATGACTGGGTAGAATAGGGAGTCGCCATACTTTTGTTCCTGAAGAGAAATAAATAAATTTGATAATTATGCTAATGTTAAAAAAATATACAAGCTTGCATCAAATAGTCTGAATTTTTTACAAACTAATACACTTGAAAAAAAAAGGGAGGGGGATATGATGTCTGATTAATGTAAACACTGGTTGCTGAATATTGGAAGAGCCAAAACAAGACACTTCAAGATTTATATTCTACCTTGTTTCCCCCAACCAGTGGTATAGCAACCATGGCGCTAATGGGTTCATTGAGTAAAGTCCCATGTCTAATAGGACTCGACAGTAGGCATTGACAGATACTTGTCTATCAATTTGAAAGAAGAGGTGCAAGCATTATGTTGTAAGACTCTATGACTTATAAAAGGTGGTCATACATCGAAATGTGTTTTTTCCAGAGTATTGATACCTACAAAGTGGCTCGTTCTAGTTTCTGGGGAGGTTGGGAGCACCACCATATTCTTCAATAGCCCCCCATGGCTATCTCGAAACGCCACTGTCAACTAGTTTTTTTTTGTTTTTGTTTTTTCCAGTAAAAGTAATTCGTTCTAAAACGTGGTAACAATAATAATATTTGGCAGCCCATGTTTTGTTTTCTATTTTGAAACAGCATTACACAGAAAAGCTTTCATAAAAATCCACACTACAAAAGAATGAAAACTGATTAAATCCCCGTCAAAAATATTTTTATTTCTGGCCAGCACACCGATTTATGTCCCTCTGTTAGTCTAATATAAGTCTCGTTTTCAAAGCGAGGTTGATAGTATTTTTTTAAAGCATGAATAGATATATTTTTCTACTAATTGTGCACATTTCAACGCGCAAAAATATATGTTTAGATCGCAGACCTATATATAATATATCTAGACTGAAAAACGGAAACAAATTCTTATCCGCGATTGATCAACTCACAGACCTATATATATGGAGATTGCTACGTATGAATTACACAACTATATATTCTTGCAAATTTCCTGTTAATTTCCATTAAGATATTGCTACGAAATCCTAGATCGAAATAATTCACGTCTATTAATATAAGTCATATTATGTACATTTAAATAGACTGGTTTTGTTTTAATGTATCCAAAAATTGCAAAATAATAATTATGAGATGAGAGTGCTCTTATTTTCGATGTTTAACTACTAGATCCAGATCTAAACATTAAATTATATGTTACATAGGTTAGGGTTTTTAAAAAAACTTTACTTCTTATAATTACTTTACAAAACAACGCCTTGTTTCAACTTTTAAAAAAATTTTCACGACATTTTTTTTATTGTTAAAAGATCCCCATGTCCAGTCTAGATATAATATATACAAGTCTATTATGGTTCTCCATGTTCAGTCTAGAAATAATATATATATAGGTCTGTGGTTTAGATTGACATCTTGAAAGAAAACCAAGGCGATAGTACCATTTAATGATATAATAGTCTCAAATTCTAGACTCATTCATTGACGCGAATCATTTCACTGAAAGGGCATAAGTACAAAGTAGATGACAGGAGCCTTTAAGTCTCACAAAAAAAAATGTTTGACCAAATCTAGGCGTGATCGTTGACCCCCCCCCTCCCCCTTTCATCTCACTGATCTATCTTTTGAGAGTGGACAGATTTTTTTCACTAAAGAAACGTTACGTCTGGTACCTGCAGTGCGACGCTTTGGTTGATGATAACTTCAGCCGGAAGTTTTCTGAGACATTCCAACAGAAGGCGGGAAAAATTTTGTGCCGGAAGTGAACAGTTCAAGAGCTCTCCGATCTCTTTAGAGATTTTCACTGGATAGTTGAAGGCGTCCACGTCCTGTTTGTGGTGGCTGTAGTTACACAGGCCAGACAATGACTGCAGGATGGCCTGAAGACAATACAAAACTGTGTTGAAAACTAAGTCGAAAATACCAAAGTAGTGAGTGATACGAAAGTAGTGGGTAACAGCAAAGTAGTGGGTAATATCAAAGTAGTGGGTAACAGCAAAGTAGTGGGTAATATCAAAGTAGTGGGTAACAGCAAAGTAGTGGGTAATATCAAAGTAGTGGGTAACAGCAAAGTAGTGGGTAATATCAAAGTAGTGAGTGATACGAAAGTAGTGGGTAACAGCAAAGTAGTGGGTAACAGCAAAGTAGTGGGTAAAACCTAAGTAGTGGGTAATAACAAAATTCTGGGTAATACCAAAGTAGTGGGTAATAACAAAATAGTGGGTCAAACCAAAGAAGTTGGTAATAACAAAATAGTGGGAAATACGAAAGAAGTTGGTAATACCAAAATAGTGGGTAATACCAAAGTAGTGTTTAATACCAAAGAAGTTGGTAGTTTAAAAAAAGGTAGGGGGTACCATAAAGCAGTGGGTACATACAAACTGTATAGACTTTATTTTTCCTAAGATATGGTATTGCCAATGTAACTATTAACTTCACAGTCTCACGGACACTTGGGGATGAACATTTAGGGATGAACATTTTGGGATGAATGTTAGCATAACATCTGTAAAATCACTTAGGGAAGAAAATCTCAGTTCAATATCTCTATTAAATTGTTTGGCGATACATAAACACCATTATCACTAGGATGATGAAAATATTTTAAATACTTTTATTAGTCTTATACGTGGCTTTATCAATCAAAAGGTGTCATGTAGAAACAGAAATATAAACAGCAAACTAAAACATATATATATATATATATATATATATATATATATATATATATATATATATATATATATATATAACTAGTATACATTTCTTACGTTTTGGAATTTCCCTTGTGTCAGGGGAGATAACAGGAAGAAGGAGGCACTTACTGCCCCTGCGCTGCCACCAAATACAGTTATTTTATTTGGGTCTCCACCAAACTTGTCAATGTTTGACTGTAACAAGAAATATTATCGATTTAAAAAAAAAAAGGTAGTGAGCTAAGAAATGGGCTAGGTGAAGTTTAAATGTGATTAAAGGCTTTCAAAGTCACTGGCACCACTCAGGTAACAGAATTCATTCAAGTAAAATCCTACACTAAAACTAAACATTCGTATGTGCAGATGCAATATCAGCAATAGTCCTCTTTTAGCTAGGCTTTTGTATCGAAACTATAGAACAGGCACTTGTACAGTCTATGCAGCAACAACAAAAAAAAAAAAAACAAGCAAGAGAAAAAAATAAATGTTATCTTTAAAACAAACTTATCTAAGGGAAAGAACTGCTAATTGTTGCCACTTATCAGAAAATAACAGGGCTTATCTCCTTTTTGCTATATAAACAAAATTAATTAATTAGCTATGAATAATTGTGAAAATTTTCAACTTGATCCGAGAATGGAAAGTGGGAGAGAAAAAACATCCACATCTCTCATTAAGTAGCATTTATTTATTTCCATTATTTCAATATCAAACAAAATAATTGATCACCAATACTAAATAAACTATTTGGCTAATTTCGTTTTGATTGATTCATGTCTTGTCAGGTTCAAGGAATAATTGTGCTAAGTTTCAACTTGATCCGAGAATGGGAAATAGGAAAAAAAAACATGTTCAAACTTTTTACCAGACTAACAGACAGGGTAAGTTGATATAAGCTGTGTAAGTACACTATCCGATCCACACTGATGTTAAAAGTATGAGCTAAAAGTATGAGCTAAAAGTCTGAGTTGGATGAGTTTAAAGTCTGCACTGAGGTAACTGGGTGACGTTGAATTCATTATGATGGAACGCTTACAGAGGTAACTGGGTGACGTTGAATTCATTATGATGGAACGCTTATTGAGGTAACTGGGTGACGTTGAATTCATTATGATGGAACGCTTACTGAGGTAACTGGGTGATGTTGAATTCATTATGATGGAACGCTTACAGAGGTAACTGGGTGACGTTGAATTCATTATGATGGAACGCTTATTGAGGTAACTGGGTGACGTTGAATTCATTATGATGGAACGCTTACAAAATGTACATTTCAAATGTATCTGCCCTCCTTATTTCAATATTTGAAATACATTTTCAAGTTGTTTCAAAAGACCATACGACCATTGTGTGGACAATGTCCATTTCATACACGTCCCTCAAGCACATACTAGTTCTTTATTTATTTGTGGGAAATGAAAGGGGGATTTTCATGAAAAATTTCTTTGGTGTATTTGGTGTACAAAAGACAAAGGTAGTGACTATAATTGATTACCTATGTAATTTTAAATCCTTTTTTTTTCACTTCTAGCACTGTAGAATCTCTCTTTTGAAAAGTTTATAGCTTGCAATAGCGTTTTTTCTTCCATTACTAGCGTTCTTGCCTTTTGTTTCTACACTTCCACCTAATAACTTGCGATCTCTTCATGGGTTCAAAAAAGTAGAAACTGGACTGATATTTTGAAAACTGCTCAAGGATTTTCCCAAAAATTTGATAGTTTATGTATATCTTTGGGAAAAAAATTACTACCTAGCTGGCCACACTGGAAAAACTTTAGTTTTATAGCCTTAGACAATATATTAAACCTCTATTTATAGTTATTGTAGATGTCATAATGGAATTAGGTGGTGAATAAATCTTGTCATTTTCAGAAGTTAAATCTGATGAAGTCCAAAATATTGCTTGAGAATCTTTACGAAATAAAACACTCTAATTTTCCAAGTAGAAAACATGAAAAGATAAAGTACACAAACACACACACTATAAGCACACAATATTAGTTAATTTCAATCAATGATTCACGAAACTAGACCTTACATGAAGCTTGAAACTTATAGTCTGAATCCCACTTATTGTCTACTCTTTTCCTTTCTTAAATTAGCTTCTCCAATTGACAAGAAAGAACCGTAATCTTCTGTTGGAAAGACCTGTGCTTATTTTTAACTCCCATGGCTACTTTTAGTACTATGGGGAAAGTACTGTTGTTTGTAGAAATGTAAACACGTAGTTCGTTTGTTGTTTAAAGTATTACAATTAAAACAACTTTGACCTTGACCTTTACTATTATATCACGTGACACTAATGTACTGTTTTTAAATGCTCTCACTTTGATCCAATCTAAAGCAAAAGCCTGGTCCAGAAGTCCAAAGTTGCCCGGAATCGCGTCATCTAGCGTTGACAGGAAGCCAAATATGTCCAACCTAGAAAAAGAAAACATTATATTTATGTGCAGTTCTAAATATACACGTATTTGTTAGGCCTAAAAAGTGTTACAGTTGGTAAGCTATGCATGAGATAAACTAAAATAGTGGAGTACATCTATCTCAAGAAGACTCCATAGCCTGATCTCTACCTTTGGAAGAGGTGTTGGAAGAGGTGTTGGAAGAGGTGTTGAAAGAGGTGTTGAAAGAGGTGTTGGAAGAGGTGTTGGAAGAGGTGTTGGAAGAGGTGTTGGAAGAGGTGTTGGAAGAGGTGTTGGAAGAAGTGTTGGAAGAGGTGTTGGAAGAGGTGTTGGAAGAGGTGTTGGAAGAATGTGGACTTACCTGTAACTGACTGAGACGACAACAACTCCTTTAAGAGCAACATTTGTGAAGTTATACAATGCTCCACTGCCACCGTAAAAGCCTCCACCGTGTATAAACATCATGGTAGGGAGTCCAGTCTTGTTCGCGCTTCTGCACAAATAAGAAGCAAAAATTAAAAAAAAAAAACATTTTTTTTAACAAAGCATATCTAAGGGGAAGAACTCCGCTTTTACAGCCATATATATAAATATATATATATATATATATATATCATGGGCGTAGCCAGGATTTTTTTTCGGGGGGGGGGGGGTTGGGGGGTGAATTTTTTTCTCCCCCCCCCCCCGACCCCCCCCCCCGGGAAAAAAATTATATGTATTTATGTGTGTGTGTGTGTGTGTGTACATAATCTTTATTACATTTTGACTCTTCATTCTTTCGGAAGACGTTTATTGTGCCCTAGAATAGGTTCTTCCATGAGTTAGTGAAAAAATTGTAGATTCCCCCACATTACTAGCAAAGGGGTCTGGGGGACCGCTAGGAGCTCCCCCAGCGCGGGGCGAAGCCCCGCCGCCAAGCTCTATTTCTGATATTGAAAACCAACAAAATGCATATTCTGAGGTATCTACAGTGCATTTTCCTGCTATTAAAAAGTTATATTTCAAAAACCTAATATGCTATTCTTACTGACCTAGACTCTCCCTCGTCGTTCGGCGCATTTGCCATCAAGCTGTTTCCATAAAATTGTGGACTCCCCGCCATCACTAGCAAGGGGGTCTGGGGGAGCGCCAGGAGCTCCCCAGCGCGGGGCGAAGCCCCGCCACCAAGCACTATTTCTGGTATTGAAAGCCAACAAAATGCATATTCTGAGGTATCTACAGTCCATTTTAATGCTATTAAAAAGTTTTATTTCAAAAACCTAATGTGCTATTCTTACTGACTTAGACCCTCCCACGCCGTTCGGAGCATTTGACGTCAAACAGTTTCCATAAAAATCTGTCACTGGTAATGTCTGAAGCCTTTTCCCAACTACCATGAGGACCGCCATGAATGAGTGGCGTCAAGTTGTACTAGGATATCATTGCAACTCTTCTTATGCGTAATTCATTTTGTCGGAGAATATGTACGGCAAACCTCATGCGTCGTTCTCTCACAATCTTACTAAGGGGTCGACTCCCAGTTCGGCATAGGATTTCCTTGATTTGGATCCGATCTCTATAACTGACTCCTGAAATCTGTCTTAGCCATCTTTGTTGAGCTATATTTAGTGTTTTTCGATTTCGGTAAATGACTATTCACTGCAGTTTATTAATGGAGCCCTGCCACTGGTAAAAATGTGTAACCTCTCTTGAATACGCTCTTGGAATTAAGTGACTGTAGTTTGCTTTAGATTTTATATCGAAAAGAGAAGTTTTATCGTAAAATCTTCTGTTGGGGGTTTTCCACCTCAAAATGCTCTGTAGGGGTATCTTAGACTCAAAACCATCTGGAGGAGTTTTAAACTTTATAAAAAAAGCCATCTGTAGAAGAAACTCAAAACCCCCGATTGGCTTGGCTACGCTCAAATAATTTTAGTGTGTAATTTGCTTTTTTTTTTATATTGAAGATGTATTTTTAGCACCAAACCCCTCTGAATGGGGGTTTAAACTCAAAACCCCTTTCGGCAACGCTCATAGCATTTTGAGTGCGTAATTTGCTTTTTTTCTTACACTGAAGATGGCCGGGGGGGGGGGGGTTAAACTCAAAACCCCTTGGACTACGCTCATAGATTTTAGAGTGAGTAATTTTCTTTTATTTATATTGAAGAGGTACTTTTTAGCTTCAAACTCCACTGGAGGGGAGTTTAAACTCAAAACCCCATAGACTACACTCATAACATTTTTAGTGTATAATTTGCTTTTTTTTTAATTATTAAAAAGAGGTATTTTTTACCTTCAAAACTGAGTCAAAACCCATTTAGCTACGCTCATAACATTTTGAGTGCGTAATTAGCTTTTTTCTATATTAAAGAGGGGGTTTATCGTAAATTTTAGAGGGGGTTTTAAAATCAAAATCTTCCTTAACTGTTCTCTTGGAATCAGGGGATTTTCGTTTGCATTTTTTTTGGTTTTGTTTTATAGAAGAGGGGGAGTTAACTGCAAAAAACCCAGGTAGGGGGTTTAAAACTCAAAACCCCTGGTAGGGGGTTTTAAACTCAAAACCCCTAGTAGGGGGTTTTTAAACTCGAACCGCTCTGGTAGGCGTTTTAAACTCGAACCCCCCTGGTAGGGGTTTTTAAACTCGAACCCCCCTGGTAGGGGGTTTTAAACTCGAACCCCCCTGGTAGGGGGTTTTAAACTCAAAACCCCTTTGTTGTGCTAGGGCAAGTGATGGTTTAGTATTAAAATCTCACCTAAAATAAACAAAATCAAAGCAAAAAATCAGTCACTAAATCTCGCCCCCCCCCCCAAGGGGGGGGATTTCATTTCGGGGGGGGGGGGGGGGGTTTGAACCCCAAGAACCCCCCCCTGGCTACGCCCATGATATATATATATATATATATATATATATATATATATATATATATATATATATATTTATTTATTTATATATATATATATATATATATATATATATATATATATATATATATATATATATATATATATATATATATATATATATATATATATATATATTTATATATATATATATGTACAGAGAGCGAAAGAAATACTATACGTTTATTTCAGTTTTTCGAATCAAACAAAATTGATATGATAAATAATTAATAGATTTATTTTTATTGACTCATGTTTTGTTAGGAACAATGAATAATCGTGCAAAAGTTTTACTTGATCCGAGAACGGGAAGTGGAAGAAATAACTTGTTTCAAATTTCTAACAGACTGACGGACAGACAGACAGACAGACGGATTAGGCTGCTAAAAGTTTTGTAAAAAGACATCGAGAACCAATCAATTATTTTGAAAAATATTTATATAAGCTCGTTCTAAGTGGTCGAAGAGGCGCCCAATATCATGGGCTTTGTAGTCCAAAGCCCGAGCTTTGAAAAGCTGGACAGGACAGAAGAATAAAAAGTAAAGTAGCAAAAATACATTAAAAAAACTTTGAACATAATTTCAAATATAAAAAAAATAAAACCTTCTTAAATATTTGAAGACATAAACATAAAGGCACATTTCGTATCCCAAATGCTAGGACTAATTCATACAAGTGCTCGTTCTTCCCTATTACCATTAGGGAATAGAATGGGTTGCATGAATCAGACAGGAAAACCTACGACTACGCAGAGTTTAAGTCATTGATTAACATGCATTACTAGATTGACACAGGACGTAATTATCTTCTCTTTTGAATGAACATCTGAAATCTAGAAGATAAGAATGCAAGGCATGAGTAGGTTTCTTCTTTATTGCCTTTTTTTTTTTTTTGGTTAACATGTTCCACAAAAAATGGAGAAAAAAAGGATCTGTAGCAAATTTAGGAACGGAGTTAGAGGAGTGAATATGCAACTTTAAATTATTTAATTGTTCATTACACAGCCCCTGCAAAGAAGGTTAACAAATGCTCTCCTTTAACCTGTGTTAGAAAACATTTTGTCCTAAAAGGCAGGTGACCAAGAGGCAGACCACAAATACAATAGATTGATGATGTAGAGACAGATCTACAACAATTTTGAGTTCGGGCGTGTTAGAGCTCTCCATGGCAGTAACGTGGGATGGATGGACGAAAGTTAAATGATACATTTGTTCTATTAAGTGCAAGTCTGTCTTTTGCCTTAGTTAGAGCCTCTTTCAATGGAAAGCCCGTCCACTCTTTTATGTTGTCCTCCCATCGCTTTCTCTGTTTCCCTCTTTTTCTTTTTCCTGGTACTGTTCCTGAAGGAAGGTCTTTTCGAGCCCCGAAGATCTTATAATATGGCTATAGATTTTATGCTTGCGTTTTTTTTTCCAATAGTTAGCAGGTCATCATGGGGTGCAATCGCTGCAGTAACCCTGTCTCTAATCTCTTGGTTTGTGATGCGGTCTTTGAATGTGAGTTGATTTACACTTTATAAAAAGGGAGGGATATCAAGACTTATCTCTCTTGATTTATCAACACACAGCAAGCTATATCAACCAGCATTAAAGAAACATTACCCTGGAGTATACACATCCACAAAGAGACATCCCAACCAACGTTAAAGAAACATTACCCTGGAGTATACACATCCACAAAGAGGCAGTCTTCACTAAATGGGACATTTTCTAATGGTGGGTCCCCTGTGATTATCCTCTGAATACACTTGGCACCATGTACAGTAGCATCTCTGGTCTGTGTCCAGGCATCAGGGGCAACTGGCCGAGCAAATCTGTATGCTCCTGAAATTAGAATCATGGTTTGTTTGGTCTACACTTTCAAATGTCAATTTGGATTTTTATAGGATTGAGTTATACAGTGTCAAGGAGTTAAAGTTAAAAGATAATTAAACCTTTTATCAACGTAAGAAAATATAGGTCAGTTGCATGGATAGACTTTTAGTTTACAGTGCGTGTTTCACCATAGGGATAGGCCTGTCTGAATGTTGATGCCAGACTTGACATGTTTCTGTGTATGTGATGTTACCAATCAGAAGGATTCTAAACAAGTGGAGGCTAGGGTCACCTCTCTTCGAGTGTTAATATAAATGCCCGAAATAATATTAATAAATTTAAATTCATGTCATGTTGAAACTTAACAGTTATTCATTGTCATAGACTAAACAAGAATCAAGAAAAAAAAAAACAATTAGTCAATTAATTACTGGTAATTATTTTTATAACAACAAGAGAAATGAATCATTCCTTATTTACAGACACAGTTACATAAGTAGGGTTTCGTCCCCTTACACACTGAACATGTCATTTCTTCTATGCCCATTCTCTTATCAAGTAGAAACTTTCAACAATCATTTATTGTACCAGTACCTTACAAAAACATGAATTATAAAAATTAAACAAATTAATCAATTAATTATTGATATTTCTTTTTAAATGGAATAAGAGAAATAACTTCTCCATTCTTGAAAGATAGTTGTACGAGCTAAATTCTTTCCTTGGTTTATATTTTTCTTTTCCTCTAATCAGCTTGCAGATTTTGTTTCAACAAATATATTTGTGGAGGCTCCCTTTTAGGATGAGGGTCTGGGTGGCTGGTCTTGCTCCGGCTTTAATCTTCTGAATTCATTTGAAATGTGCAGAATTCTCATTCATTAAATAGACATAAATAACAGTAAAACTTTTCCACCCTTTTACGAATGGTTGATTAAATATTCTATTTACTAGAATAAAAATTGCATGAAGATAAAATGAAAGGTAAATGTTCCTATAAAGTTATCATTGTTTCATCATTTCTAACATGACTCTCAAAAAGTGGCAGGTGCAAGATAACTTAACACTGAATAGAATCTCTACCTGTTGGAGGTCTTGCGTACGGGACGCCGAGGTATATCTCCAAAGTTTGAGAACCTCCAAAGTCAAAGCGTCTCCCTTTGACAGGACCATATGAAGTGTTCACTACTGGAGTATCAATGTTCATGTCGGCCTGTTTTAAAAAAAAACAACAATCTAGCATTAACATTATTTCAGAGTTACAAAGTAACAATGACAACTTGAAATAGAATAGGACTAATGAGCTCATAATTTAACTGTGTTGTTTTTATGTTATGGCCTTTAGACTTTCCTTGCCCAATACAACGTGATGTACGTATCAAGGTCCCAAGAGAAGTGTAAACAGTAAATGTATTTATACATTGGCTTCGCAAAGTTTCGAACTTCTACATAACAGATTAATTAGTTTTCGGTACAGGAAGGTTGGAGAACTTTCGATTTCCAAACTGTGCCTAATTAAGAGAGCGTATACTTAGACGAAACAAGCTTATAGCGGGGTCAGTTAGTCAATAGGTTTCAAGTTTCAATGTTTAAGTCTACTTTTGTTAATCTATTTCAGAAATTTAGTTATATTGTGTGTTTATAGTGTGTGTTCAATCTCATCATGATTTCTACTTGAGGAATTAAACTTATTTCATAAAGGAAATACCAGGAAGAAGAGGAAGAAAGAGAAAGTGAAAGTGATGGTAAGACAACATCAAAGGATGGACAGCCATGTCAGTGAATGCAATACTATCCAAGGCAAAGGACAGAGAGGAATGGAGAAAGATGGTTGACAGTTCTTGAATGGTGCTCAACGGTCCGACAGACTAAGGGATAGGTGAAGGTGATTTTATAAAGATGAATTCCTTTGGGTCATTAGATTTCACTTCTGGAATCACTGCAATGTATTGACCACCAGACTCTCTAGCAAAACTCAAAGTGTTTCAACTGTCAACACTTTCACTTCTTTTACTATCGTTGAAC
Organism: Biomphalaria glabrata; assembly: GCF_947242115.1. NCBI lineage: Eukaryota > Metazoa > Mollusca > Gastropoda > Planorbidae > Biomphalaria > Biomphalaria glabrata. The sequence goes on from NC_074725.1 coordinate 8,250,797, forward strand.
TGGCAGCTTAATCTTAATGGCTATGTTTGATCACGCTTACATCTGCAATATTTTAAGTTTCAACACCACTGCCTGGTATGGCAATCTGAGCATTAAAAATAAAAATAAACTTTATAGAATCCTAAATGCTGCTGGTAAAATCGTTGGCAAAAAACAAACCCCATTTGGGCAGTTGTTTGAGACAAACATCTATAAAAAAGCTAACAAGATCCTCGAAATAAAGAATCACCCTTTGTGTCAGGATTTTGTGATTTTACCATCACAAAAGAGATACAAGACACCGATAGCAAAGACAAACAGACACAAACACTCTTTTGTTCCCCTGGCAATCAAATCATTAAATAAGAACAATCTGGTATAAACTTTGTCACATGTAAATTATGAGTGAGTCTGGTGTGAATGTACACTTTGGTTTCTTATAGTTATAATGTTTTTTGTTTGGTGTAATGCACAAATTGTAAGACAAATTTCCATACGGACAATAAAGAATATTATTATTATTATGTTAGAAATGAACGAGTAGTCATTCTCTGGCGCTGCCAGGGTCGAGTTTCGCTAAAGAGAAACAAAATTCATCGTAGTCCCTTTAACAGTTTCCACTGAGGAATTTTCTGGTGATGTGGCAGGTCTGCAGCAGTACCGCCCTCTGACAGGCAACGAAGATGTTCCTAGGAATGTTAAGGGCCTTGAAGGTGTCTGTGAGGTCAGTTGTTATTATCCCCTCGGTTGATATAACAATGGGGTATATTGTTATTTTGGACAATTTCCATAGACGCTTAATCTCCAAGCCTAGGTTCCCATATTTTCTTTGTTTTTCTATCTCAGTTTTTCTTAAATTATGAGACAGTGGTACGGCGATATCGATAATGGTAGCGGTTTTTTCTTTTTTATCGATAAACAGCAGATCCGGGCGATTGAAATCTACCGTTTTGTCGGTCAGAATAGGCCTATCCCAGTACAGCAGATGTTCAGTAGACTCGAGAACCTCTTGCGGAGAGTATTTATAATAAGGGGGAGTGTTATTATTATTATTATTATTATTATTATTAATTTATATATGACTATATGAAGCGAAATAGATCTATTTTGTTTTAACTGTAAACTAAAAATAAAAAAGATTTAGCGTTTTAAGTATGATGGTAAACTCCTCAAAATAAGAGAAAAAAAAATTCTCTCAGTTCAGGTTAGAAGATTCAAAGGAAATGTTCGTAGAAGTTGGGTTACTGTAATACTCCTTCATTTGCGCCACGTGGGATGGTTGGATTGCATGAAAATTATAACAATCTTGCTGGTAAGAACGTAGGTCTATTTTAAGAAAGAGGCTCTTGCTTTAAAGAATGTTGATCTATAATATGGATCTGTAATATATTATTATTAAATGTACAGTTTTTTAAATATTCATGCGCCTTTTATCTTAGGATTTTTGTCATCTCCCTTGCCTTAATTTTGTCTTTTCCGCATGACATTACACATTTGAAGGCAGTGAACACTGTTGGCCTCTTTCAGACGTAGAACGACTATGGTTCATCTCGCACACTTTTTCATGTGGCTGTGGAGCCCTATTTTAGAGAGACACTTTCGTCCACAAATATCGCAGGTTAAGGTGGCTTTTGCTTCGGTGGTAGAGGAGCTGGCCATTTTTCGCAATGTACGTTTTTCTTCCAGAGCTGAGGCCCATGTCTTTTCGCTGTCCATAGCTTTCTTGGTCACTGTCTCTCTCCATCTGGTGCGGTCTAGAGCTATGTCTTCTCAATGGTCAGTATTGATGTTCATTGATTTGAGGTCACGTTTTATTACATCTATGTAACGGAGGTGGGAGCAACCAGTTTTTCTTGAGCCAGTCGCGAGTTGTCCGTAGAGGATGACTTTCGGGATGCGATTGTCCTCCATCCGGCGAACATGTCCAAGCCAGCGCAAGCGGCGTTGTCTGAGGACTGTAAAGATGCTCGAAATACCTGTTCGCGCAAGAATCTCAGTATTGCACACTATTTCTTTCCAAGTGACATTCAAGATCCTACGGAGACATCGCAAATGGAAAGAGTTTAGTTTTCTCTCTTGCTTTGCGTAGGTGGTCCATGACTCACTGCTATACAGTAGAGTACTCATAACACATGCCTTGTAGACTTCCATTTTGGTCACTGTAGTGAACTTCTGGTTTTCCCAAACTCTTGACTTGAGTCTAGAGAAGGTCGAGGCAGCCTTCCCTATGCGTTTTTTTTTATCTCCTCTTCTAGAGACAGGTCACCTTGAATTGTGGATTGGGCCTGGAAGGCACAATAAGGTGCATTGTGTCTAGGGTCTGTGTGTTAGATTCGGTTTATGTGTGTTAGTGTAATCGAAACTGACTTAAGCTTGGTATTAAAAAAAACAAACTCATTGTCTGCTGTCAAACTGGTAATTGTAATTTGAGAAAATATTCTAAACCAATAAAAAAATGTGTTGTGGAACTTATTCAGGCCAATTCAAAACAGGCGAAAAGGGGAGAAACAATCTAAAAATAAAACAAGCAAAGTATTAAAAAAATATTTTTTAGAAAACAAGCTTATCTAAGGGAAAGAACTTCGGACTTACAACTATATCTCTCAATTTTGTAGAATCATTTCCATTATTTGATATCAAACAAAATTTAATTACCAATTGGTTCATTTTTAAATTGATTTATGTTTCGTTAGGTACAATAAATAATGGCTTAATGTTTAAACTTGATGCGAGAATGGGTGTGGGAGAAATAAAGTGTTCAATTATCTAAGCGAGGACGAAGTCCTACATATTTAGCCGTATTAGTGAATACTGAACGATTGATTTCCCTTGTTGGTATCAAACAAAATAAATACAATTACCAGAAATTAACTAATTGTTGTTGTTTTTTTGTTTTGTTTTTTTATTGACTCATGTCTTGTCTGTGCCAATGAATAATGATAGATAGACAGACAGACAGAGTGAGCTGATATAAGCTTTGCAAAATACTTCTTAAAAAAACAATCTTATAGGCCTATAGAGAGCAATCGCATCAATTACTTTGAATCAATCATGATGGGGTATAAAATATTCATTTTTTTTTTACAAATCTAACATTCATTCGTTATTAAGAAAAAAAATTGCTCTATAAGTTGTATACAAGAGGTTAGGTCTTTTTAAAAGATTTATAAAAAAAAAGTTCTTGTTAATGACTAAAAAAATTAAACCATATACTATTACTACATTACTACATTGTAATTCTCTGTGCGTGATTATTGTCACGGGTCGCCATCCGCCGATTTAGTAGATTTCTATAAAACATTCTTATAGCATGCTCAGTGCGCAATGGTCCAGTTGCTTTTGTGGATCAGTTTTGAGAGAGGGGGGTATCTTGGAGAATTTTTTCGTGATTCCTTGTCAAGGTCAAGGTCAAAGCTCATATAATACAAAATTAATCAATTACGACTAATGGATTAGTTGATTTTTGCATTGATTCATGGATTATTATCGACAGTGAATAATTGTGCAAAGTTTCAACTTTATCCGAGAATGAAAAATGAAAGAGATTACGTGTCAAATATAAAAAGATTTTGACCTTACAGACAGACGAGTGAGTTGATAAAGATCGGTAAAAAAAAAAAAAAAAAGAAAAGTAACATACAAAAAAGTTATAAAAAATAATTTCCTCCTTACAAATAAATTTTTGGCCCATTATTTTTCTTTCCTTTTATTTCTTGTAATGCTTCAATAAACAGCAAAGCAAATGATTTCTACACAAGACTGTGCGCACAATGTTCTAGAACGGCTATTTATTTGTTCAACTCTCTACTGAATACCAAGAAACATTGGAGTCGAGTGCGGGGATACCCGCTAAGACATACTGAAGACGTGAGCCAAATTTAATTTTAAGATATTATAGTTTGAAAAATTACAACGGCCAAATAGGCATTTCATTTCATAATATTTGATCAGTTTTGAAAGCTGATCACGTACAAATAGATTCACATGCTTATTAGTATCTAAGAACAAAACATTGAATGAATTAAGAATTCATTTTGCCATGAACACTATTTTCGACATGATATGATTTTGTATTTGTGCCATGGGATATGAAAATACAAGTAGATGGTCTGATTTCTTCAGAGAAATCTCTTTGGGAACTTTTGTTCCATTTGTATGAAGAGGAGCTTGTTAGATTTCAATATTACAACTTCAATCCACGCGAAAAAATGTGTAGCCATATATTAAAGTAAAATATGGTCTAGGGGTCCAAGGCCCAGGAATGCGCCCCGGAGAGGAAACTCTGGTGCTGCTGCCAAGCGGCTAAAACAACACGGGAGACAACAGTTACGGGTTATAAGTCCAACTTGATTGGCGTAATGTATGGACGCCACGGGTTGTCTCTGACGGTGGGAGAGGTCTTCGCGCCTCACTGATCAGCTAACGCCCGCCTTAACCTGGGCAGCCCCCAGTCAGTTAGGTGCTGATCCGCCACAGCCTGCCTGCTCCAATGGGTGCTTAGAGCTTAGTGTATATATATTGTTTAGCCAGTATATTAAATTGACATTGTGTAGCCTCTATATTAAAGTGACAATGTGTAGCCTGCATACTAAAAAGACAATGTGTGTAGCTTCCATACTAAAGTGACAATTTGTGTAGCCTCTATATTAAAGTGACATTTTGTTTATCCTTTATACTAAAGTGACAATTTGTGTAGCCTCTATATTAAAGTGACATTTTGTTTATCCTTTATACTAAAGTGACAATTTGTGTAGCCTCTATATTAAAGTGACAATTTGTGTAGCCTGTATACTAAAGCGACATCTCAAAAACCAACATTATAGAAGATTTAGAAAATTACCTAGATGTTATTTAAAAAAATGTAAAGTAAAAAGGTTCAGAAACTGTTGTCTCCCTGGCATAACGCTCCAACTGGGAAGAACGTTGTTACGTGCGCAGCATAGTGTGAATGTGTGTTGGTGCGAATGCGTGTTGAAAGGGTTTAGATAGAGAGAGGCTTTAAAAAATGGAGGAATGTAAAAGAAGATCTAATAGACATATTATTATTTGTTGTATCAAGATTAAAGTCTTCATTATATATACTATATGCACGAGTCTGTTTGGTGTATGATTAAGAGTCTCATTTGCTCGTAACAAACGTCGACCTATTTCAAGATTGTTCTAGAGTCCTAGAGGTTTCTTGCAATAGATTTTTTTTCTGTACATATCATACACGGTAGGTAACTTCAGCAGCATGCGGGGCACTAGGCCACTAGGCGGGTGTCATACGCTGGCCCGGAAGCCGTAAGTGAAGACTATTTATACCTTAGCAAATCAAGCAAACTGGCTAGCAGTGCTTATTTTTGTTACCAAAAGATGGTAGATACTACGTATGGCCTACATTATTTTCTGTATTGTAATTCCTCTAAGATTCAGTCCCCATTCCTCTAATATTAATTTAGTGGCTTTCAATTGAACTAATGATTCAGAAACAAGGAAATCCCCCATAGCGAGCGCCCCCCCCCTTTTAGGCGCGGGTCTTAAGCGGTTGCCCCAATCGCCACCCCCAAGGCTGCCTCTGACAGCACTAGTGTTAGCACTGACTTAATAAACTTATATAAATTTTAAGATCGCGCTCTATGATAGTTTAAGAATGAACAAAAAAAAAAGCACTATGGCACATCTATATCATCACATCAATCATCTCTACCTCTATCTACTGACCTGCCGAGAAATGCGTGGTCTACCTTCTATCATGTCCCATGAACTCATTAACACGAGGATGGCCACAGTCCCAACCAGTGAAGGTTTCATTTCCTTGAGGTTACAAAAGTACCTTGAACTCTGTCTGGAAGTGAAGACACTGAAATAAAATATTTGTAATGCGTTGAATGACAGCTGGAGCTAGTTCACGCACAATTAGGGGATGAGTTCACCACCCCATGCCATTGCTCAATTATTGTTGTTTTTTTTAAATATAAGATTGTGTGTGTGTGTGTGTGTGTGTGTGTGTGTGTGAGAGAGAGAGAGAGAGAGAGAGCGAGAGAGAGAGAAATAACGAGAGAAAAATAAAAGAAAGACAGGGACTAACTGTTTTCCCTCTGTTGAGGAATTTTGAGATTTTGTCGGGTCTTATTTTAAGTACCAGTAAAATGAAACTGCCCTATTCCGAAAATCTACATTTTATAAATAACAATATTTGCAGCTCACAGACTGTAGCTTTACTCAATTTGAATCTCTTAAAAGCAAAATGTATATTTCATCCCTTATACACAAGATTTAAAGAAACACTAAAGGTTTCAATCTAACTATGCGGAATCAGGTTGACCAACTGGAGACATTAGAGTCGAGAAATGGGTAGAGCCGATAACAAGGCAAAAAAAAATAATAGGAAGAAACTAATTGTGAAGAAACAAGTCCTTTTACGTTTAAAGTGCCTTTTAATTGTGAAGCATTTCAACATAACATATATACACGGCAGACATTATATACAGATACCCAACTTCACTCGCTGACTTCCTCTCTTCTTGTTTACACTTTCGTCACCTCCCCCTAAGTCCCCTAACTCTCCGATACCCAACACTTGACCGTGTGTCACGGTTGACCTCACACAGTAACCGTGTCACAACGCTAATATATAGTGCTGAATTAGGTCAAATCCTATACGCTCTGAGCTGTTGTTGTGATGGTCCCAGGTTCAAACCCTGCCCGCCGCCATCCCCCGCCTTACTACAGGAGGTGTGAGCTGGGATCCTGGTGAAACATCCGAAGCATGTCAAACAAACAAAACAACCCTCAACTTAAAATGCAATCAACTGTTTCGTGAGTGAAGAGCCAAGCCTCTGGCTGTGGTCTTGTGTGTATCTCCCTCGCGTGAGAATCGAATGAAATGAGAATCCATACATAGCAACAAAGGGACACGTCATCGTTACTTTTTGTTGTTTCTTGATGTACTTCTTGTCTAGAGACAGACCCGATGATAGAGGAACTTCTTGTCTAGAGACAGACCCGTTGATAGAGGAACTACTTGTCTAGAGACAGACCCGTTGATAGAGGAACTACTTGTCTAGAGACAGACCCGTTGATAGAGGAACTACTTGTCTAGAGACAGACCCGTTGATAGAGGAACTACTTGTCTAGAGACAGACCCGTTGATAGAGGAACTACTTGTCTAGAGACAGACCCGTTGATAGAGGAACTACTTGTCTAGAGACAGACCCGTTGATAGAGGAACTACTTGTCTAGAGACAGACCCGTTGATAGAGGAACTACTTGTCTAGAGACAGACCCGATGATAGAGGAACTACTTGTCTAGAGACAGACCCGTTGATAGAGGAACTACTTGTCTAGAGACAGACCCGATGATAGAGGAACTACTTGTCTAGAGAGGTGAAAGAACAAAAAAAACTATTTAAAAAAAAGGTTGTGAGGCTGAAAAAGAAAAACAACTATTTAACCCACACACATTTCTACCACACACACACGCATTGTTTTCTTGAACTGATACACATCCGTGTCTTCAAAATATAGGGAGGACGCGGTGTCCCAATTGCGTGTCTTCTATTGACCCTCCCCCTCATTTCTAATGCTTAAGAGTCCTGGAGATTTAGCAACTCAAATAAGGACCTTAGACGATTAAAGGTTTTTCTAGCTCTTCTAAAGTACAATATCTATTTGAAAACACATGTATCATAGTTGAAATACTTTCGGTGCTTGCCCCTTTCTAAGGTTTGAATAACTTGGTAATTGTTTATATGATTTAGATCAAGGAGCTTCTATAACTTCAGTCTCAGTCTATGATCATGGGATCATGTTCAACAAAGTTTATGTGTGTTCAGAAGATTTGTAGAAAAAAAAATTGACATGGGCATCCACCTCCGTATTTTTTATTTTTTTTGTTACCATTTTACTTTTAAAAATAGTTGTTAAAAGCACCATGTGTGCCCCAGTGTGTGCCCCAGTGTGTGGTTGTGGACCCTAGTGGTACGTTTCGAATCTTACCAAAAAAAAAGTTGAAATGTGCTTAAATCAGAAGCCACGAAAGTTATATATATATATAAAGAGAGAGAGAGAGAGAGAGAGAGAGAGAGAGAGAGGGTGGGGGAATTGGACGAGGATTAGTTGTTATCAATAGTTTGGGCGCGATTCGGTGCGAAAAGTTTACAATTGATTTTTTAAGCAAAAGTTTCTATAAAGTTTCTACTAAGTTTAAATGACTGGATCTATTTATAGATTCTTTTTATCATTGTGTTTAAAAAAATGTCCTTTGATCTTTTTGTAGTGTTTGATTCGCGTCATTTGACAGTGAAATAACAACAAACCATGGTTGTTTTTCTAAAAAAAATATGTAGTTTAAAATTTAGATTTAAATAAGCGCTTCTCAAACTCTGGGGCGTACCTTCCTTTTGTCCTTTCAAGGAAAACACTGAAAATTGAGATTTTTTGTTTAGGTCAGTGACGTTTGCAATAAGATCAATTCAAAAATCTCTATTAAAAAAGATGTTCAAACACGTTCTCGCCAATGCGATTCTCAACCCGTTTTCTACGTCACAACGGGGAAATATCATCGTACGCTACAGACTTCTGAACGCAAGGATGATCTTACGATGGTCCTCCGATTACAAATGAATATACTAGCTAGCCAGTAAGACCAGTGGCTTATCAGAATTTAGGTCATCGGTTAATATGCATGACTAAATGCATGACGCGTAGGACGTAATCATCTTCATTTTGGAAGTTATGTCTGTATTCTATAAGATACTCTACGGCCTCCAGTGTACAGCGGCCCTTACTACACATTCTTAGTGTAACTTTTTTTCCCTTACAAGCGGCTTTCGTATAAGAGAAATGGTACGTCGCTGATTCGAAAAGATAAAAGTGCTAGAACAGTAGGCGCCCAGACCCCGCTAGGTGACAAAAGCACTGTCCCAATGGAGGCGTAAAATTAGTTTTTTTTGTTGTTGTTGTTGTTTTGAGGCGCCATTAGTGAAAATTTGAAAAACAATGGTCTAACTGTTAGAGAAGATGTTGATTCATTTTAGTTTACAGTTAAGCCGGAGCGCATGAACGAAAATAGCGCCTTCTTTTTTATGTACGAAAAATCACAGAAGTTAGGAATTTGTGTTGTATTTAAACTTTCACGAATGAAGATGAAACTTTATTTTGTGAAGAGTGAACCCACACATTCTTCAACGACTAATGAGCGAATAAAAATTGTCCCTATGACGAGTGTCTCCAGAGTAGGCCTAAAGTGCGATAAACTATACTGATGAAAGACAAAATTGCAAATTAGATTTTTTGCTGTTAAAAGTCTTTTATTTGTTGGAAAGCCAAATTGAGGATTTGTATCAATGTCGGTTAACTATAAATAGCTAGCAAGTGTTGGTGCCAATGGTGTACAGAAGGGCTGGTGTAATTTACAAGTTGTACGATTATCTTGTGCACTTTTTAGCTGTGTAATATAGAATTTCTAATCTTTCTCGAATGTAGAACAAACTTTTATTTTATTGGCATCGGTGACCTTTTTCATTTAGCGTCCTTGACATTGTTAAAAATCTCCAAGACAATAGATCGAACAGGCCCACACTAGGGATCCAGCACTGGCCTATATAACAAGCTGGCCAGTGTATGTAGGCCTATATATGTCTATGACCCAGACCTAGCCTATGTATTGCTTTCCTTCATCAATGTGCGTGATGGTGCATTTATCCAGCCTATTGATACAATTAGTTCAAACAGCGATAGTACCCCACAACGAGCACAGATGTAATCTCAACCAAGATCTAGTTCTATTGTGTCTAAAATACAAGGACACAAAGGGTTAAAATATTGAAAGTAAGAGATACGAAACAAAACAGAAAAAAATGTAATTAACAAAAATCATGAATCTATAAAAATCGGGTATTGCTATGTACGCTTTTTTTTTTCTATTAGAAGGGACGCAATCCACTGTAAGGGATGCAATCGATTCTACCTTAGCCTTAGTAAAGATCTAGGTTACTTTCTCTTCTCATGAACGTGGAGGGATTGGCCTTAACAATGATCTAGAGTCTTAGACTCGTCTAAAAGAAAAGAATCCAGATGTTACAGGTAACTAGGCCTTTTAAAAACAAAAATGTGTTTAGAATCTCATTTTTCTAGATCTATTTCCGAAGTTTCATCAAGGCATGTTATTTTAAGAAGTTGTTCATTTCAGACTTACCTTTAGAAATATTTAAAACAAAAAAATCAACAACAAAAAAAAAAGCACACATACACACATAAACAATGTGTACCTTCAGCAAGCTGTCCTCAGTTGGGTCAGGTTTTTTTTTTTTGGAAAGTGGGGGGAGGCGCGGGGTCGGTTCTGAAGTGAAAGCGGGGAAGCTGTACTCCGATTTACTTTACAAAACACAGAACCGTAGTTTCGTGAACAGAAGATCCTACTCTCAGCAGAAATGTATGTGCACTGACCCGGATAAAAAAAAAAAAAGACTAGTCTATCCACCTGGAAGTGCTAGAGGTTGAAGGTCGGAGAAATACAAACGGTGTGAATGGTGTGAGGTGTAAGGATACAAGAGAGTAATAGAAACACTCCAAGTTAGATCTGTTCTGGTTCCCCCACCACCCTGCACGTCTTACCTAGTTTTGTCTTGCATGGAGGCAATACATGTTAGTGTAGGGCTGGCTTTGATACCGAAGATACGTTCTTAGTTGTTTGATGATCACATTGGTGGAAAGTGTTTGTTTCCGTGTTCTCCCCCCTCTCTCTTTCACTTGTTTAAATGACACCTCCCCTTTAACTTGAAATTTTATGCAGACCAACAGAAACCATAATAAAAAATAAATAACATCAGAGAACGCCTTTGAAAAGGCTGTCTGCAATAGAAACGTTGGATCAGTCTATGAGACTGGAGACTGCTATCGCGTGTACTCTTATAGAGATGTTCACGCCTGGTCGTGCGGTTTGCGCGCTGGACTGTCGTTCGGATTTATAGACGGTCGAGGGTTCAAACCCTGCCCGCTCCCATCCCCCGTCGTCCTGCGGGAGGTTTGGACTAGGAAGTAAACTATCTTCAACTCTGAAGGAACATCCGAATTATGTAAAACATTTTACAAACAAAACATCTGGTGTACGTGGGGAAGAGATGTGATTACAAAACGTTTTATTACCAAAACGTTCAATTTTTTTTTTTTTAGAAAAAAAAAGCTACTGAGGGAGGATAAGGGAGTTAACAAGCCAATACATCAGTACAGGGGCGTATTTACCGATGGACAACACAAGCTATAGCATAGCCCCCCCCTCCCAAAAACAAAAATAACCACTAACATAATATATGGACCTACAAAAAACGGCATATTCAAATAGCTTAAGGCCTTTCCAAATCTAAAAACGGCAATGCATCAGTATTTTGTACCAGTCGTGAATGGACTTAGGAGTTATAGGAAATGGCAATATCAAGTCTTCTTGTTATTTCCAAAAGAAAGAGAGCGGCCGATGTAAACGTCAACATCACAGTAGGAAGTGCCACGCTCGCTAGTGAAACCATTTTCAACAGTTTCGCTACAACGGACTGTCATCACGAAACTCCCGGGTTCAAACCCCGCCCGGTCACTATCCTCCTCTGACGTCATGCAGGAGGAATAAGCAAAATCCCCAAAGGAGCTTCTGTCCTTACAACTCAAAAAGAATCAGAACACAAATATCAACAACGCAACAAAGTTATTACATAAGACTTTTTTTAAAAGCAATTTTTTTTAGTCTCGCGTAGAACATAATATCACTAAATATGCTAAGGTAATCCTAATCCTAACTACTTTAATCTACGCAGTTAATTAGTGTGTCTTGTAAATTGGCTTTAAAAGACTTCTTACCTAAGTTTGAAATACAGACATAGAAGCATACAGGAGAAGTAAAAACCTTTATTACAACACTCTATAAAGGCAAACGTTGGCCCTTCACAGACTAAGACCGCATTCAGGGACATAACCCTCTCAAATGATTTCATAGAAGATGTGTGTGTACGAGGTAAGAAGGTGGTTGTTTTTCGCCAGATATAAACGAACTAAACAATCGCTAGGTAATGACCCTTTAGTAGGCCACAATATGCTAGCATTAGTAGGACCTACACTTCCAAAATATCTGGTAAACTTACTGGAAACTAATTACATAGCATTAACTGCAGAACTAGAGAGAAGGATCATAGAATTAAGATGCTATATAAGGATTCAAAGACCGCATCACAAATGGATTCGAAACAGGATCACATTGAGCCCCCACGATTACCTGCTGACCTTTATAATGGCTCTCCAACTGTCGGTCTGTATATACTGCCTATTAATAGAGATTTTGAGGTGGTGTTATTTTTGTAAAACGTTATTCAATATTTGTATTTGGTATCTATTAACCAGCAATCTAAATATTGACTTTAAAAATCTGTTGTTGATAAAAAGACTTGTGGCTCCGGGTTGTAGCAACTGAGAAATAAATTCTAACAAATGTAGCATCTGAGCATCTTTATTTTTCTGTTTACACCCAAGTTTCTGTCCATGTCTCTTTGTAAAAAAAAAACAAAAAAAAAAACTTTTTGCTGCAAACGAAATGATCTAAAATAACAAACTTTTCGATGCAAATGAAATGATCTAAAAATACAAAAAACTTTTAGCTGCAAACAAAATGATCTAAAATAACAAACTTTTTGCTACAAATGAAATGATCTAAAATAACAAACTTTTTGCTGCAAACGAAATGATCTAAAATAACAAACTTTTTGCTACAAATGAAATGATCTAAAATAACAAACTTTTTGCTACAAATGAAATGATCTAAAATAACAAACTTTTTGCTGCAAACGAAATGATCTAAAATAACAAACTTTTTGCTACAAATGAAATGATCTAAAATAACAAACTTTTTGCTACAAATGAAATGATCTAAAATAACAAACTTTTCGATGCAAATGAAATGATCTAAAAATACAAAAAACTTTTAGCTGCAAACGAAATTATCTAAAATAACAAACTTTTTGCTGCAAATGAAATGATCTAAAAACAAACAAACTTTTCGCTGCAAACGAAAAGATCTAAAAAAACAACGAACTTTTCACTGCAAATGAAATGATCTAAAAAAAACAAACTTTTAGCTGCAAACAAAATGATCTTAAAAAACAAACAAACTTTTAGCTGCAAATGAAATGATCTAAAAAAAAACAAACTTTTAGCTGCAAATGAAATGATCTAAAAAAAAAATAAACTTTTCACTGCAAACGAAATGATCTAAAAAAAAACAAACTTTTAGCTGCAAACAAAATGATCTAAAAAAAAACAAACTTTTAGCTGCAAACAAAATGATCTTAAAAAACAAACAAACTTTTAGCTGCAAATGAAATGATCTAAAAAAAAACAAACTTTTAGCTGCAAATGAAATGATCTAAAAAAAAAATAAACTTTTCACTGCAAACGAAATGATCTAAAAAAAAACAAACTTTTAGCTGCAAACAAAATGATCTAAAAAAAAAACAAACTTTTAGCTGCAAACAAAATGATCTTAAAAAACAAACAAACTTTTAGCTGCAAATGAAATGATCTAAAAAAAAACAAACTTTTAGCTGCAAATGAAATGATCTAAAAAAAAATAAACTTTTCACTGCAAACGAAATGATCTAAAAAAAAATAAACTTTTCACTGCAAACGAAATGATCTAAAAAAAAACAAACTTTTAGCTGCAAACAAAATGATCTAAAAAAAAACAAACAAACTTTTCGCTGCAATCGAAATGATCTAAAATAACAAACCTTTCGCTGCAAATGAAATGATCTAAAAAAAAAACTTTTTACATGCATGTAAAGATACAGTACACTGTAAGGATGAATGCTGAGACAGCTGGTGGGACTTTTACATAGTGTGTAAAGAGAGTTTGGTACCAAAGTTGATGTGACTCACCAATGTTCAATTGGGATGCCTATTTGTTTTAAAGACTTAAATATTATGTGGGACTGTAAGTGGGCTTTTAAAACATGTAGCACTATGGGTCTTTATAACATGTAGGATAATAAGTAGCAAAATATAGCACTGAAGATTTTTATAAAATGTATGCCTGTGTTTTTCTAAAGTATTTACTTTTCACACATTGAAAAAAACAACCAAACATTCATCTGAAATGCATAAAGTTCAATGACTAAAATATACACTGAAGCCAAATGAAAATGTCATCTGTCATCAAGCATGTCATTAAACATATCAACAAATGTCATCTAATGTCATTAAACATATAATCAATTTGTCATCAAATGTCATTAACATGTCATCCACTGTGTCATTAAACATGCCATTAAAATGTGTTTGACAACAGTCTTTATTAATATGTGGACATATAAAGTCTTAACTCTTTAAACAAAACATAAACATCCCCAGGCATAGAACCAAAGTCTGGTGATCCGATGTGACTGTTTCATGACAAACATAATTTATTACCAAAGAACTTAAGGCATCCTTCATTTATTGCTTCAATAATACATTTGAGTATCTCAATCAAAACATGGACGAAAATGTGCATTTGACAGTAGTGTCAATGTATTGATGTCAGAAACGATTTATGGAGTAATAATACATTTAATCACACGCTTTGTTTTTTTTCTTTATTAAAAGAGGTAGAAATCACTAGAATATGTTTGTCAGGCTCAGACCCAACAATATACAATGAATATCACATTGATACAGAGGTCAGTGATGAGTTAAGGTGGGGGTATGTCAACATTTTTAAAATTATTATTTTGTTTGGTCAAATAAATATTTTAAACACACAAAAATGTAAGAAATTATAACAAAATATCTTTTTGTACAGTAAAATTAAAATGTACAGACTACTGGCACATATAACTTTTTGTTTTGTCAAAGCCTCATGGAATGATACAGAGACTACAAGTTGGTCTTCTTTCAAGAACTCTTCATTTCAATTACTGAGTAAAAAAGAAAAAAAGTTCAGCTATCATAAATGTAGTTCTTGCTATAAGGTCTGTGAAAAAAAATTCTTTTTCTTTTTGTAAAAATATCTTAAAAATATTAATTCAATACAAAACATAACACCTTTTTTTTAAAAAAAATAAGATTTTGTATTACACCTTTTTTTTTAAAAAATAAGATTTTGCTTACATATATATTATATGTGTTTACTGTATTTTTGCACATATAACCCAGGGGCTAATTCTAGGTGTAAATTATTAAATTAATATTTAACTGCCTCCTGATTTTCCAGCATCTCTTGGAAAGTTCCTGAAATTGCAAATTATACGAAAAAGTCCTGTCCTGAAAATATTCTGAAAACTCAAAATCAAATCTCTTGAAAAATTGACAAAATTGTGTAGATTATGTGAAAGCACTTTGTTATCAATTTCCTGAAATTTGTGACGCACTCAATGAATTAGCTGAAGAGACTAATGATGCGATAATTAACAGTGAAGCAGAAACACTGTAGGAAACATGGGAATAGTACAAACTCCTAGTGTCACTTGTGTTATGGTACGCCATGCTTGTCCAAGTCATTTTTGTGAGTAAAGATCTGCTAGGTGAAACAGTAGATTTGATCACTCCAATAGATTTGCACAATAACTTGATGACTTGGCTAAAGAAACTGTGAGTTGATGGGTTTGTTCAGATTCTTATTACAGCAAATGAATTGGCTAAGAACATGGAAGTTATTTCAATTTTTCCAGCCAAACGTCAAATCTGTGGAAAACTTCATTCCTGGAAATGCTGAAGATGACTACAGGATAAATTGCTTCAACAGAATTGTGGACAATGCAATTCAATACTTGCAGCCGAGATTAAAACAGTTGAAATCTAACCACAATCTATTTGGGTTTCCTGTCAGATTTCAGCGTGATGACATTAGAAAGTTTACAGCCAGCCTGAGCCTCGAGCAAGCATTGATGTCATCAATTGACCAGTAAGCGGATATATGTGGGTGAGAATTAGCAGATGAAATGGAATTTTTAAGGCATGTTCGACCAAATACCGCCAACACTCCAGTCCACTAATGAAAGATACACTACTTTCTAAAACTTTGTTGCACTCACAATATTTTTAATACCCATAATTGTGGCATCGGGTGAAAGAATCTTCACGCGCCTCAAACTGATAAAGAATTACTTGAGGACAACAATTCATGGAGAAAGATTGAAAAATTTGACAACTCTTACTATTGAGCGTGATCTATGTAGGAAATGAATTTTGATGAGATATAATGTATGACTGCGTTACACGCAAGGCTTGTAAAGTAAAGTTAATTTTATCGTAACTTTGTACTGAGTAAAGACTGAGTAAAGTGCAAAGACGAATTTATTTTCTAATACAAAATCTTAATTTTCACTTATTATCTTTATCCCTACACAACAGACTGGGTCCCGCACCATCCGTTTCGCATAGAGACACGCAATTGTTAGTTTTTACAAACAAATGGCATCTATGTGGGGTGTACAAAGATGTGAAGTTTTGTTTTACTCATAAAAATAGCATAACAGAAACTATGGACATACTGGCAGGTCTTTAAACCTTCTATAGTTCACTGTGTACAGATACAACCATAGGATCGTATCACATGCGGGGTCTATCAAGTATGCAGGTTGTATGATATTGTTTTTACTTCTTTTTTTATTTTTGTGGGTTATACGCTTGTGTGGGCTATATGTGTATGCAGGTTGTATGCAGGTTATATGCAGAAATGGAAATACAGTATACACATATGTAAACAAGCTTTAAAGGTTTCCATATCAATCCACAAGCCGTCCCCACATTCATATTTCTTAATAATTATGTAATCATCATTTAAAAATCCACAATTAAATAACAAGTTTTTGTATCCAGCTATTAAAAGAAAAGACTCGCACTGATAGAAAGGACTAGAGATGTACAATGTTTAAACAAGATATAAAATCAGCCAAAAAAGTTCTAAAAATAATTCTATACAACCACAGATTTCAACAAACATCATTTGGTCTAAACACAAAAGCAAAAATGCTAAATGATAGAACATATAAATATTTACAAATATTTTAAACAAGATTGCTGCATTGTAAGGTCAACACTATATAACCACTAACTATATAACTATAATAACTAACTATAACGACTAACAACAATTGTGAATAAAATCATTTTTTAAATAAGACAAAAGGTATTTTTTTCTTTACAAGTAAAAACATTGAACAGTGTTAAGTTTTAGGTATGGAAGTGACAGTATAAACAGATTTTCTGGAGCATGCTAGAAAATACATTTCAATTAGGAGATCATAAAACAGATCACACATTAAAAAATTTGAAACAAGTTAAAATGAGAATCAAACTTAAAAAAGAAACAAATTCACTATGAATGTATAAAATATTTCAACTAAACAGAATAAAATTCAGAAATCTTTCAAAAGTAAATAGAAATGCATCAAGAATACTGCACATTATATATAGACATAATGGAGGTCAGTGTAAGTTAAATTTAACAAATATCATTACCATGTGATTTGCTATATTAACATGATAAAAATTAGACATAGCATATGATTTGCACTTTAATATCAGTCTACATTGTATTTTATACAGGCAATTTATTTTCACACAAAGTTTAACATACAATATTAACAATAAATTACCGGTATTCAAAAATGAAGTCAAAAATTGACTTTGGTTTGAAAAAAAGATTTCCTCCAATGTATGATCAAGAAGAAATATTTCTAGAGAAAAAACATTTAAGGAGAAACTTTGTAGAGATTACTTTCTGAAGTATGAGCTCATTAGCTTATGGAGATTAATATCTGCCAAAACAGATTCTATTTGGACAACTTATGTGTACAGTACACTCAAGTGTACATTGAAATTTGTTGCAAGACTGAAGTAGTGCTATACAATTAAAATCAAAGAAATTTCAGAAATAAAATGAAAAAAATAAAATATAAACCATTCACTTAGCGAAGTTCCAGTATTACTGCAGTAAAATATGATGAAAACTTGTCCAAGAGTTGTCCCCATTTTTTTAACATAATCTCATGGAATCAATACAAAATTATAAACTACAACAAATAATAATTTCTTTCAAAAAAAAAAAAAAGGGCACACGCTTAAAATAAAAATCTCTAGACAAACAAGATTTGTAGTTTCTCCCATATAGACACAATTGTGTTTGTGTTGTCTGTTTATCAATTTCACTGCATAAAAAGACAAAAAAAATATCATAGCTAAAACAATGCAAAGAAAACATATTTTATAAAAAATCTAGCTGAATCACAAGTTCATATTTTATATGAATGATTTACAAGGATTTCCCTGTTCAGGTAACTGTGTACAGACATTTTCCAAGCATAATCCTTATTTTTTGTTAATAGCAAAGTCATTAAAAAAACGTCCAGCAGCTTGATCTCAAGGATTTAACATTTGACGCCTCTCTAGTCGCTGAAGCCTAGCCTCTTCACATTTCCTGAATAGTGGGTAAGCAAACAGCAGGACACCTCCAACTATCATAGTCAGTGAACACAAGATGAGGATAAGATTATGGGAACCGGTGGCATCTCTAGACATACCTGCAAGTCATAAATACAAATTGATACATAGTAAAACAAAATAAACCTGGACTAGTTCAAAGTCCTCTATGAAATCAACCTAATGTATTCAGTCAAACACTGACATTTTCAATTAAAATTTCTGACACTAGTAAAAATATCAGATACCAGGAAAAGAAGACAAATGAGTTTTTATTTTTTACTAATCAACACTCTCTGGCTTGCAAAAAGGAAGAACTCCTCAATACTTTGAAGAGATAAAAGCTGAGCATGTTTGGTTATATTGTAACACATGACTAACTATCAAAAGTACAGTGGAGGGACCATGAAGAAAGGGTCGTCCAAAGAAAAGCTGACTGGATAACATTGTTACAGATAACAGACATCTCTCATAATATCCTGTAAGGACAGCTGCTGACAGGGAAAAGTGGAGGGATTTCGTTATGCAAACTGTCACACTACGATGAAAGTCAAGGGAAAGATGAAATGAGAGTATGATAACCTGAAACTGTAGATAATTAATAACAAGTAGGTTTATTTCTTAGGAACCTAAAATGGCAATTTTTGCTGCCATGCTGTGTTAAAATGTTTGTTTATAAAATGCTTTACATGTTTTGGATGTTCCTTTAGAGTTGAAGATAATTTACTTCATAATCAAAACCTCATGCAGAATGACATGGGATGGCAGCGGGCAGAGTATGAACCTGGGACCATCAAAAAGTCTGACGACAGTCCAGTGCGCATACTTCATGACCAGGCAACTATCCTAATTACCAAGTCAGACATGAACGGTTTATGCCATGTCCAGGGCATGCCTTGTAATAAATAGTTCACCATTTTTTTTTTACATTAAAAATATTGTCTTCTAGTAATCCATTTTACATGTAAACATAAACACTGTTCATTGTTTCAGCACTAGGCGATCACATTTGTAACCAAATCTGCATATATTCTGTATTTAAATGTAATCTAAGCAGAGCTTTAACCGAAGAATGTTTTGTGTATTTTAAATCAAACTCACCCAGGAAGATCTGCCCAACAGATGCACCAACTCCCTGGACAAGAAGGACCACAGCCAGGTTCTTCGACATCAGAGACAAGCCCACCAAGTCTAACAGAACTACCGAGAACAATATCACATAGGCTCCTCCAAAAAATCCGTACAAGAAAGAGAGGACACCGAGCACTTCCATCTTGTCAGTAAAGAGGAAGATGAGAATGGTCACTCCACACAAAAAGCACGCCAACGATTTAAGTTTATACCTGGCAATAATGTTGGTATCTGCTAAAATTCCAGTCCCGATTCTGGCAATGAGATCTCCGGCACCACAGATTGATATCAACAGTGCTCCATTGAAGTGTTCAATGCCCTTTGACTTCAGAACACTCGGTAAGAAGATGATGAAATTGAAATATCCAAAAAATACCAAAAAGGAGACTAGAGTGAATAAAAGTGTTACAATGCTATACAAAACTTTAAAGTCAAACATTTGCCACCTAGGTCCTTTTTTTGGCAATGCCACTGGTTTCTCTGCCTCTGGAGATGGAAGCAGGTGGATGCTACCAGTGCTAGATAAGACTGCTTTCATGTCAACATCAGAACCATTTTGGTTTGGTAACATGGGTGACTTGTCCTCTCTGCTCTCATCTAATGGCACAACATCATCAGCCTGTACAGTAGCTCCATTCTTTACTGATTCCCCAGGTTCCACAGTTTCCTTTTTAATGTCATTTAGAAGCTCTTTCTGCTCCTGATGAAATGAAAGACAGAGAGATTAACAACTTTATCATTTAAAAGCTTTGAAAGGATTGTAATGTCACAAATGCATGCATATTAACATTACCCACCACCTACACCAATTGATTTGTTCTCGCACTATATATTATTTGGCCATGGACTCCTGCCTTTTTTTTCTCTTACTTATAACAATAATAAAATGGACAACAAGTTTTTGCTCCCCCATAAATTTCTGTGGCCTGTGAATTATAGTATTTATTACATTGAATGGACCAACCCCTAAATTCGAGTATCACTTTTCTCCGCCTTAATAAAATATTTATCTGACTAATCTTCTGTTTTTCAGTTTTTATCCAAAATATCTGATAGGCTCTATGACATTTTTTGGCTTGGGTCCTTTTTTCTTATTAAAACCAGTAAATCATAATGCTCACATATTTTAGCTGTACCCAGCCTTTATTTTGCACTTAAATAGAACTGTCTACATTTGAACACATTCTCCTGTTTGATCCATGAATTCTAGTATATGTTATGTTTAATTGGAATGGCCCGCTTTAAATGCCCCCCCCCCCCAAACACTCCCTTCTGGCTTGTGGGAAGTGTGGTCGAGAGGCTAAGTGCGCTTGAACTTGGCTTGTCTTGGCTACATAGAAGGGGGCTCGAGGTTCTACACATGACTCGGGCAGAGTTGCGTTTACTGAGCGCCTAAAGGCAGCATGGAAAACCAACTCCTAGATACCCCGTCCTCCCCCACTGGTCCACAAATGAGATTGGACCAAAGCGCTCTGAGCATGCTATAAGCATGAAAGTAGCGCTATATAAAAGCTATAATAATAATTGTGATTTCTATATCATATTCTCTCTTTCTCCCTCCCCCGCCCCATAAAAAATTAACATTGTTTAAATCCTCGCCACTAACTCTAAGAATGTTAACAGGCTGCTGGTCATGTGGTAAGAGCTCTGGACTTTTAATCAATGATCTCAAACCCTGCCTGTCACCATCCCTCCCCATCCTGCAGGAGGATTGGGCTAGGATGTAATGATTTTAAAAAATAAAGGGACATTCGAAACATGTAAAACAAATATGCTAAGTGAACTAGCATAAATCCCACATGGTATTAAAGCCCTTGTGCTAAATATTGAATTATTGTAAATCATGTACATTAAATCTGAGGATTTCAACTACAAAAGGGAAGATATTAATGTGATTAACTTTTGAGGTAGTCTCATAGAGCATAAATGCTTTCAACTAAATGACACTGAAAATGATGTTTCCTTTACCTCTTTTGGTGCTTGATTTCCAAGAGCTTCAGGTGGTGGGCCATACTTCTCAATGGGTCGAAACAGGGCACCAGCTACTGCTACATGGAAGTACAATGCTGATACGATAAGCAAAGTCCCAGATAAGCTGTACTTGTCCAGAAGAATCTGGATAATAGGTGGCATGGCAAACTGACCGATGCTTGCTCCAGCTAAACCAACCCCAGTAGCCAGAGACCGATATTTCCTAAAGTACTTGCCAATCATAACGAGGCCATTTCCAAAAAAGGAAGAGTTTGCCATTCCTGAACAAACAAAAATAATGAACAAATTAATCTAGGTTTCTCAAATGGTTTTTAGGAAAAATACTAAAAGAAATCTTTCTTAAGTATATAAAATCTCAATTAAAGGATTTACTTTTTGTTTACACTCAAGATGTAAGATTTGGAACACAACAATGAACTAAATAAGATGACAATGACTAAAGTTCAGAACCGCATACAGTTTGAGTGACTTTGTTATATAATTGAATTAACAAATTACATATTAGTTTTCATTAAAATTTTAACAAAAAAATCAAAGAATATTTTAGTACATAGGAAAGTTAAAACAAACTCTGAAGATTGTCAAATAATTGAGTAGGGCTTTCAAATATAGAAAAGAACAAATCTCACCAACACACAATCCATAAAGCACAATAACATAGGGCATACTCAAGAGCAAGCTACTCAAAGCTATTCCAATCAGTCCAATTGTGGCTCCAGCTATCACCACCTTCTGGGCAGTAAATTTTTCAGCCAGAAGTAGCGCAGTTGGTGCTTTAAAGACAAATACAATCAAAACAAATGGGTATAAATGAAAACAATTTATATTCAGGCTAAAGATAA
This sequence comes from Biomphalaria glabrata, assembly GCF_947242115.1. Taxonomy (NCBI): domain Eukaryota; kingdom Metazoa; phylum Mollusca; class Gastropoda; family Planorbidae; genus Biomphalaria; species Biomphalaria glabrata. The sequence goes on from NC_074725.1 coordinate 8,273,161, forward strand.
CTAGAAACAAATATTAATGTATAACTAACCTATATATTTATAACATAACCAGTTTACCTCCAAAAGCATAAACAAATGACGCTACACTCATTGGCATTGTAGCCAGAGAGGTGGATGTCTGAAACTCATTTCTAAAAGCCAACAGGAAAAGCCCATAAGACTTTGCTATTCCAACCATGAAGAATGTGCAGATAAACACACCTAGTTCCCAAGAAAAAGTTCATCAAAAATAAGAACATGAAATTCTGTGATCAAAATGAATAAGCAAAATTTTTTAAATGTTTTCATCAATTTAACATGCCAACAAAAACTAATTCAACTTCACATAGAGAATTAACAAAACCTTGTCTTACAAATCTACATAATAAAACTTCTGAAAATTGCTCTTGAAACACAGAAAAGACTTAAGACTTTTGATACAATATATGACCACCTTAAATAACAAATACATAGATAACATAGAAACAAATTTTAACCTCAACATGTTAAATTAACACACATCTAAATGACTAAGACTAATACTGCTTTATTGATCCTTAAAGGAAATTTGTTGTGATTACAAGACTCTTTTTTCAATTAAGAACAACATTCCACAAAAGAAAACAGATGCAACAACACTGAGTTTATTTAGTGACTACACTTGTAGACAATATATACAGTACACTAAGGCTAACAAGACATTGACATTTTGAGACGATAAGCTTGACTTAAACTGTAGAAATGCCTGGTTGTGGTATGCGGTATGCACTCTGGACTGTTGTCTTGATGGTTCCAGGTTCAAACCCTGCCCACGGCCATCCCAAGCCGTTTGGGATAGGATGTAATAATCTGATGGAATCAGAAACACGTAAAACAAAGCAAACAGAACCTTTTAAGAAACAAAGACAAATACTGACAAAGCTATTAATGCTCCTATTACATAAATATTGTAAAAATACATTCAATAGCCAAGAAACAATGTTATAAATATTGATGGTCCAGGGTTAAAAACATGTCTGTTGCTATCCCCTGCTGTCCTACGGGAGGTTTGGGTTAGGATACACAATAATTCAGTTCTGAAGGTACATCCAAAACAATTAAAACAAACAAACAAACCAAGAGCCACAACTCCAGCACACATAGCTTCAATACAATGAAAACATTGGCATGAAGAGTTACCATGTAAATATAAAGTAAGGCTAATAACTTGATCTAATTTAACAAATCACATTCACTACAAAGATATCTGAACAGTATAAGCCTACCCAGAACTATCATCCATGCCCATCCTCTATCTATGGGTGGTGGAGGTTTGGTAATAACACGATTCATCTTGATGGTTAGTTAATTATCAGCAAATGTTAAGAATCCTGTATGTCATATTGCAGTCTAGCATATGCTTTGAAGTCACAGAGACACAGCAGCATTCTGAAAAAATTATTTGATTGTTATCGCACAAATAAAATGTAACCTTCTAATTTCCTAATTTCCAAAGTAAGAGATCTAGATGTCTAGATCAAGAGACTAAAAAGTAAAGTAGCAATAATTATAAACAATAAAAACATGTAACTCAAATTCTGCCTCTAAAGTATGAACATTTCTTGTACAAAACATTTTAAAATTTTCATGAAAAAAACAAAACTAAATGGACTAGCTTTAATGAACAATTAATATATAAATATGGACATATTGTGGACTAATATAACCTACCGTATACATGGTAATATTAAATGTAAATACTAATGCAACTAAAACCATAAAATTGTGTTATAATTATAGCTTTAAGTTTCTTTTTCATTACTAAACATAAAAGTCTTACCGGACCCAACTGTGAGAGGCTACATTCCTTTTCAAAGGTCCCCAGCTATAGCTAAAATTTTAAAGGGGCACACATGAAATTCTTCAAAAGTTTGAGAAACACTCGTCTAGTCACTAATCTCTAATCTAAATTTCATCCTGGATAGCTGTCTTGTAAGATATCTTGCATGGTTGTGTGGTATGCACTCTGTACTGTCATATTGATCATTATGATGGATTTGGGTTTGATCCCTGCCCGCTGTCTCCTCCACACTCCACTGGAGGTTTAGACAATGTAGTTAACTTAGACCTCATCTATATTATACTAGTCTATAGCATCTGATATATTTTATATACAATATATATATGTAATATTATATCATAATTAGACTATATTAGTCAATCATGTCATTGACAATATCTAGGCACTAGTATGATAAAAAAAATCAAAACTTCTGACTCTTCAAAGGAGCTATTCAGGATCACCGCTGAAATGGTAGGGGGAGCAAATAACGAACGTTTGCCGTCATCTATGCCAGTATCTGAACTCCCTGATTCCTTCAATAGATTCTTCATTGGGAAGATTGAACAGATCAGAAATGATATGCCATCCCTCTCATCACAGCTTGACCACTCTCCAATCTTTCAAAATTCTCCTTTTTGCGAGTTTCATCGTGTATCTTGTGATTATGTCAAAAGTACTATTTTCAAGATGCCCAATAAGTCATGTGACCTTGATCCCATTCCAACTTCCTTGCTCCTTGAATGTTTAGATGAGCTTGTACCCACAATTACTAACATTGTGAACTCTTCACTGACTTCAGGCATTGTACCACAGCAATTTAAGCATGGACTTGTCAGGCCCTTATTAAAGAAATCCAGTCTTGACCTAAAAAACTATCGCTCGGTATCAAATCTTCCCTTCCTGTCAAAGCTTCTGGAGCGCATCGTGTTGGTGCAAATTCTTTCTCACCTTGAACAGTACTGTCTCTTGGAAGAATTTCAATCTGCAAATAGGAAGTGCCGTAGCACAGATACAGCAGTGGTCAGGGTACTAAACAACTTACTTCACAATTCCGACATAGGCCACTTATCAATTCTTTCCATGCTGGACTTGTCTGCAGCCTTTGATATGCTAGACCATGAAAGTATGATGGCCAGATTCTCTGCCACTTTTGGTTTAGCAGGAATCGTCCTAAAGTGGCTTGGATCCTACCTGACTGAACGCACCCAAAGTGTCGTTAAGGGGAAAGAATCAACAAGCTTACTCTGGAAGTATGGAGTACCCCAAGGATCAGTTCTAGGCCCAGTACTGTTCACTATGTATACATATCCACTCAGCGGTGTCATACGGCCAACAGGCATCTTATACCATTTCTTTGCCGATGACTCACAGTTATACGATTCCTCAGTACCCTCAGAGGTGTCGCATCTGGCAGAGAAAATCAGTGGTACCGTTGCAAGAGTGAACGACTGGATGGTTGAGAATAAGCTCAGGATGAACGAAGACAAGACAGAAATAATTAAGATTGGCACTCGGAACAATGTCTCAAAAGTTGAAAACACAGATTCTCTTTTTATCACGAACTGCCAGGTTCCTTATGTCCATGTAGTGCGGAATCTTGGAGTTTTCTTCTAGTCAACACTATCTTTCGACCCACACATAAGTCAGCTCTGCAAGAGGGTTTATCTGCAGCTGCGCAGATTAGGCCAGATCCAACCATATTTAACAACGGAGTCAACAAAAACGTCAGTTGTGGCATTCATACTCTACCGCCTTGACTACTGCAACGCTGTGCTAGCAGGTATACCCGATGACAAAATAGCAAAGCTGCAACGTATTCAGAACAACGCCGCACGAATAGTCCTTAGCAAAACAAGACGAGATTCAGCTACTACGCTCTTGCGCACGCTCCATTGGCTTCCCATGAAAGTGAGAATCGATTACAAGGTCGCAACACTTTGTCATCAGTGTATAATATAACAATGAGATGCCTTTGTACCTTAGCAAACTGATTACTCCATATGTCCCCCAGAGAGCCCTGCGCTCAATGGACTCAACGCTTTTTGTGGTGCTACATTTCTCCCTCAAAAGCTACGGTCTGCTGGCTTTTTCAGTGCACGGACCAAAGGTTTGGTACTCACTCCCCAGACAGTCAACATGCTACACCACTTTTAAGAAGAACATTAAGACCTATCTGTTCAAAACTTTTTTAGATTAGTTTGTCATTTTAGCTGTCGCGTTAGTGTTTGTAATGTTATTACAGCGCCTTGAGCCTACATTTTGTTTGTTAACAGCGCTTTATAAATAAAATTATTATTATCCTAGCCTGTACTATACTACAAAAGATCATCTGTATTAGAAATTTATTAAATGAATAAACAAAAACATTCAACACACATCTAATAATGTAAACATAAAATAAGTCTAAAAGTCGGTGTAGAAGTCACTATCCCAGTGACCTAATTTTGGTAGAATAAGTGTGTTCATATTTTTATTTTTTGTGTTCGTATTTATGCATAATTTGAAAACATCTTTTAAAATGATTTCATGTGAGGGGCTATGCCTGGGGATCTTAAAATTTAGTTAATATGAATATATATTGAAAATCTCAGTTTATTGATGCCAAAATATAGATAGACTGTTCGAAATAAATTATAATGTCCGGAATCAAAAAAAATAATGTGTGTAAAATTTGTCTGAATTAAATGAAAACAACACATGACCTCTTTGACCATAAATATATAATAACAATAATTATAAATAATAGATCTAAATCTAAGTCAATCTAACTAATCTAAGTTAAGTTCGACTTTGACAGCAGATTATTTGATTATAGGCCTAATAGTTTAAAATATACTATTTATAATAGACTATTATTTACTATAAATATAGACTATTATTGACTGTATATAATAATATATATATAATATATAAATTATATAATAGACTCTATATTATATAAACTTTAGTAAGTTTAGTTAGTCTAGTAAAATTAAAATACTAGTTACTAGACTCTATTGTTAACTATACTATAGTATAGACTAGTATAAGTATAGACTATAGTATAGTATAGACTATAGAGTAAATTTAGATCATTCTTGACTTTATTTTTAAACTGTACAGAGCCATCATACTGATAGTCCATGTGTAACATTCATGTTATGTTCCTTGACTTTCGACCTTTGCCAGTAACAATGTTACAATCTTCTAGTCTACTACTGACGACTGTCTAGTTCTAGTTGTACCCTCGGTTGTAACCTCAGTTAACCTGTTGTATGTCAGTGTTATGTAGCTAGCCAACTTTTTTGTTTGTCATTTTAATTCGGTAATATTGTTTCGGTGTTCATTTAATTTTTCTTTATTTGATCTTGATCTAAAGGGGGGTAGATCATACTCTAGAAGTAATTTGACATAGACCTAGATCTAGATATACGTGTTTCATATTTTACTAAATTCTATATCTACATCTTGGGTCTTGTTTAGTACACAGTAGCAGTGGTGTTAAGATTTTAACTATTTGTATTTTTTAAATTCAAGTTTTGTTCTCTTTATTATCTGCCGATCACAATTTTTAACTAAATTGTGTTATCCTCTCCAAACAACCATTAATTCTTTCGCATAATTGTATTTATATAAGTTTTGCGCTACTCGTTTAGATCACAAACTAGAAAATGTATTGAAAATCTCATATCGTGATATTTTAGATCTTGAAAAGTTCTGGTGCAACGACTACGTTTTATTTTCTGAAAGCGAACCGTTCAGTTTTTTAAATAAAATATGCAAGCAGTTTTTTTTTATAATAAAATACGCCAATAAAAAAAAAACAAATAACAATTTCATGGAATGTAGACTTGCCACATCAAAAAAAGGGGGGGGGTGGAGACGAGTTATAATTCCAGCTTGAGCAGAAATATTTTTAAAAATTATTTTTGTAAAGGCAGCGCGAAAACATTCTCCCCATCCCCAAATGGTCCACACAACAACAACAAAAAATTGCAGCATTGCTAGCAGGAATGTTGCGCTGCAGTAAACTAAACATTTCCAAACCAAATTTACCTATCCAGTAGAAGAGGCTCGAAATATTCTTAATTTAAGGTCCAATATTAATTACACAGTGGTAAATGCAGTGGCGGGCCTTCGATGTGCACGGTGGGTTAAGTTAGCCCACAAAATTTTTCAAATATTTAGGCCTATAGGCTTAATCTATATTTTTTTTTATCTGCCCTCGTAAGATGAACATCTGCTATTAGTTTTCTTTCGTTTGTCAGTCGATCTGCGACATTTAGATCGAAAAACTAGAAAAGCTTTTGTAATTCCAATTTCTCCTATTGGGTAAAAAAAAAATAGGGGGCCTAAATATAATTCAGCGCGGTGGTTGAGTGATTAAGCGCTTCTGGAGCTGGTTCGGAATCTCAGTGAAAACAGTGATTTTGAATTTTGGGATTTTGCCTCTGAGTCCAGCCAACTCTAATGGGTACCTGACTTTAGTTTGGGAAAGTAAAGGCGGTTGGTCGTTGTGCTGGCCACATGGCATCTTGCTCGTTAAACATTGGCCAAAGAAACAGATGACCTTAACATCATCCGCCTATAGACTGTAAGGTCTGAAAGGAGAACGTTACTTTTAAGTCAGAACTTTCAGTATAATATATGATATGTTGTTAAGTTTGTTTTCAAGTGAAAACAAGACCAAATGATTCTTTGAAATTTTTACTTTAGACAAAAGTGAATGGCATGAATATTACATGAACGTGGGGCCGCATCTGAGTTTGTGTGATCCAAACTCTCTCTGTAATCTTTTTTTTTTTTTTTGTGGTTGTAGTTGTTTCTTTTTTTTTTTTTGGGGGGGGGGGGGGATAATGTTATTGTGTCTCTAAACTAGATTTGTGTTTGTGGAAATTGCATCTAAAAGACATGGGGCTCTGGGGGAGCGCTGTAAAGTTCTCGGACGGAAGGGCATCGGCACCAAGACTACTGCTACTCTAACTTCTTTCTCCTGACTTCTTTTTCTCCTATTACAAATAGCGCATGTTAAAAAAGATTTTTTTTTAAATGGGGAGGGACTGACCTATTTTAAAGTGTTTTTGTTGCAATCAAACCGCTCTATCTTAACTTATCTTATATATTACAGACGTCACTTTAAAAAAAAAAGATAATTGCGTCCTACGCATTTCATGTGTCAATCTAGTCATGCATGTTGATCAATGACTTAAACTCTGCTAAGTCGTTGGTCTTCCTGGCTAATTCAGGCAACCCATTCCATTCTCTAATGGCACTAGGGAATAAGGAGCACTTGCACAAATTTGTTCTAGCGTATGGAATAAGAAATTTGCCTCTATCTTTGTATTTTTCTGAGTATTTCAATATGTTTTGTTTTTCTATTTTTAGATTATGGTTCAGTGTTTTATGTATTATAGCTACTTTACTTTATATTCTTCTGTCCTGATGCGTCTCTAAGTTTAATGATTTTACTAATGGTGTTATTCTAATCAAATTGAAATATTCGTTCGTATAAATCTCACAGCACTGATCAATGCGAGGAACGTTCGCGGTACTTATGATATGGCGCACGTAGGCCTACGTCTGTAATGAGCGTGATCGTCGAAACTTCTTTGTGTTAAAGCAAGACCTCTTGCAGCGGACCTTATCATTTTATTATTTTTTTTTGTCACATCATAACGAAGTTAAAACAGTCGAGAGAATTTCGACTATTCTGCCTCGAGAAAGTCGCATATTTTTTGGGGTCCTCTTTTTAAGGCTTTGTTATTCTTTTTGTCCTCATACGGACGTGCAAATGTCTGGTAACCCAAACCAGTTCTTTAACTCTTTCTCTCCTTAATTATTTACCACATTCTAATGGAATCAACGTTTGTATCGCCGGTTAGGAGAAAAAGAGTTAATAGCGAGCAGTGCTAGATTGACCTATAGGCATCGAAAGCTGTAGCTTAGGGCTCCTACTTGCTAGTGGGCCCCCAAAATGGTTGCAGGGATGTTTTCAATCATTCTGAAGATATAGGAAAGGAGAAATGTGTCTTACAAGAGTCTCATATCTCTAAAAGCTTAGGGTTTTATCAAGTCTAAATCCGGCCCTGCTAGCGAGAAAACTAATTAGCCTCTTTCATCTAAGTTACATGTCGATGTGCTCCCACCACCGTCTCATGGCATGGAATGTCAACTTTCGTTTCGCTATCAGCGCCTTAGCTCGCCTTGTTGTAATCCGAGCCCGACAGTGTGACCTTCCAGCAACTTCTTGACCCGAATCTCTAGCCCAGACAAAAACAAAAAGTTATATTATTGCTAAAAACTGTGTTGTACATGACTTCACGATTTGTCTGCACTAGATAGTTGTATGATGTAGTTGCAAGTAATTTTTTTTTTCTATTCGAAAATGCGAGATTTTATTGATTTTATCAAATTTCATTGATTGACACTGATATAGCCTATCTGTTTGTCTATATTTAGTGGTCTACTAGCAAAAAAAAAACAAAAAAAAAAAACGCCGTTGCCTGTGTTCATTCTCATAGTTAAAAATGAAACTTAAAAACAATACAACTGAAGTAAAACCCTTTACTAAACTTTGGTTCACTGGTAGTTGCGGACTCTACGGTCTCGGAAAAGTTTCATTAAGATTGGCCAGACTGTCAATTTCTGTGAGGAACATACGCTTGACATTGTGCTCTGCATGTTAGAAAGTTTGCTGCTAATGTAACCTAGTCCAAACATGTCTACTCTGTACTTTTAAGGGGATTGTGATAATTCAATGCAAACATTCCCGACATGCATCTCTATGTGTTGTAACGAGAGGTAAACATATTGTTTTCTTGGTGAGAACACAGACATCTTGAGGCTCCAGATCAATACACCAGGACCTTTGACATGAGATGGAGAAAAAAAAAGGAGGGGGAGGGGCGAAAATTGAATTTTACTTTGGTCTTCCTAACAATTTCTTAACACAACAGTGAACATCTGTAGTGAAAAAATTGTCTCCCCTGCGTGAGCTTCTCAAAACGTTCGAATTCTTTATAAGTCCTCTGGCAAGGGTTCATAATGGGAAAAAACATTTTTTTTGATATACGAACTTATAATTGAACCTCATTCACCGAAACGAACGGTCGGTCACGTGATAATATTGATAAAACAACGGAAAAAAAAACTGTCACGTGATAACCATTGTTGACAAAAAAAAAAATAGATCGTAATTTGTATAGAATAGATAGAGAAGAACGTGACTTAATGTTGTTTGTTTACGATTGGTGAATGAGGTCCAATACCCATTTTAAAAAATCGTTTCGATTCCTGAACTTAAAAAAAAGTTCTAATAAGAAGATAGAAAACAACACAACACGATAATGTGACGATATATCTATTCGTCATTTCAATAAGGAACTCATTTAATCAAGTAAAAGTTACTTCATGTTTTATCTTCATGTTACTTCATGTTTTATCATTAAAATACGAGCCAAAAAGCAGAAATACTAAATATGTCATGCATGGAGAATCTCTTTCAACTCTCTTAGACCATAAAGTAAAATTGTAATACCATTACAAACTGCTTTTTCACAAAAGTAATAAAGACAGTCAGACAGACAGACAGACAGACAGATAGATAGATAGATAGATAGATAGATAGATAGATAGATAGATAGATAGATAGATAGATAGATAGATAGATAGATAGATAGATAGATAGATAGATAGCCGTTTACTAAGGTCTACTTGATGACAATTTTCAAATCTATCTAGATAGATTTGAAATTTGTCGTCAAGTAGGCCCTAGACCTTAGTAAACGGTAAAACCCGGATCACACATCCAAATGGTAATAGGGACATTTATTTACTTTTTTCAGTTGCAAAAAACCGAACCAGGACCTAGCAGACAGAGTACACAAATCAATGGGTTGTAGACGTTTGTAAATTGAAATCGAACAGAAGCCACACGAGTAAAATAAGGGACCATCAAGAAAACCATTATTAAGACACCACAGAAATGGCTGTCTGACCGTGTGGTATCCAATTTGACTCTCGTCTTAATGGTTCCGGGTTCGAACCCTAACCCTTGCCATTCCACTCTGTCCTGAGGAGATATGGGCTGGTATGTAATAGTCTTCTACTCTGGAGGAACATCCGAAATATGTAAAACAAAAGTCATTTTTATGGTGAGTTCTTAATTTATAGATAAGTGATGTAAAGTTCCCATTTTAGACATTGCGATCTATAGGGCCGATAATGTAAATGTTTATTTGGCATACGAGGTTGTTATGAGGCCAGCACAACGACCAAACTCCTTTCCTTTACCCAAGTAACGTCAGGTGACTTCAGAGTTGGGCAGACTCAGGACGTCCAAAAATACCGAAATTCAAAATCCCACCATTCACCGAGATTTGAACCCAATACCTCTCGGTTCGGATTCCAAGCACTTTACCACTCAGCCATCACCCAGCCTTCTCCCTAATTCATGTATATACCTGTTTGTAAAAATATTTTTAAAAAAATGAATTTCAGATTTTTAAGTCTCGAGTGCCATTTCTGAAATTTTACTTTTATTTAGCCTGAAATTAAAATATTGGTCACATACATGTCTTCGTTACTTACCACGATATAAATGTGATAGTTGTGACGTAATGAAGTATTTAAAAAAAAAATTCATTCCTTACGCAAACACTAGAAAAAAATCCTTTCCATTTAAATATGTAGAAAACAACAGTTGAAATGGTTAAGAGACACAGCTGTATCTATCCAAGCTTACTAATTATACCCAATAGTAGACTTAATTACAATCGTTAATGAGAAGCCAGTTTGTGGAAGAACAACAGGTAAGGGAGACAACTTTCATATCCATATGTAGAATACTGAATGAGTTACTTCTCCGTAACTTACGATCACATGGGCGACCTAGAAACTGCAAGGTCTTAAGTGGTTCTCGCGATAAAACAGCGTGGCCTTTCGCCTCTACTTATAGATAACATCAAGTTTTATTGCTACAGTCGGCATAGTTAAAATATGAATTGATATAAACATTATTATTATTATTAAGGTTAATACATTAAAATATTGAACAACATTAGTAATTTAACAATAGCAATCATACCACCCAGGGCCACCCAATGTAATGGATGCTTGCGAGGCTCTTCTTCTACATTTGTTACAATAACAACTATTATTATACATTAGATCATTATATCAACCTTTATTATACAACATGAACTGGAAGAAACTCAAACGCGATAGGCGCCATTTTGGGTTAATTAAAGTTCAGCTAATCGTATGCAACACTAATTATGTTAACCCTTTAAGTCCTACATCATTAAAAGCCTGTGACAAGAGCCATGGCGGACAGTGATAGGCCAAGCCTGTGACAAGAGCCATGGCGGACAGTGATAGGCCAAGCCTGTGACAAGAACCATAGCGGACAGTGATAGGCCAAGCCTGTGACAAGAGCCATGGCGGACAGTGATAGGCCAAGCCTGTGACAAGAGCCATGGCGGACAGTGATAGGCTTAAATGTATATAGCGGGGCCCCTGCCAGGCGCGGGCAATTGGTAAAATCGTCCTAAAGCTGGCACTGACACCATCGGACATATCCTACAAACGTCATACAACTAGGCCAACAATATTTAGCATTAGATGTATGTTTGTTTCACCTCTTTAGAAAAATAGCTTCATTGAGATATGAGGACTAAGCTTAATGTAATGATCAAATACTCATAGCGATGCAGGCCTAATACTATTTAGGCTAAATACGGAAAAGTACATACATATGAGTAAGCTCTATAAATTCATGAATGAAACATTATGTAAATATTGGATCTTGAGAACCTTTGATCAAAGTTGCTGAACGGCTTGCTTTGGGAGAGGGGATAATTGGGTGTGCTACAAAACTGGTCGACTTTCCCTCATCTTTTTTTTTCTTCTTTCTCTCTCTGTCTCCGTTCCCCCTTCCCCACCCCAGCCTCCTATTCTCCCTTTCTCAAATGAAAAGGGAAAACTGGGTTTAAACTAACTTTGTTTTTCTATGTGGATTAAATGTACATCGGGAATCTGTCATACGTATATACAGCAGTTCGGCTATTTGGGTCGACATTGTACATGGCTGTCATAATATGTCTGTTATTAAACACTTGAGTAAAACAATATTCTATTTTAAATGCACCTGGGATTTGACTGTTCAGCTTGGTACTATTTATTTGACCTTGAGTTAACACGTATATTAAGTAAGACTATAGGGAACGTATACGATTTATTTTAGATAATAGAAACCCATGCGCTCTGGACTGTCGTTTCTGCCATTCGAACCCTGCCAGTTGGCATCCCTTGTCGTCCTGCTAGAGCAGGGGTTCTCAACCTGTGGGTCGCGACCCCCTTGGGGGTCGATTGACGATTTGCCAGGGGTCGCCAAAGACCATTGAAAAAATGGATTGTTATTGTCTATTCTTCTAATTCTGTGTGTGCGGGGAAAGGGGGGGGGTCGCATTGAGCATAAAAGGTTGAGAACCGCTGTGCTAGAGAGTTAGGTTTAGGATGGAACAATCTTCGCAACCGACATATGTAAAACAAAACAAGTCAAAAACTTGTATTATGCTAGAATGACTCATATATTTTTTTAATGGTGTTCTGACAATGATACACTAGATTACTGTTTGGGAACACATTCTCACGATACAACAGTATCAACAATGTCACCAGTATTGTTGTTTTAACAAAGCATATATAATCATCTCACTCCGTCTGTCGCATATATCAGCTCACTATGTCTGTCGCATATATCATCTCACTCCGTCTGTCGCATATATCAGCTCACTATGTCTTTCGCATATATCATCTCACTCCGTCTGTCGCATATATCAGCTCACTATGTCTGTCGCATATATCATCTCACTCCGTCTGTCGCATATATTAGCTCACTATGTCTGTCGCATATATCATCTCACTCCGTCTGTCGCATATATTAGCTCACTATGTCTGTCGCATATATCATCTCACTCCGTCTGTCGCATATATTAGCTCACTCGTCTGTCTCGTACTAATTGTGTACACGTTCTCTTTCCCACATTCTCGGATCAAGCCGAAACTTAGAATAATTATTCATTGTCCCTAACAAAACACGAATCAATCAAATCATTAACCAGCTAATTAATTAATTTGTGGTAATTATTTTGTTTATATAAAAACGGGAATATATCTTACAGAATTGATATGTATACCTATAAATGAGCAGTTTTTCTTCTATATATTAGCTTAGTGTTTTTAATAGTATTATATATATATATATATATATATATATATATATATATATATATATATATATATATATATATATATATATATTTAACTTGCTTTCATTTATAATTGGATCATCTGTTTTTATTAAGTATTTAAACTAAACGTATGGCCTATTAGTTTTTGTCTATCGCGAAAAAGCTTTATCTTTCTCTCCCTTCCCCCAAATATTTAGGTTCTATATATCTTCTGAATTATGGGCAAAAGTTTCGTGAGGCCGGATAGGGCCAGCGGGCCGTAGTTTGGTCATCAATGCACTCATTCAAATAGTGCTAGTGTTAAAAAAAAAAAAGTAGTAAACGCGCGACCATTAATCGGTATCAGAATGAGACCATGGAAGGTGAATGAACTGAACATTGTCAAATGATGTGCCTCATGTCTCATAGATAGACAAGTAAACTCTTCCTCTTTATTATAACATACAACTACAATTTCAGTTTAATGAGAAGTAGTATCCTCGTAGCAGCTGCTACTTCTTATTAATATATTTCCCAGCTGTTGCCTAAAATTAAGTGGTATTTGATGATCACTTTTCTCTTCAGTTTAAGGACACTATATTCATTTAATCAACTTTTCGATTGAAAATTAACATTTCTTTGGCTTTCCAAAATTTCAACAAAGGGAGGGAGCTTACTTATCTATAAATTAAGAAGAACTCTTAAGCACAATAAAAATCACTTTTGTTTTACAAATTTCGGATGTTCCTTTCAGAGTAGAAGATTATTACTTACCAGCCCATACCTCCTCAGGACAGAGGGGAATGTCAAGGGTTATAATTCGAACCCAGAACCATCGAGACGATAGTCAGATTACATACCACATGGCCAGACAGCCATTTCTGTGGAGTCTAAACGGCTTTCCCCTGAAAACTCATTAGATATTAAAGCTATGAGCTACAGTGATGTCCTCTTTTTGCTCAAAACAAAATCTTCAGGGCGAACCCTAGTGGCTTCGTTTTGTTTATTTAAACTCAGAATTGTAAAGATCTACTGCTTTCATTCTTTTCCTGTCGAGAATGGGCCATGCAGTACACCAGCAGTTTGTTTTCAAAGCGTGTATCAACTCACTCTGTCTGTCTGTCTGGCCAAAAGTTTGTACACGTTATTTCTCCGACACCTAATCTCGGATCAAGATGAAATTTCGCAAAATTATTTCTTTTATCTGACAATACAAGAATCAATAAAAAGAAATTACCAATTTGTTAATTAACTATTGGTAATAAATCACTCTGCTCAGTATCTCAAACAAGGGAAAGAAATAGTACTTGACTGAAGTCGTGGTATAAGCTGAATAAGTCCTCTTCATATTAGGCTGCCGTCTTATGCTTAGTGAACACAAACATGAAATATAAACAATAGATAACTATGCAATTTCATTTACATAGACCCTTCATTAGCAGCATGATTAACGCGTTGGCCTGAGAAGGCTTTAGCCCACAAGATCGAATTCAGGTCGTACGCTTTTTTTTTTAAAAATACATTTAACAAATTTAATTACATGACTGATCCAAACTAATTGATACACATAAAGTATTTTTAGCGGCTCCCGAAAGGGGAAAAGACGCTATTAGTTTTGTGTGGAATGTCCGTCCGTCTGTCCCGTTTAGATTTCGTTTAGATATTGAAAATCCGACATCATAATTTAAAGTTCTGATGCAATGGCTACTTTTTTCTTTTCTGAAAGCGAAAAATCTAATTTTTTAAATCACTTATGCAAGCAGTTGTTTTTTTCATAAAAAATACATCACTTTTACAACTATTCACTATTAATAGTGACAAACTCGGGAGGCTCGTTAGTAAGAGGAAATATCACATACCATATTTTTAACACATTTATGCAAACGGTTTTGGACTTTTTTTTCAAATTTTGTTTTATTACATTTGTATTGCTAAGTTAATTAAGTTGTCATACTAACTACTACATTTACGCAAAAAATGTTTACTTTTATTTTTATAAATCTATTTAGTATGCATATAAATGGAACATAATTTAAAACAACAATTAATTAATAGTTTTTAATATTATCGCGTGAACTGCAGAGTAACACTGTAACAGCGGAACCCTAAACTAATAGAATTTTTTTATATTTTTTTTTACGGACATGTTTTTTTTTTCTTCTTGAGGATTCGAATAAGAGATTGACCCTTTACAAAAAAATTAGATAATCATTATAAGACATCAGTTAGGCCAGGTTCACATCTTACTTTACCATCACTTTCACATATCCCTTGGTCTGCTAGACCGTTAGGGCACCACACAAGATCTGTCAACCTTCTTTCTCCATTCTTCTCTGTCATTTGCCTTTGATAGAATTTTATTCAGACATTTTTTTCTGAAAATATTAAAATCTGCCTTTTTACCTCCCTGGGTGGACCACTTCTGGGGCCGATTTTGAGTTTATGTTTCCAGACAATCTGTCTTTGTAACCTTGTTTTTTGTCATGGAATTGAAATATAAAACAAATAAGTTAAAGAAAAAAGAAGGCGCCATTAGAAATGTAAGTTGATTCAAAGTCGAAGTTTTTGCACTGCTGTAGCTGATAGCATTCTAATGATTGCATTACCTGGCTAGCTGCTGTTTAGATAAAGTTTAAAACTTATTATTTTTATGTACTACCTACTTTTATTTATTGAAGAGTGTGGGGGAGAGGGATATGCCTATGTATTGTTTTTTGTTTTAGATTTATGATTTTCAATTGGACGAAACAAAGAAAGAAACAAACGTACATTGATACATTCAAACAGATGTGTTCAGTTTATATGTTATCAAGAGTTACTAGCTTGTTCACTATAGCATTCTCTGTATAGTAGCCTGTTTACTATAGCATTCTCTGTATGGTAGCCTGTTCACTATAGCATTCTCTGTATAGTAGCATGTTCACTATAGCATTCTCTGTATAGTAGCATGTTCACTATAGCATTCTCTGTATAGTAGCATGTTCACTATAGCATTCTCTGTATAGTAGCATGTTCACTATAGCATTCTCTGTATAGTAGCATGTTCACTATAGCATTCTCTGTATAGCAGCATGTTCACTATAGCATTCTCTGTATAGCACCATGTTCACTATAGCATTCTCTGTATAGCACCATGTTCACTATAGCATTCTCTGTATAGTAGCATGTTCACTATAGCATTCTCTGTATAGTAGCATGTTCACTATAGCATTCTCTGTATAGCACCATGTTCACTATAGCATTCTCTGTATAGTAGCATGTTCACTATAGCATTCTCTGTATAGTAGCATGTTCACTATAGCATTCTCTGTATAGTAGCATGTTCACTATAGCATTCTCTGTATAGCACCATGTTCACTATAGCATTCTCTGTATAGTAGCATGTTCACTATAGCATTCTCTGTATAGTAGCATGTTCACTATAGCATTCTCTGTATAGTAGCATGTTCACTATAGCATTCTCTGTATAGTAGCATGTTCACTATAGCATTCTCTGTATAGCACCATGTTCACTATAGCATTCTCTGTATAGTAGGATGTTCACTATAGCATTCTCTGTAAAGTAGCTTGTGCTTGTAGATGCAAGTTCTCTATAGCCGCATGTTCTCATAACAGCACGTTGACTATTGTGGCACGTTCTGTCTAGGGTACAAATGATATTTCAATATATCTTATAGCAATAATGATAAATAATGTGTTCACTTCAGTTTGATAGTGTCTTCACGTGAAATACAAAGTATTCAATCGATTGTTTTTGACCAGCTTATCTCTGCAGCCTTCATTTCGCCGTCTGTTTTCTTCAATACATTGTTTAGACTTTTAAATGGTTAAAAAAAAAATTAAGTCCCCTGAATCCTATATCACTGTCTATATAAACTGTTTAAGAAGTAGACCCTATATAACGTGTTTATTGCTGGATTCGTGGGCGACGCCTCGACCACCTCTACTAGCCCTCCGACATAAACACACCCATGTGTAACATTATCATCAAAGACAAAAACAAAGCTAAAATGAATTCCTTTACTCCCCAATGTTTCTTTGGCCCACCAGGGGGCGCTTTTTATCGTCTGGCTAATACATTTTTTTTTTCTTTTTGCCCAGCGGTTATCAAAATAACGAACTAAACATCGTACGGCGCTTAAAAGCATCATTACAGAATGAAAGACCAGCTCACAGCTAGGCCACATTATCTTGAACAGGTTGTTCAGTCCAGAGACATAACAGCTTTTAAGCACAAGAATGCAGAACATTGATTACAAACAGAAAGCAGCCTTATTGACAAGTATTTTATATGGTCTTATAGTCAAACTTTTCATTCGGTACCATTAGTGATGGGTAATAGTTAACTAAAAAGTTAGAAACTTTTAGTTTAACTAAAAAAAATTAGTTAAGGCCATTGTTTAACTAGAAAAAAAAAGTTTAGTTAAAATCGTAGTTTAATTAATTTTTTTGTAGTTACTAACTAAAAAGTTAAATTAAAATTTGTAAAACTTTTCAACATGTGGTCAAGATTGAAACGCACTCCCTGTTTTCTGGTCATGTGATATCAATAACTTTGATTATCAAAAAAAAAAAATGATGCAGTTAACAACTATTTAGACAGTCTGCATTTGAAGAAGGTAAAGTAAGATCCTGGTAGAAGTTATATGAGTAAATATTTGCACTTGAAAGTAGCAGTATTATAATATGTTAAACATTTTTTGCCAAAAGCTTCTATGCAGTATTATGAATGAGGTTGTTCCGATTTTTTTGTGAGCCACGTGGATGTGTTTAATTTCTGTTTCTAGTGGGAATCTAATTAGTGAGTTTGGTCAATATTTAGTGGTTTTAATCAATTCATTTGCGGGAAACAATATTTTTTTAACTGCAGGAACATCAAGTACACCCTTTATAGTCTTAAAACTTATTATTGAGATCTATTAAGTCTAAATCAACAGCTAGGCCTATGTAGATCTAAAAGCATTAGGGTAACCAACTCTAGAAAAAAAAATCTTAATCCACACCCTCTCTGACCATAATAAGTAAATAGAGTGTGTCCAACTGGTTTTAACAACCTGTTAGTTGTATTTTTAGTGGTCAGACAAGAAAATAGCACATCGGCATGGTTAGTCAAGGATGTATTTTACACTATAAAATAGTTATAGGGCCTACAGGTCAAATGTTTTAAAAACTTCAACGATTTCGTGTCTATTTCTTTGGATACTAGATCTAAATTTGAAATTCTAAATCTATGTTATTTAATGAGATTTTAAACTTTACCAGTATAAGTAAGATTTTCCGTTATATAATAAGTTAATATAATAAAAAAAAAAAAAGAGTAGGTTACCATTATTTTCTAAAGGTTTTAATTCAAGGCAAAAATACAAGCACACATATTTATTTAGACATTTTATTTTATTGTGCATTAACGTTTGTGTAAGGAACATATTCCTTAATACTGAATTTATTTATAGATAAATATTACTAGAATGTTAAAAGAATACAATCGAACCGCAGGCATACAGTCGGATGATTATTTCTATATAGGTCTAATTGAACCCCGACCCTCCCCCCCCAAAAAAAAAATTTGTTATAGTTTAATTAACTTTCGTTAGTTTAGTTTAACTATCTTTTGCAATTCATGATAAACTAATAGTTTAACTACTTTATTTTAGTTGAAAATTAGTTTTAGTTTAACTTTTAAAAGTTAGTTTAGTTCCCATCACTAGGTACCATAAAGTGTTTAGGTCAGTGTTAGCCTACTATAGTTAACTTTTCATAAATCGAAGACTTTCTTTTTAAATTGCAAATTTACCTGAACTAAGATTAACATCAACCAAATCACAGGAAGGTTTTTCAAGTCGATTATTTGTTAAAAATTTGAATCTCTTTCTAAGAATAAACAAAAAATGAAATGACACCAACTCGCATACATTTTACAGAGTTATGTGCTATAATACGTATGGGCAGCGCTGTATAGTTTGTGTTGTACTTTAAAACGTCTTTAGTGTTTTCATTTACAAAGAGCTATGCATATTTAGAGAAATTATTGTAGACTTAAAAAGTTAGATACAGATCTGAGTTGCCCAGGGGCTAGCTAGGGAGACACTTTGGAAATTTAAACATTTGATTAAATATAGGCTTATAAATAATCTCTGTAACTTATCCCAAATATTGCGTGGCCAAGTATGCTTCTACAGAAAAGGGCGTCTTTGGATGTGTGGACGATTGATGTTTATCTAGCCTAAGTCATTTGTTCTAAGTTTACATTCTTAAAATCCCGTCCACATTTTTTCACAAACAAAATACAGAAAAAAATAGTAAAAGTAAAGAAAGCTAGCCTAGGATGGCTGCCTTGTCGTGTGATATGCACTCTGTCGTCTGGACGTCAGCGGGAGGTTAGGGCTACGATGTAATCTTTCATTCTGAAGGGAGATCGGAAACATACACTATATCCATATCTGAATACGGAAAAGAAAAACACAAGAAATGAATTGATAAAATAAGCAATGTCAAGGACGCTGAACTGAGATCTGTGACGCGTAGGACGTAACTATCTTTTTTGAAGTAACGTCTGTATTTTATAAGATAAGATATCTGTTGCCAACAGGTGTGTCACGCAGTCATAGGATGGATAGGCTATTATTTTGACCTTCAAATGGTAGTTTATAAATTTGATTCTGTAGTGCTTTAAAAATGCCCAAAATGATCAATAATATCAACTTTGAAAGGTCTACAATATTGTTACGATCTTCTCTATCAGGCCTTCTGTAAACACTGCTAAACACAACAGCACATCTAAAACATCAACTTGACAACAAGAGCTTCAATAAACAATGTGGTGGTTTTATTTACAAATACATTACAACAGCCAATTCAACACTTTATCGGCTTCACTAACTTCAAATGCTTTAACACAACAGAACTGCCTACTAACACTACAAGTCTTTCTCTAGCTCGTACAGCTAGATTTTTGAGGACTCAAAGGTACCACACAGTCCTTACTGCCTTGCTGTCCTGGACTCAACTGTCTATTGTTACACACTGTGCCTCTTCCGTGAAGGCTTTCGGTCACATGACCACAACATGGGTCATATTTGCGTGAACTAGCAGGACTGTCCCTTGTTCAACAGCCGTTGACCTGTGTGTATCAGTAGGCCGCACATACATTAACCCTTTCGGTCCGCCACTGGAGTTAATACAATATCATGATGTCGGATTTTCGATATCTTTTCTAGTTTACGATATCTAAACGGGACAGATGGCGGACAGACATTACACACAAAACTAATAGTGCGTATTGGCTGCCTGGTCGTGCAGTTTGCACGCTAGACTGTCGTTCAGATTTATCGATGGTCCCGGGTTCAAACCCTCCCCGCTCCCATCCCCCGTCGTCCTGCGGGAGGTTTGGACTAGGAATGAATTATCTTCAACTCTGAAGGAACATCCGAAACATGTAAAACATTTTACAACATTTTATTTCCCTTTCGGGAGCCGCTAAAGTTAGACAATTAGTTATTATTAATAATTAATTATTTTGTTTGGTATCTCGAACAAGGGAAAGAAATCGTACTTGACAGATGTGGTGGTATACGTTGAATTAGTGCCCATGAGGACTCAGACCTGAATAAACATTTGTTTATGCATGTAAAAAATCGACCACGTAAACTTTTACTATTATACCCCTTTCATCCCTCTCCCTTTCACAAATGGTCCAGACAAGTGATAGGATCATAGCTAAACAAAAACAATTGGTAGAAATATTTCTATCCCACAGATTTATAAAGTAAGAAAAAAAAGATTGTTGTACTGTTCATTTCTAGCCTTAATGGACAGAAGCAATGAAACATTTTCTTTACTCTCTGTTAGGTCTATATGGGTAACAAGTAGTTTTCTGAAGTACACTAAAGTTTTGCTAGATGATTGAAAAAAAAAAAGAATTTCAATTTATCTGTTGTAGAGACCAAGACTACTGAGACTAATTTTTTTTTTAACAACTGATATTACGAACTTATGCACCTAATTTTTAGAATACCAAAATCTGAACAAGAAATAAATAAGACCATCAAGATTTGTGTTTCTCTCAAAGAAGTGATTTATATCTCATTACTTCATTCGATGTACTGGCCAAGTTAAACAAGGCTAACTTCTAGGATCAACATCACTATTCAGAGAATAAGCAATATTTAAATTTTGATCATTTTAAAACAATGTTTTTTTAAACCAACATACATAACTATCAATTTGATCCAAATCAAAATTGAAAATGGAATAGAAAAAAAAAAAACAACTTTTTAAAAAGGATGATTACAGAAATTTTAAAACAACATCCACTATAAACAACATAACATTCTCAATTATTTCTATTGATTATGTCTGAAACAACATTTGATATAAACAACAGAACAAAATAGAAATTGCTAGTAACAAAAACATTACAAAAGAGAACAAATTTAGAAAATAACCGGTTTCATGTGATGGCAAATGTGAACAAGAGTTCAAAGAGTTTATTCAGAAATATACAAGTACTAGTCAGTGGCAGAGCATGTATATTTATACTTGAGACAAAAAAAACATTGAATTTTTTATTTCTATGTAAAGTTATTACTAAGCAGATTTATCTATCAACAAAGCTAAGAAGATTATCTGTAAGTATAGATAAAAAGTTAATGCTAAGCAGATTGTATCTATAGATAAAGCCTTAACATTATATGCAAGTATTAGATGTAAAGGTTAGACTAATGAAGACTTAAGCACCTGGTATTGACAACATACCATCTGAAGTCCTAAAAGGAGGGGGGAAGTGAAATAGTTGACCAACTGCACAAATTATTGAACAAATTTGGTTAATAGATACATCTTCCGGTGAGTGCCAAAAGGGCTTGCTAATAAAACTACCAAAGAGTGATCTATCACAATGTGAGAATTGGTGTGGCATCACTTTGTCAATATCAAGCAAGATTTTTAGCAGAATCCTACTAAACAGATTAAAGGGAGCATGTGATGAACACCTAAGGGAAGAACAGGCTGGATTCAGAAAAAAGGAGAAAAAGGGAAATAGCAACGCTCAGAATGATTGTAGAACAATGTGTCGAATGGCAATCTGCTCTTTATGCAACATTTGTTGACTTTGAAAAAAATCTTTGATAGTATCTACAGAGAATCTATCTGGACACTAATGAGAATTTCAGGATCCCAAATAAAGTAATAATAAAAAAACTTTAATAATGGTTTCAACTCTCAAGTAGCCCATAGTGGCAAACTGTCAGAGGAATTTCCAGAGTCAAACAGGGATGTCTTCTTTCACCATACCTGTTCCTTCTAGTATTGGATTGGGTCACAAAAGAAGCTTAATCTAATTCAGGGAAAGGAATCCAATAGACTTTCACACAAAAGCTGGAAGATCTGGAAGATCAGATGACATAGCCTTATTAGAACACAGACTACAGGATATGCAAGAAAAAGACAGCTTTAAGTGAAGTACGAAAAAGAGAAGGCTTTGAAAAAACCCACCAAAACACAAAAGTACTTAATGTAAACAACAAACAAAATGGAGACAGAACTGAATTCTCAGACCATAGACCAAGTAGATTAGTTTTATATACCTTGGATGTGTAGTCAGTATCAGGTGGAACAGGTCATATAAATCTAGCGCATCAGACATTTACGCACCTAAAACCAACCTGGAAATCTCACTAAATCTCTAACAAGACTAAAATAATCTTTCTCTAATGTCAAGGCAGTCCAACTCAGTACTGAAACATGAAGAACAACTAAAGCAACAACAAAAAAAGTACTGACCTTCATCAACAGATGTCTTAATACACTGGTATGACAAAATAAAAACACCAAACTGTGGGAGATGGGTGGACAGAGAAATATGGAGGTGTAGATCTTAGAGAGAAAGTGGAGATAGATTAGTCACACCCTTAGTAAAGATACCAACAACAGAGCTAGATAGGCCTTAGAGTGGAAACCCCAG
Source organism: Biomphalaria glabrata (assembly GCF_947242115.1). Taxonomy (NCBI): domain Eukaryota; kingdom Metazoa; phylum Mollusca; class Gastropoda; family Planorbidae; genus Biomphalaria; species Biomphalaria glabrata. The sequence continues at coordinate 8,296,133 of NC_074725.1, forward strand.
GGCAACAGACACAGAGGAAGACCAAAAAGAATGTGGAAACGCAGTATACTAGATGAAGCTGAGAGGACAGGAGAAAGCTGGGTGCCATTAGAAAAACTAGCAAGAGACCATAGAGAGTGGCGTGTTTTTACTGAGGCCCTATGTTCCATGAGGAAAGCAAAGGAAAAATGATGATAGATGTAAAGTTAATGCTAAGCAGATTGTATCTATAGATAAAACTAAGAAGATTATATGCAATAGATAATAAGAACTCACAGTATATGCCAGTTAAGTGTCTGAACTGATAAATAGCTTTTCCCCTACAGAGTTCATAAATTAAAGAATAAAGAACATAGCTATATCTTAGTCTCTACAGGGATTCAAACACTGGACCTATGGATCAGCAGCTTTACTTTACCATTTTATCAACAGTGTCCTACATATGTAATATCTAGTAATATATAGATCTAGTAATGTTTAGGTGAAACAATGAAAAGTATTGGGACTGAACAGAACATCAGACGAAAAAAAATGTGATTTTTATAATGGACATCTCAATGGAGATCAGAAAGAAATGAATACATGCAAAATAAACGATAAAGTCTGTAAACTTATGCAATATGTATGCTAAATGGAAATGGCAAAACTGAAAAGTATATTATCACAAAAGATGTTACAAATGTTTCTTTGAAAGAGGTAAAATAAATGCACTAAGAATACTGACATTCAAGAGATATTGGATGTGAATAAAATGAGACAACTTTACAAGAATATATCCATTCAATAACAATATTAAATGTCTTCTTTTGTTTTTCTTTAAATGTACATATGTTTGTTAGACTAACAATTGTGCTATTAGCTAGGCTAAAACAAATGGTTAAATTTCTAGACATGAAAGGTAAGATTTGGATGATACATATAAAAATAAATATTTCATAAGTCAAATCACTACCACAAGGAAACATCATATTAATTAAAGGTTAATTCTTTAAAGGAGGAGCAAGGGAAGCAATTCAAATTTGAAAGCACACAAAAAATGAGGTCATTTTGAAAATAAATAAAAAATTATAACAAAATAACAAAAAATAGATATTAGGCTGCCTCAGGTCTAAAATACATTATGTATATATAAATAATCAGTTGAACTAGACCATTAAAACTCCATCATTTAGCTAACTAGCAATAGAACATTTATACACACACAAAACTTTATATGCAAGGGAAATCACTTCAGCTTGCTCCAAACAAGAAAAAGTATTAGGTAAAGAAATAGAAACTCATCTCAACTAAGTCTGTATACAATTAGGAATGAATCCAAAATTCAGCTTTGAAATTAATGGTTACATTATTTTTAAAAAAATTTACATATTGGATAAAAATGAAAAATAATCATGGACAAAACAGATATACAGTTTTTAATTAATATCATCATTGAGCAATATAATCACAATGTATTCTTTACCATTAGTAACAGAAAGTATAAGTTTTAAACCCTTTAGTTCACGAATGTATACAAAAATATATACATGGTTGTTTTTTTCTGAGAATGTGGCTCAGAATTGAATCTCAATGTACCTGATATTTCACAAAAATAAAAATTTAGTTTAAAAAACATTGATGCCCATTGCAGATTTAAAAAGACAACCATTAGAAAAAAAAAACTGCATTAAAAATAGTGTCAAAATTAAAATAAAATAAATATACTACAGCCTATTTTAAAAATAAATGTATTCTATATCTATTTCAAGAGTGTTTCCTCCAAAATCAAAATGATAAAAATTGACTATTTTGCAAGTTGAAATGTATTTAAGTTTTTGAAAAATGTACACACTTGTTTGAATTTTAAATTTCTAAGATTTCTTAATCTTACTTTTACAAAATACTGATACCATTTTTTTTTTTAGATTTCCAACTAGTTCAAGTCAAACAATGTTTAGATCCCATATTAGCACAAATAACAAAATGGTAATATTCAAAACTCCTACTGAATTGAAACAAACATATCTTATGATATCTATCATTTTCACCTTTTCATTGTAATATTAAATATATTGTCAATGTTTAAAATGCATATTTAATAAAAAATGAAAAAGAAAATTCTATAAGACTAATGTAGTCAGGAAAATTGTGTTGATAGACAAAAAAAAATCAAAGCCTACCAACTCTGCTCTACATCTGAACCATACTAGTACTAGTTTTAATATTACTAAAAGAAAAAAGAGTGTAAGGAAAACCTTAAAGTAAATAAATACACTTCTTGTATAGCATTATTCTCAAGGGCTGAATAAAATAAGCTTTCAAAGACTGGATTAGTTTATAATAACATTTCCACACAGGTTTGCATGGTTCGATCTAATTTATCTTTATCATCTGGATAAATTATTTGTACTACTTACTATGATAGCTATTTTAACTGATTCAAATCAAAGTTCAATGCATGATTTATATTTAAACTAGTTAACTTAATAGAGACGACCCATTAAATAATACAATATCCTGACCTAAGCATTCCTTCTTACTTTAAATTATAAATCATTTTTTTATCTTGTTTTATTCAAATTCAAAGTAAACAAATAGTTACAAAATAAATTTTTTTTTTTTTCAGCATTGGTCATATTTCAATTTGTTGAAAAAAATAAAAATCTTCCTTGACCCCAGCAAAATAAGTTGAAATCCCAGAGCAAATTACTGCACTTAGACATTCTTATACATATGAAAAAAAATAGGATTGTACTGATTATTTTGATGAAGTCTTACCATTTACTTTAAGCCAGTAATAGTGAAAGTATTAGTCACTGTTATAGACTAAATATGTTGATACATATGTCATGTAGAGACCATTAACTTTTGATGGGCAGAGAAATCCCACCAGAAACCCATTAAAAGATGAGGTATAATTTAACTACAAACTTTTAACTACTTTGGGGGGGGGGGGGGGGGCACATGTTTATGGTAGGCCTGGAATTCACTGCACAACATTTATGATCATAAATTATGAATTTTATTTATGGCATTTAACAATATTCCAAACATGGTTCCATTCTGTTTCTACTCTGTGCCATCATCTACAATCACTAAGAAATAATGTACAAAATGTGTAGAAATCAAATATTATAATAAACTTACTATATTAACAAAATCAAACAATGTGTTATAAAATTTTACATGATTTCAAAACCACCAGTATAACTTTATTTATTCAAAAACTTTTCTATAACCTTAGATAATGCATTCTGTTTAAATTCTCAACATTTTAAATTAATTCTATATAACCATAAACATTCGTATTTCTTAGAAACCTGATAATAAAAACACTTTGAAACAATAGTTCATAAAAATTTACCTTTCCATCTTCTGTTTACAGGAACTTTAAAAAAAATGCATTAGTAAGAAAAAAAATTGTGTGTCTGAAAACTCACTAGCTAAAATTTAAAAAAATTTAATTAATTTCTTTCAAAACATGCATTTTACAAATAAAGAAATTTAACTCTCTCTCCGTAATTATTTTTCTCGTTCCGATAGTATCATTTGTTTTGCTCATTTGTATTTCACTATCCTGTTGATTCAACCAACTTCAATAACTTTTTTATTTTATTTTTGGTATTCAAATATGAGAATGTATGCTTTTTTTTTACACAAAACAAATTTAAGTTTATAAATCAAAAAAACAGTTTAATGGGAGTCAAATCAACGTTGGCATCATCAATTAGGAGAGAAAGAGTTAAAAACATATTATTTTCATAAACAAATTTAAATGCTAAAGATAAGAACCTTTTGTGCTAATAGAAATGTCAACATATTTTATCAATGCAGTAAAATAGTTCAGAATTTTAAAGACAACAGCAATGGGACTTTCAGTTACCGGTACATGAATGTAGGAATTACAATTGTTAAAAGTTTTAGGAGATAAAATATATTTTGTTTACGTTATAAAAAAAAAAAACTAATATAAAATACTGATTATTACTGATGATTAAAACTTAAAAAAAAAAAAAAAGTTGTATGCTTTAAAAAAAAATATCAGATCAACCGTTTCGTCTAAAATCCAAACAGAACAAAGCATCTGTTTTTACTAGCTAAAATGATGGAGGGGATTCTCCTACATCTTGCATAAGAATGTCAAAGCTGTTGTCATCCACTAAAATAAACTTTTTTTGTGATACGCTAAACATGTAAACATTCCCAGTGTAGACATCAAACCAGAGGGCATGTATGTGAAGCTCACCTGAAGACAAATATGAGTGGAGCATGGGGTAGGTTTTCACATGGCTAGCTTGTTCAAGGCAGTGAAGCTGTACAAGAATGAAAAGAATATTTTTTATGAATAAATCTTTGTTTTATAGCAAGACCAGACTGAAAATAAAGAGATGTTTCAACACCATTGAGAATCATAATGGTGAAGTAAGGGACACATTAGTTAAAAAAAAAAAAAGTAGGCATAGAAATAGATCTATTCTAGTTTACATTTCAGTTTCACATTTCTGTACGCTAAGGTGGGCTTTGCTACCAAGTATGCTTTTATTTGTTTTTGTTTTTTTTTTGCAATGGATGACAGGATTACAAATGTCTTGATGACAGGATTACAAATGTCTTACTTTACATTGACAACTTAAAGCAATGACAAAAGATGTGTTATTCTGATAACAATGCTCTGTAGTCAATGGGCTCAGAGAATGTTGGCTGTCTATGTAACAAGTAATGATTGCAGTCTAACTACATTTTTTTTTTGAAATGTTTCAATTTTCAGATTTTTTGCTAAGAGATGATGAGATAAGATCTGTAATTTATAAGATTCAATAGTTAAAACCTACATAGTCATACACTTTTATTTTTTTTCTCTAACATAATTTTAAAAAATACAAATAGTTAATATAACAAATATGTTAAACATGAGTACATATTCACCTGGGAAAATTTATCTTGAATGTTGAATTGGTTATCAGGGTCTATGATGGCATCTACATCTTGTCCAGTTAGATTCACTGTAAAATGCAAAGGCTCCTTTAAATGATACGAGTCGTTCAGCTGGTTCTCTTCAGAGTAGATCTTTGAAAACTTTTCAACTGTTCTTGATCCATGTAATGCCACCCAAGTTCTCAGCGGTGAGTCCAGCAGGAAGTGCTGATGATCACAGTTGTGACGAATTTCAAAAAGTGCTTGGGCAGCCTGGGAATTCAATTCAGCAGACAAGAATTCATATCATCATTGGAAATAAGAGACAACTGCACACCATTTAAAGTTTTTGTCACCTACAAAGCTGTGTTTTTATTTTCACAAGGTAAAGCACCTAACAATGCCTTTTAGGCCAGAAATATTGGATCAAATGTGTGTTCCTATCCTTAAAGTCATAATTATAAGTGTGGCCTGCAGTCTGCAGTCATGGCCAAAGTAGTTTGAAGGTTGCTTCCCTCTCACAATAAAAGAATATGCCTAGGATGTAACAATTTTTTAAATAGGGAACACATTTTAAAGATAATATATTTTATGGGTTTTTCTTTTGTACAAAAGTAAAGTTCCCCTTTCAGACCTTGCGATCTATAGGGCAGATGATGCAAAGGTCATATGTTTGTGTGGCCCATGTGACCAGCACAATGACCAACTGCCTTTACTTTTCCCCAAGTAATGTCAGATACCCATTAGAGCTGGTTAGACTTAGAGGCGCCCAAAGATCCTGAAATAAAATCACAGTATTACCAGGATTTGAACCCGGGACCTACGGTTCTGAAACCAAGCACTTTACCACTCACTCCTTTCTTTTGTAATACACAGAAATAGTTACAGCTCTAGTCTAACCAATACATTTTAGGCCAGGATTTAATTTGGAGAGAAAGAAGAGCAAGCAAGTTTCTTACATCTTGTAAATTACAATTCTCTCTCAATTGTATAATAATAAATTTCAGGATAAGTGCAGTGTTTCACATGGCCATGCAAACCAGTTGTGCTCTGCATTTTTTTTCACTTCTAATGGAGACAAAGCCACTGTCACCTAGAGGTTTATTTAAGTTTTGTCAATGTCTTCTGCACCTGACTTCTACAAGAGATTTTCTTTGGGCCTTAAATGTTCCCTAGCTTTTGTGAGAGCTCTCCAACTGTCTCTTTCAGAGACCATTCGCTGCCAGTTACTTTCCTCTATGCCGGTGAGGGCAATATGGCACTTGAGTTTATCTTTATAGCACTTAGAAGGCAACTCTGTTATGCCGTCCTTCTTTAAGCTCACCAAAAAAGGTTTCCTTTGGCACAAGGTCATCTCCAGAGTAAGTGTCCAACCCAGTGCATCTGTGGAATGGTAAGTAGTGCTTCTATACTGTCCACACCAGCCAGAACATGGTTATTTTTAATGTAGTCCTCCAAGCATATGGCCATTATGGAGTGGAGATACCTTTGATAGAAGTGTTCAAGGAGCCTTAGATTTCTTCTATAGAGCACTCAGGTCATACAAAATTGTGCTGAAAACCACTGCTTGGTAGACAGATTTTTTTTTATATTTTTGTAGACAGGCAGAGTGATTTATTCCGCCCCACTCTCACTTGGAGATGTCCAAAAGCACTATCTGCCTTAGAAATTCGGTTATTAACTTCTCCTGAATGTGATAGGTCATTGGATACTGTGCTTCCAAGATATGTTAAGTGGTCTACCACACTGAGTGGGTAAGCATTCACTGATCTTTGGGGCTGAGTAGATTTTATAAGGTGACATTCTGAAACATGACTTCTGTTTTTCCAAGATTTATCATTAAACCAAAAGAGACAGCAGCGTATGCAAATTCGTTGACTGGGAGCTGGAGCTCATGTTCATGTGATGACCATCTTTTGTTTTAGTATGGGACAGTAGGCACAGAATACATGCTGTCTGAGCGGAACGTGATGTAGATGCCTTCAAGGAATGCGTGGTCGAGAGGATAAGTACACTTGAACTTGGCTTGGCTACCTATGAAGGGGACTCGAGGTTCGACACCCGACTCGAGCAGAGTTGTGTTTACTGAGCACCTAAAGGCAGCGTGAAAAAACTTTTCTCCCAGATACCCCCCCCCCCCCTTACATCGATCCACAAATGAGATTGGACCATAGCGCTCTGAGCATGCTATAAGAATGAAAGTAGGGCTATATATAAGCTATAATTTAATTTAAAGGAATCTCTGTCTCAATGGACTCAGAACTGCGCCAAAGAAGATAGCAAACAAAGAAGTTGCAAGTGCACAACCCTGCATTAAGCCACTTTCTAACGAGTATATGATCCTTGAGGTACATACATGAGCTTGTAATGAGTATGAGAAGTAAAAATCCTTAATAGCTATAAACCCTTTTGTCTTTTATCTCCTTCAATTGGTAGCTAGTAAGAAGACTATTTGTGACATTGGGTTAAGGTATATAATTTGAGAAGGAAAAAAAAAAATATGAAAAAAGTAACCTGATGGACACCTCTGCTAAAAGAGTATTACATTTTTACATCAATCACAATATTGAACCCATTTCACTTGACCTTGTTCTATTATTAATTACTTCAGCTACTTTTTTATTCATGTACTTTCTGGAGTCAAGTGTTACATTTCCTTAGCATCATTATTACTGTAGCCTAAGGAGCTTACTAACATACGTTTATTACACAAGGGACTGCACTCATTACCTTGGAATGTAAAAGAATTTATATTCTAAATTAAAGCACTGCAAGTCAAAGTCTAACTCATATATGTTTCTTAGTAATAAATCTAAATCAAATAATTGCAAGTATAATTCAATCTAAATAAATGACAAAGCAAAAAAAAAAAAATCACCTTGCAATCAGAGTGTCCACAGACAACCACATTTCTAATTTTGTTTGTGATGCAGCCAAGTTCGAGACCGCCTCCCTCAGAGCTGATTTTACCAGACTTGTAGGCATCAAAGTGGGGGACCATGTTGCCAGCATTACGTAGAAAGTAAATTTCTCCAATTTTTGAGCTCAGAAACTTTGAAGGAAGCACTCTGCAGTCCATACAGCTGACAAACACAGACTTGGGCTGATACAAAGCAACAAGAGATTACAATTCAGATAATTAGAACTTAACAAAATGTAGTGCAAATAAATACAAGTGATAGGATCATAGCACATTAAGAAAGTTTAAAGCTAAACTAAAACAATTTGGTAAAAATATTTCTAATCGCACAGATTTATTATGTCTAGGTCAAAAACAGATCATCTGCACCATAGATCACAAACTCTGAAAGGGAAACTTTACTAATTTTCTAAGTCAATCATGCCTATAATTACATAACTGATCCAAACCAATACAATAATACTTAATATAAGATTTGTTTTTTTTTAAAGTATTTTTTTAACATGTTTTTCTTGTGTTGCTATTTTGTTTTATACATTTCCGTCATTGGTTCAGAAATGAAAATTATTCCATTCTAGCCCAAGCCTTCTGCAAGATGGCATGGAGTAACAGCGGGTGAGGTTCAAACTAGAAATTATCATGAAACTCTGAAGTGTATTATCACACAACCAAGCAGTCAACCTTAGTGTTATAGTTGAAAGCCAGGAAGCTGAACCCTTGATTTGAATTCCATACAAGACCAGTAATTTTACTTAACATTTTAGGACATTATTAAATCGACCAAACTCTTATATGAAGGTTCTGCTGAAGCAGGCCATAGCTCTCTATGGGCTGTAGCTCCACTGGGATGGATGGATGATTAAATCCAAACTCATGTGTACCTGACATAGTTCAGGTTCAGGGAAGGTACATGCACTAGCCATATATCCATCTAAAACATATATACAAACTTAAATTCTTAAAGGAAAGGAGGATTCTGTCTTAAAATGAAATCTTTCAATTAGCAGCTTAGAAAGATGTCTTAATGAATGATTTAGAGACTTAAAAATGACTTCAATCTGTACGTGTTAATTTTAAAAAAAAAATGATTCCAGTAAAGCAAATAAATCTATTTCTCCATCTTTTACATAAAAGAAAAAATTTAAATAAAAGTAGGCAGAACATGTGACCAGATAGTCAAGTTGAGAAATTACAACACAATGCTAATCTCCAAGAGAAAGTGCTGACACAAAAACAGAACATAAGTCATTCCCCTAGTTCAATGCCACTTGGCTTACCAAAAATGGTTCACATGACCAATGGCTCACTGACATTTGGTTCATTGGATAATAAAATATTGAAGGACACTTAAATGTAGATAAATACATATTAATGACTGGTAAATGTATTTCCCTTTTATAGGTACAATATGTCATTGAACAAAATAAGACTTAGCTAGCTTCCTTGCTGATTATAGACTCATGTAGGCCTTTAAAACAAGTAAAAGAGGCAACATCTAATCAATTCATAGATGAGCAATAAGAATTCATACAAAAAAAGCAGTTGCACATTGTTTACAAATGTGTCATTATTATTATTACTATTTTTATGAATAATTATTATTTAAAAATCTAACAATAGAATACAATTAAAAAAAAAAAGACATTTTAAGAGTTTTTTTTTGTTTTTGTTTGTTTTTATCCCCCTTTCAGACCTTGCGATCTATGTGGCAGAGGATGTAAAGCTCAACTGTTTCTCTGGCCCATGATTAACAAGGGTGTCATGTGGCCTGCAATGACCAATAGCCTTCACTTTTCCCCAACTAACATTAGGTACCCATTACAGTTGGGTGGACTCAGAGGCACCCAAAGATTCCAAAATAAAAAATTCCAGCTATCAGGATTGAAACCCAGGAATCATGCTTCAGGAACCAAGTATTTACCACTCAGCCACTATGGCTCCAGTTTAAGAGTTACCTTCCTTTAATAGATTTCAAACTATAATAAGATTTGTAAACAACAATTTGGTATTTTGCTTTTTCGATAAATATACCAGAAAAATAATTTGAGTAACAATAGATATACAATGATTAAGTAAAATAATGTAAGATTTTAAAACATTAAAATCATTTAAAATCTTAAAGCCAACAAATTTGTTCCTTAAAGGAGGCTCTTGGTGACATAATATTTGGTTGCTATGCCACTGATTCCAATATCCACAAGGAAATATACACATACTGACTTAAATGTATGTCATTTAGGATGAATAAGAGAGAGAGAGAGCTAATCTTAAAAGTCCATCAATATTTGTAATGATTTATATTAAAACCCAGATGAATTTGAAGCCCTAGCTCCATTGCTCAGTTGAGCATGCTGGGTGTTGAAATCAGCCCTCTATGAGTCTATGAACCGGTCCACAGCTGCTTGCCACTTCATGAGCATCTATATGGTAGGCTACATATTGCTCTTGATCTTCAAACGTTTTAACAATTTAATATTAAAATAATTAAATATAGGCTATACAAGATTCAATAAAGGTTTGATAAAAACAGTATGTATAGTATTAATTATAAATTTTGTCTCTAAAATTAAAAATAATAATAAAAAAAAAATATTTAGAAAAAAAAAGAAATAGCTTTTGTCTTTGACAATTTAAATTCTTGATTTTTAAGGCTTACCTGTACCATTTGACGAGTAACTTTGTCTATGTCAGCAACTAACTTTGCCTTTTCGGTGATGTTTTTATTGTATCGAATAACGCCTTTAAGAATTTTATTCATTCTCTGGCAAGTCTATCGACAGTCTAGAAACCTAGATCTCTTATTCTAGATATAGAATCTAGATATTAGATCTAGAATAAATTATTATTATTTGTTAATTTGTTATTACTTAAAAATAGATCTAGATTTCTAGACTAGACTTATTAGACTTTCTTACTTCTGCTTTCAAGACCTGTTATTTTACAATTTAGTGGATTAAAACATGAATATTGACATCGATTATATCTAAAAATCTGGATGTTGTAGTTTGCAGTTTGACAATTATCTTATGTTGTTTTTTTCACCGAGAAATCGTATTTTGTTGTTTTTGCACTGAACTTTGGTCAGTTTAATAAAAGTTTAATTTTAATTTATTTGGTATCGCCGATCATCTCGTGCCGTGTAGAATCTAGATCTATGTTCTATCTGATATACTTCTAGAGTTGTTAAAAATTAATCTGAGTATACATTCTACGATTCTACATCCTAAATAGATGTAGATCTATTAACCAATTTATTAAGTTTAAAAAAATATTCCATTTAATCTAGATCTTTATATTTTTTTTAAATCTGGAATCTAGATCTAGATAAGTCAAGTGATTTATTTGTTTACACTTTACCCGTGTAAGGCGTGTACATAAAAAAAATCTGACCTAGTTTTTCTCTCCCCTCCCAGGAAAGGTCAAATTCCTGATAATTATAAATAGGTAAATATCACATGATCGGTAACATCCTCTCGATTCCAACACATATTCATTCTTCTATTGTTTTCTGATAGATTTAATCTAGAAATGCTTATTTTTAAAGCAGTAACAACGCTTTAAGAGATCTAAACTAAATAGATCTAATTCTAGAATATATCATAAATCATCTAGATCTAGCTTGCAGAACTAGATTAAAACTTGCCAGTTTGTCGACAGAAAATTTTAAGACAGCAAAAATGGCAAATGCCAAATGTAGATTATAGTGTGCCATCATTGAATTCATTAGCTTCCGAACAAAACAAAAAAAAGGGGCGGGGGGTCTTGAGTTTGAATCCCGGAGAAGACAAAGATTTTGAGGACGCTCATGAGCTCACCCAACTCTAACGGGTACCTGATATACGTTGCCACATACGAAGCTCTCGTTTACCCTTGGCCAAAGTAACACAATCTAAGACTATATGAATATGCTACATAGATCTACATATATAGCTTATGATATTAACCGTCAATTAATTTATACCACATACATTTTTTTTTTACCTTTATCTTATGAAATACAGACGTTACTTCAGAAAAGAATATGACCAGTCTAGTCATGCATGTTAATCAATGACTTTCTGCCTATTAAGTCATTAGTTTTCCTAGCTGATTCAGGCAACCCATACCATATGCTTTAATAGCACATTTGATGCCCATTTCTGTAATTCTTCTTGTAAAATTTCAGTATCTTGTGGGTTTTTTTTTATTGTTCTAGATGTATATATATTAATAAATATATTATCCAATCATCTGCAAATAATCTAACTTTTGTTCCTATTCAACTATTGGTAAATCATTTTTATAAATTAGAAACAGAGTGGGCCTATGAATGTTCCTTTGAGGTAGGACTTTTTTTTTCTGTAATATATAAGATCTCAGTATTAAATAGTATCTGTAAAAAATTTTCTATCATATATATATATATGGAACAAGAAATGTGCATGTATCTTAAAATTATTCGTTAGAGTATTTTTTTTAGGTTTTGCTCTTGTATTTGAAAATGATGGTTTAATGTTTTATGTATAATTGTTACTTGACTTTTGAGTCTTCTATCCTGAAGGGTTATTCTAAATTTACTAATAAAAAAGGTCTATACGTAGGCCTAATATTTAATATCCTACATCCCCCAAAGACAAATAACAAACTAAAATATAGATCTACGAAGTTTCTAATCAGTTAAGAAAAGGATACATCTTGAAAGTCTATTATATTATAGTTAACCTTAATAAATCCAACCACAAAGATATCACACTTTAACATTTTACCAGAATATTTTGAATATATCAGTTGGCCTATTATAGATAGAATCTTAAAAAGTATATTAGATGATGTTTTTATTTAATTTAAAAAAAAAAAAACGAATACAATTTGTTAGTTAAATTTTTTTGCTGTCTATAAAAACTGTGATTAAAAATTTACATCAGTGGCAAAATTAAAAAGTAAAAAAAATGAACACAATAAATACATTAGGTTAAAAATGTCATTAAAAAACTTGATTTTCAGTTCCCTTGCTGATTATAGACTCTTTCAACTAATATGCATGTCTTCAAAACAACATTAAAAGAGGCAACGTCTTATAATCAATGCAGAGAGGAGCAATGTTTTCTAATTATTCCATAGAGGAGTATAAATGTTGTCTAATCCTTTTTGTAGGAAAGCAATGTCGTCTAATCATGTCAGAGGATAAATATCTTGTTCTAGATCCGTAGAGGAGCAATGTCTGTATTCATTATATCAATGTTTTTTTCATTGACCTCTATAAATTTGTTCTGGGATGTGCTGAACATATATACATCCCCAGTGTAGACATCATACCAAAGAGCATGTATTTGAAAATCACCAGCATCTAAAAATGGCTTGAGCATAGGATAGGTCTGCACATGACTAGCTTGTTGTAGGCAGTGTAACTGGCAGCCAAAAGAAAAAAAACATAACTTCAATAAATTCATTTTAAATAATTGAAAACAATTTATACCACAGTAAGGGCATGGCTATCTATGGGTAAAGTGGGCCTCATGTTTGAAAACATGTGAAAGCTGTAATTTCTGTTTAATTTACAACACTACATGTTACCTTTAATAAGTCCCTAATTTTTTTTTTTTTTTTTGGAGGGCAGGGTATTTATAATACAGTTTGTATAATGTGCCTCTCTAGATCTAGGGAAGCTTGGTCGAGAGGCTAAGTACACTTGAACTAGGTTGTCTTGGCTACCTATGAAGGGGGCAAGAGGTTTGACATCAGACTCGAGCAGAGTTGTGTTTACTTAGCGCCTACAGGCAGCACGGAAAACCTTCTCCAAGATACCCCCTCCCACTGGTCCACAAATGAGATAAATCATAGCGCTCTGAGCATGCTATAAGCATGAAAGTAGCGCTATATAAAAGCTATAATGACAAAATAAAACATATTAAATATATAATGCCAGCTGTTCCACTGAATAGGGAAAAAAAAAGATTCAGATCTAATTAACCAGAAATGCCTTATCCTTAGTGCTTTTAGAATTCAAGGGCAGTTTTTCCATTGGAAGTACATGGACCAAAAAAAACTTTGCCAGAAAGTTTTATACCAGAGGTTCTGTTAGGCCATTAACTTATTCCAGTGGTTCTCAAACTTTATCCTGGACCTGTTTTATATAGCCAAAACTTGCCCACGTACCCCTAAGTGAAAAGGCACATAATGCTTAGTATATATATTACTAATGTAAAATAAAGGAGGAGTATTTATTTTAAAAGATAAATAATTTTGATGAGGTTGATTAGATTTTACAAGTGTATTTATTTTGTCTCAGTTTTTGTCAGTACCAACCGCAAATCTCAACAAGCATAAATTTGTAGTCAGTTTATTTTTCTTTTTTTGTGATATGGTTCATTACGACACTGAATCCACATTGTACCAAATGGGAAAGCAGTCAACACCTTCAGTACAATGACCCATAATGAAGGATATTAAATTGGAATCTCTTTTAGTAACCAGAATTTCTGGTCTCCTTGATCAAACACTGGTTAAGTTCCTTGTTTGTGTATATTTCAGTAAGCTGCTCCTGTATTAGTTTGGACTCATCTGAGATTTGGATCTGAGTTTGTCAACATGCAAAAGGACTCAACACCCAATTGGGAATATCCAAGTGAAGAATGTCTTCAAATCTTTTTGCTTAAGTTGTCATATAAAAGTGCTTAATTGACATATTGAACAGTAGAGTGTGGCGAATTGATTATTATTATTAAAATTTATCTGAATGTTTAAACTGGTTTTTACTGAAGAAGTTATTTTAATTGTATACAATTTTCATCTTTTTTTGTGGACCCCTCACAGTTTGAAAACCACAGACGTGTTCCACTCACCATAGAGAATTTGTCTTTAATATTAAACTTATTACATGGGTCTAATATAGTCTGAATGTCTTTCCCATTGAGATTCACTGTAAAATTCATTGGCTGCTTCATAAAATATGTATCTTCAGGAATATCCTTATCATTGTAAATATTGCAAAACTGTTCAATAGTCTTAGCTCCATGAAGGGCCACCCATGTTTTCATTGGGGACGTGTGTATATATTGTTCATGGTTACAGCTATGACGTATTTCAAAAAGTGCTTGAGCTGCCTGAAAGCAACAAAGCCAAAGCATTCATTCAGTTTATTAAACGTAAAATTCATATAATCTATCAGTGCAAAAAAAAAAAAGAAAATAGTATAGTAACTTTAAAATCTATGTAAAGTCAAAGTCAACATAGAGCAGTAATTTAATTTTTACAGCCTTTCATATCATACTGAACTATTGTTTTAAAAACAATACATTCTTTAATTTCTTTATTTTAAATTAAATAAATGTACTTTTATGTTTTTAAAAATCACTTTTTGTTCTAGCCAGCTTTTAACTGCTGAGTTGTACTCGGTTGGCATTAAGTGTAGGCTAGAACAGTACACTATTTTTCCTTGGCACAGTCTGCACAAGAGCTTACAGCTCAGCAGCATAAAGCTGGCTAGAAGAAGAAGAAGTACCCAGTACGCAGTCTGCGACATGGGGAAATAGTGTGATCTTGTACCTAGTTGTTCCTACAGAGGACATAGAGTCTGATTGAGGTGGAATAAGTTAGGACTTTCTAAAAGGAGATGTTTGACAGTTTTGTAAAGATAAGATCAGTGTCTGCAATGGGTTAATCTAACCAGATTTTTATTTAATGAATCAAAATAAATTTTGTTTAACCTTTAGGTAAAAAAATAAATAAATAAAAAACCCTGCAATCAGAGTGTCCCAGCACAACCACATTTTTCACTTGATTTGTAACACAGCCAAGCTCCAAGCCTGCTCCCTCTGAGCTGATTCTCCCTTCTTTGAAGTCATCAAAGTGAGGCACTATGTTCCCAGCATTGCGTAGAAAGTAGATTTGTCCTACTTCTGTGTTAACAAACTTTGAAGGAAGTACTCTGCAATCCATACAACTTATACAAACTGTTTGTGCCTAAATAAAAAAAAAAAAAAGGTTTAAAAAAAATCTTATTGTCTAATCCATTGGAAGTACAAGGGCCAAAAAGTGTGTTGTTGGGGGAAGGTGTTTCATTTGTCTGTTATCATTGATTAGAATATTTTACAAAATATAATGGTGGACTGAGATTTATATTAGCATTTTTAACAATAACAATAAGTACAGAAAATACTATTTGCTGACTAAACCTATAAGATTTTAAGCTATATATTTTTTTTTAAATTACTTTTGTATAATGCATCTTTCATTTAATAGCATGCTCATTGTGCTATGATCCAATCTCTTTTGTGGACATATGGGGAAGAGGGGTATCTGGGGAAAAGTTTCTGTGTCATCTTTAGGCTCTGAGCAAACACAACTCAAGCTCAAATCAGGATTCGAACTCAAGCCCCATTATAGGTAGCCAAACAATTTATGCCACTTAGACACACACCCCATTAGAAAAAAAAATCTTACATAAAAGAGGACAAAAAGTTACATTATAGGCATGTATATAGTTTTCTTCCTATTTTATATAGCATTGTGACTCATTTTATAGTTGGAAAAAATACATTTTAAAAATGTAAACTGAACGTTTTTAAAATATTTTGTTGTAATTTTGCATTACTACATTACACTACACCACTTTAAAAAAAAAGACATTTTGGAGCAAATTTCTTACACTATGGCTAACTCTAATGACATGAGATGGATTTAAAAAGCATGGCATCAGTAACTTAAGATTATGAACACCTTAGACAATTTGTTTTTCAGAAGAAACTTTATATTTACTATTACCTTTACTTGATGCTTTGTAATTTTGTCAATGTCATCGATTAGTCTCCTTTTGTACACCAATTCCTTGTTATGCTTTAGGATTCCTTTTAAAATCACATTCATTTCCAAAAAAGAATTACACAGACTGAACCTCTTTAAGTGTGTCTCGCCTCTCTACATCAAAAGATAGATCTAGCTAACTTGGTTAGCTTGAACTTGGTTCATGCTTGTGTTGGCTGTGGATCTGATTGCAGATGAAAGTTTTGTCTACGTAATTAGGCTTCTACCTACTCGATATAGAGCAATCTACATACTCGAAGCTACAGTTTTCTTTTGTTTTGCCTACTCAAATCTAGAATAGATCTAAATCTATACAACAGAATTACTGTAAATACTGAAATAGGCATCTAGGCCTACACTCTAGAAATCTAGATTAGTTGGTAAAATTTTACTAAAAACATTATCTCTATATTCTCCTATGCATAAACTATAGTATAAATTATCCATTAATGGGCATATTATATAGGATAATCTGTTTATGTGTGTAAGATCAGACATAGCCAGTGACAGATCTTTCAGGAGACAGCTTGCCGTCGAATGCGCAAACGGCACAGGAGGGTTTAATTAAGTAAGCGTAATGTGCAAAATAAATTAAAAAGGGATTAATGTGCAAATTATCTACATAACCTTTAATTCTAATGTGCACATCACATTTCGCAAGACGAAAATAACAATGTGAATCTAATCTTTGCATCAAGACCAGTCGCCTTTTTTTTTACTTAAAAAATATATCTAGATTTTAAACTAAAATAGTTAGAATAGGCCTAGATCTAGATATTATAGATAAAAGTAGGTCTTATTATCTCATCGTCTCACCTTATCATCATGAAAAACAGACGTTACTTCAAAAAAGATGATTACTTCCTACGCGTGTTCGAATGCCAATCTAGTCCTTAGACTAGATATAATATAGATATACATATAGGCCTTCTGATGCGGCTACATATAGGCCTTCTGATGCGGCTATCAATTTCAAAGTATCATAAACTTAGAGAATCTGTCTTAGCTAGATCTAATTCAGTAAGAATAAATTATAAAGTTGTATAAAGCCTAACCTAATAGTATAGTCTTAATAGATAATTGGATAATTGTAGATCCCCCCCTCCAAAAAAAAAAAATGAAGCTAGAGTTGGTTGCCTGGCAACCAATAGTGTTATAGATAAATAGAATAAAAAATAAATACCAAAATATTAATCTCTCCTAACGTTGATTAGTCCTTAGCTTTTTATAAGCAGATAGATCTAGGACAGTAAATAAATAACATCTAGATTATCTAGAAGAGTCTACTTTTCTTTCTATTTGATATCGATAGCCTAGGTCTAAACTTTTTTAAACTTTATTGTTTGTAACGGTGTGTCATGAAACTATACTCAGGTTTTTCGACATCTGACGAATTTAAATGTGCCAGATTGGGTATTTTTTAAAACGTAAATCTAGACTATTCTAGACCATAGATCTATATGTCTATGATCTAGACTATTACAAGCACTATCGTTGGGTTGGGCGCGTTTTTTTTTTCAGTAACTTATTACAACGTAGCCTATGTGCGTATTAGTATTGAATCTATTTACAGCTTTGTAATCAAGAAACTTCATTAATACAAGTTTCAATTTGCCCACGTGTCGTTTTCAGGGATATAGATCAAATTATACAATAATTTTATTTATATTATATATAGCTACCGACCGTATATCTATCCCCTACTATATCACGTTAAAGGTTTCATTATCACTGTATTGGGTCTCTTTACCATTTATGCCCCCCACCCCACCCCACTGCCCACAATTCAGATAGACGCTCAGGGTTGATCTATGCCACTATAATCTAATAAGAATTAAAATATCCAAGCATCTTTTAATTTGTCCTTGATGTATGCTGATACACACTAGGAGTCTATACGACAATAGTAGGCCAATAGATCTATATCCTATGCATTTAGACCTGTTCAAAAGTTCTTGGGCAATTTATCCCATATCCTGATTATATTTTTTTTCCAACTCAGAATGATTCTACGAGCTAGAACAGTGTTTCTCAAACTGTGTGCCGCGGCACACTAGTGTGCCGCCGTAGATTTGCAGGTGTGCCGCGGGAGTTTTCAGAAAACCACACGTGTAGCGTTACACAGGTCTGCCTATTATTAAATGTTTAGTTTACGTTGCGATGAAATCCCCACTTACAACGACCAGTAATAGTAGTGGATCGCTCCATAGTGACGGAAAGGGCTGTTAGCTCTTCTGGTTATGGAATTGTCTACTATATATATATAATATTATAACGACTCAAATGTAGGCCGCCTTAGCAGACGCACAGCAGTTCTTGAATTGGTAACGATAATAATAAGCGATGTGTTTCATGTAAATTGTTTAGGTGTATGCTAATAATAACAAATTATCAATAAGCATTATTCATTGTTATCCATGGAGAAAGAATGAAACTGCGAAAGCGTTAAATGAAAAGCAAGGAACCAAACGAAGGTACAAATAAGATTACATCGGATATGGTTTCATATCTTCTGGACCTGAAGATTCTCAATTGCCATTCTGTCTGATCTGCAATTCAGCTCTGAGGCGCTTGTTCCAAGCAAATTGAAGAGACACTTGGAAACAAAACATACAGCGGTAAAAGCGCAACCGAAGGAATACTTTGAAAACATCAGGGCTCAACAAAATAAACAACTAAGAAACTTACGAACTACCTAAAGCTGCCAGAAAAAGGATTGATTGCAAGTTATAAGGTTGCTCAGTTATTAGCAAAACGCAAGAAAGCACACACAGAGGCTGAATCAGTCATTGGACCAGCTTTAGCAATAGTTGCTGAAACTATTCTTGGACCCGATGCCGCCGAAAAAGTTAAAAAAAAAGTTCCTTTGTCAAATGATACTATCTCGCGCAGAATTGAAGACTTATCATCAGATTTACAAGACCAAATCTGCGAACACTTCGACGTGACTGACGATGAAGTGTCTCTACTGTGGTCTCTTCAAGTTGATGAATCCACTGACGTTAGCGGCAAAGCCGAACTGCTAGCTTTTATTCGGTTCTAAGAGGATGAAAAATGTGTCAACGAATTCTTATTTTGCAAAGACTTACCAACTACGAGCAAAGGCGAAGATATTTTCAAAGTAGTGAACGAAAACAATTCAAACTACAGTGGAAAAACTGTGTCAGCGTTTGCACCGATGGCTGCCTCCATGCAGGGAAATAGGGATTCATCACTCTTGTGCGTCAAGAAAATCCAAATGTATTAGTTGTTCACTGCATAATCCACAGAGAAGCTCTTGCCTTCAAATCTTTGCCGAAAGATTTGATGTCTGTTCTGGATCAAATGATTGAAGTTGTAAACTTCATCAAATCTCGACCGATGGATCCCGACTTTTCTCAGAGCTTGGTGAAGCAATGGATTCAGACTACAAATGTCTCCTGTATCACACAAACGTTCCTTGGCTCTCCAGGGTAAAAGTGTTAAAGCGTGTCGACCAACTCAAGGCTGAGCTGATTTCATTCTTGGAGGCTGAAAACAAAAAAGACTTTGGATTTTTATTCATGACGAGATCTGGTGGGTTAAGGTGACATTTCTCTTTGATTTATTTGACAAATTAAATTCATTGAATTTAAGTCTTCAAGGACCATCGGAAACCATAATCACTGGATCCTCAAAACTGAGATCATTTAGTGAAAAATTGTCTTAGTGGCAAAGTAAGATCTCGAAAGGAGTCTTCGACTGCTTTCCTACTTACAATGAATGTGCTTCAAATAAAGAAATCACCCCCGAAATTCTGGACACTTTGACACACTTGCAGTCAGCATTGCAGCATTACTTTCCAACAGTTGGAAGTAATGAGTATGGATGGGTCAGCTATCCATTTGGAAACAATGCAGCTACAAATCTGACAACTGAAGAAGCAGAGCAGCTCAATGATTTAAAAAACGATGCAGTTCTTAAGTCAAGTTTTGCCGAGAAAAGCCTGGATGTGTTTTGGATTTCAATCAACAAGTTATATCCTGCAATCAGTTTAAAAGCAATCAAAGTAATTCTACCATTTGCATCTTCATGGTTTTGTGAGTTTGGATTTTCAGCACTGATTGAAATCAAGTCTAAGAAAAGAGAGAGACTTCTTACAATAGACGATGTAAATGCGAGCTTGTTTGTCGGCTCTGGAGCCTCGATTAGATCGCATTTGCTCTCAAAAACAGGTACACCCTTCACATTAAATGTAATACTTAAAAACAGGTAAAATCTTTTTTTATTTTTTATTATAAAACAACTGTTGCTCTTCGTGGTGTGCCGCGAAATTTTTGAAGTTTTTTTACTGTGCCGCCAGACAAAAAAGTTTGAGAAACACTGAGCTAGAAGCTAGACTTATTAAACGTGCTAATCTACAGTGCATACCATTTGAAATGCAAGAAGCCCACATTACACTTGATAATCTGCTATGTCTTGACATAGTCTCTATTACATAGACATATATATAAATATTAGGCCTATTTCTGTCAATTATAGTGTCAGAAAAAAAATGTATACAATTATACAAATTGTCAATCACATGAAGAAAATGTTGATATTTTTTGTTTAGATTTAATAGGCCTATTAATTACCTTTTATGGGTTGGAAAATTTGCTAATTAAATTTTATTCTTAGAACTACAAGTCCTAAGCTACTTAGATTTGAAATATTGAAAAAAAATGAATTATATATTTAATGCTAAATCATTTTACAATATTTATTTATGATTGTAGAACTAAATAGTCCTCTATATATGGCATGGCTAATGCAACCAGAAGTCAAGAGAAGCCAGATCCAGTTAACAGTGAGTAACATGTAACTAAGCATATATATTATATTTATAGTACATAATACATTATAAATAAATGTAAACTATCTATAATTCTATGGTCTGTCTTATCTTATAATTACATCCTATGTGTATAGGCCTACATGTGTTTATCTAGTTCTGCATGTTTATTATGGGCTTAATCTCTGCTAATATCGTTGCTGCTACTGTGTTGTCTATCTGGTGCATTTATTTCTGGTAGTCTTTTAAGGGGGACAAGTTATAAAATAAATAACTTTTTTGTTCCCAGATTTTTTTAAAAAAGGTATAGATTTATAGGTCGTAAAAATGATAAGAAACACTTGTCAATATAATAACAGCAGGTGGATCAATATAATAACAGCAGGTGGATCATGCAGTTAAAAGATTGATTAGATTATAGCTACATTGGATGAATTTTTTTTTGTTGTTGTTGGCTAATTCTACCAGATTCCTGTTTTGTAACTCTTCATTAGAGACTTTTTACTTTTTTGAAATCAATATTTTACTTTACTTCTCTGTTTTAGCCAAGTGTTCTCTGGTCTGCCATAGAATCCCAAATAAAAGCCAGCATTCAACAGTGTTCAAAATTAAACTGTGCAGACAAGCTTTATTTCTGATCTTAAAAATTATTGCTATTCCTTCAAAAGGAAAAATAATTACACCCTACTAATATCCACAAGTTAATCTAGTTGTGCATGTTATTAAGAGACTCTGCTAAGTCATTGATTTTCATGGCTGATTTAGGCGACCCGTTCCATGTTCAACTGGAACTAGGGAAGAAGGAGCACTTGTACGAATTAGTACTAGCTTATACATTTTTTATTGGTTGTGGTTTTGTATTTGTAAGTTATGGTTTAGTGTTTATCTTTATCTTATCTTATCTTATATAATACAGACGTTACTTCAAAAAAGAAGATGATTACATCCTACGCGTCATGCATTTAGTCATGCATATTAACCAATGACTTAAATTCTGCCAAGTCACTGGTTTTCTTGGCTATCTCAGGCAACCCATTCCATGCTCTAATAGCACTAGGGAAGAAGGAGTATTTGTACAAATTTGTCCTAGCATATGGGACGAGGAATGTGCCTTTATCTTTGTGTCTTTCAGAGTATTTTATTAAATTTTGTTTTTGTATTTGAAGATTATGGTTCAGTGTTTTATGTATAATTGCTACTTTACTTTTGAGTCTTCTGTCCTGAAGGCTTTCTAAATTTAGTGATTTTACTTAAGGTGTTACTCTAGTCAAATGTGAATATTCGTTTGTTATGAATCTCACTGCTCTATTTTGTGTCTGTTCCAGTTTCTTAATGTTTTCTTGAGTTGAGGGGTCCCAAACAGAGGATGCATATTCTATTATTGGCCTAACCAAGGTTAAATAACATTTTAGTTTTATGTTCTTATTTGATTTATAGAAATTTCTTTTAATAAATCCTAATGCTTTGTTTGATTTTTTTGTAGTTTCATCAATATGTGGATTCCATGACAGTTTTTCATTTATTATAACACCTAGGTATTTTGCGTTTTTAGTCTGTGTTACTGGTTTGCCTTGAATAAGATAAGTGGAATTAATTTGTTTTAGTTTTTTTGTTACTCTTAACAACTGACATTTTTCTGGGTGGAAAGACATGCTCCAATTTGATTCCCATTTCTGTAATTCATCTAATTCTCTTTGTAAAATATCTGTGTCTTGTGTTGTTTTTATTGTTCTATATATTATGCAATCGTCTGCAAATAATCTGACTTTTGTTCCTGAAGTAATGCAATTTGGTAAATCATTTATGTAAATTAAAAATAGTAGTGGACCCAAGACTGTTCCTTGAGGTACACCTGAGTTTACTGTTATTGGTGTTGATTTAGAGCCATTTATTATTACAGTTTGTTCTCTCCCTATCAGAAAATCTTTAATCCACTGATGCAGTGGACCATTAATGCCGAAATATTTTAATTATTTAAGCAAACTATTGTGGTGAACTTTGTCAAAAGCCTCAGAAAAATCTAGTAAGATAGCATCTATTTGTTCACTATTATTTTTCTCCTTTTTTAAATAGGGGGGTGACATTAGTTTTATGTAATATTGCTAATTTATTTTTTAGTCTTCTGTCCTGGAGACTCCAAAGCTAAGCGTTTTTAACCATTGACCTACATGGTTCAATTTTTTTGGGTGTTATTTTTTGGGTGTTATTTTTAAATAATCAACAAGTTTGTTTTGTTCAATGTTTTAGAAGGGAAGTCATGTCTGATTCTTAAAGATTAACACCCTAATTTTTTCTCTCTATAATATATGCAAGCTCATGTTCAAGTGATAAAATAAAAATAATATTAATATTAACTATTGCTGTATCAACATAATATAATAATAAGCAAAGATAGGCAATCAGTACAATACAGCCTTACATTATAGATACAGATATAGTGTTTCTATATTTCACTTCATAGATATTCAATGCAAGCTCTCTGGCAAAACATTCAAATTAAAGTATGACTACAATCAAGAAAAAGGGGACAAAGAAAATATTGAACTAACAAAAGATGAAAGGTAAGATATTTTCTATATGAGTACATGAACCTTTAGCAGACATCTGCCTCTTTTGCATCAGTTGTAACAAATTATGTAGGTTACAGCTTATCTTTAGACTCTAAAGACGATGCTTTGTATTTAACTAAATTTTCTTAAAGTCTGACATCATTTTAAACAAGCAAAATATAAAAAATACTTTTTAAAAATTTTTTTAAAAATTAAAGGTGAAAGAACTGCACATTTACAGCTAAATGTCTCAATACTGTAATATTTTTTTTCAGACCAAACAAAATTAATTTTTTACCAATAATTAATTAGTTAAATAGTTAATTTTTTTTATGATTACGGGTAATGAATAATTGTGAAAAGTTTTAAGTTGATCAGAGAATGGGAAGTGGGAGAAATAGCATGTCAAAATTTGTACAAGACAGTCGTAGTGAGTTGATATAAGCTTTTTTTAAAAAAAAGGAAAAAACAAGGAGATAAAATAATATGCGAGACAAGTTATAGACTGTCTGCTATCTAGGAATTTCATAATTAGGTTAACTACTTCATTGCTTACATTTTGATTTACATTCAAAAGAAGCCAATTGAAGCAGTACTAATACTATACTGTAAGAAAATGAAAAGAAAGAGTAATTTAGAAAAGTTGGTTAAATCTAATGAAAGCTAAAGAAAAGCATTAGAACATAATAATAATAATAATAATAATAATAATCTTTATTATCCGTAAGGAAATTTGTCTTACAATTTGTGCATTACACCAAACAAAAAACATTATAACTATAAGAAACCAAAGTGTACATTCACACCAGACTCACTCATAATTTACATGTGACAAAGTTTATACCAGATTGTTCTTATTTAATGATTTGATTGCCAGGGGAACAAAAGAGTGTTTGTGTCTGTTTGTCTTTGCTATCGGTGTCTTGTATCTCTTTTGTGATGGTAAAATCACAAAATCCTGACACAAAGGGTGATTCTTTATTTCGAGGATCTTGTTAGCTTTTTTATAGATGTTTGTCTCAAACAACTGCCCAAATGGGGTTTGTTTTTTGCCAATGAGGAGATGAAAGAGATTTTAAAATAAATAGACAAACCAAACAATGTTAAGTTTGCTAGATTCAAAGATCATTGTTAAATAATCAACTAAAAAAAATAACAATTACTTTCTTCTTCAAGTAAAAAGAGCTTAGAAATTTGATACTGTGATACTGCATTGCTAACAAATTGCACAAAAATCATTACATGCTTTTAAAATACACAGATCTAGCTTAATGCAGCTGTACACTGACATGCTAACTTTTTATAGATTTGCTAGTGCTTTAAATATAGCTATATATTTTAATGAAATAATTGAAGAACTATTAAGTTAAAATAAAATGTCTTTTCTCCCCTTTCTTTTTAGTGGCTTCAAAGTCATTTTCCAAGTCTTAAGAGCTTCAGATGTGAAAATATTTGATCAGTCTAGACCTATACCAACAGAGCTGGCAGAAAAACTAAAAATTAAGGTGATAAATTTTGCTTATGATTGTATCATTTGTGATTCATATATTAGTGTGGGTTGGATTTTTTTTTCTCAGATTTCTACTTAGTTTTGCAGTTTAATCTGTTACATAAGGTATGAAATATTATGGACATTTTATCAAAAAGCTTGCCGAAAAAAGTCTCTACCATAGCTGAGCATCTGTTTGACTCATTCTAATTTATATTCAAATGTTTAAACTATTTAGAATTGAATATTAAGCAGGTGGCCTATATCCTTAATTTAACAAAGGGTCACTGTGTCTGTGAATAGTACTCAAAACTTTTTAAGCTTAGCAAAGGAACTATTTTTTTTACTGTGAATCTTTAGAAGTGGTTGACCAAGTGATAGAGGGCATGATTCCATGTCTGGTGAAAAGTATTTTTATTATAGGTAGAGATGCTGAAGTACTTTAAGAATTAGAGCATTTCTATTTCCTTATCTCCTCATTTAGTTTCATTTTGTTTTTAGGTTTCTACTTTCTAACTTATTTTCCCCTATTGGTGTAAAAAAGTTAGAAAACAAGTATCCTGAACCTTATCTCAGCAGTAAAAAGCTGGCTAGGTGAAGAAATGAACATATGATATACCATAAGGAAATTACAGTCTCAGGAATGTAATCTTAAACTACCCATTAACATAACAAATACCAGCCACCTAGAGGGTCCACATACGCCTTGTACTTAACTGGCATATCTCTCTACATCACATAATTTCAAATCTCTTTCTTATTTTAAAATCATTCTTTCATTTGAGCTAGACATTTTATTACAGCCACACATCCAAACCCTTGCACTGTCTATATGGTAAAACTTCTGATCTCCATTGTTCCCATCACTGAATAATTAAATTAACTCTTTAAGTATAGCTTTTTTTTTAATACTTAACTTATTCTTTCTCAAAGACCAAGAAATCTAAGTCAGGTTACTACAAGATCGTCAATGTAGAAGGAGTTGAATTGAACTTGGAAAAGTATTTCAAGCCTCCTACACCATTGTCATCAAGCGATGAAGAGAAATAAGGAATATTGACGGAAGGTCTACATGGCAAGCAGCAACACTCACAGAAGGTCTACCTGGCAAGCAGCAACAATCATTAATGGTGCAGCTACTCTACAAAGTAAGGCTGTCCGTTTTGTAGGTTGTTTTTACTTTGTTCTCAGTTCTGTGGCATTTCACCTGTTCTGAGATTATCTTGTCCTTTTTCAATTCTTAATTCGCATCCACAGTCACAGGTTAGATGTTTGTTATCAGCAGTTTCCATCTCAGCCTTTTCAGCCTTTTTCTTACTTCTGGTTTAGTCACCAACTGTGATCCTCAATAGCTCCTTTATGTTTGGGCCTATCCTGTGCTTTTTTTCTCCCAGCTCGATTAGTTATTCAGAATTCAGAAACATTTTATCATTTGGTCAACTTTGCATTATTTACCTGCCTAAATGAATCACTTTGAGTGAGGTCCTCTTCTGAGTTTGTGTTTCCACATAAACTATCTTTTAGTCTTTTTTTTTTTTTACTTTTTGCATTGCAGAATCGCATTTCTAAGCTTTTCCACTTTTTATTTCAAAATCTCTTAATCTTCCTCTTTTCATTTTTTATCATCTTTCTTTCAGTTCCATTGCCCCCAACATTTCTTCATATTGCTTTCTTTTTTTGTCTGTGTGTGTGTGTGAACTGATGTCTTTTGAACATACACTTTTATGAAATCAAAATGTAAACAAAGAACAGAAACTGTGATTGTCATGATTTTATTTTGGAGAATAGTCTCCCCAAACTACAAGAGGATGGTGTCTCTATGCCTTTACTTGAACTGGCTGAAGAAGTATAGTATAGGATATATTTTCTTTGAGTTTAATGCTTTCAAACACAGTTCAATAAAGTAATTAATCCAGCGTTGAAAAAACTAAAGAAATCACTTGCGCAATGAAAATAATCACTTGACTGACATATGGTATTACCATGAAAAAATTAAGCACAGCAAAGATACTGATAAATATCCATCAAAGAATACTCAACACTGACCATCTCAGAACAATGACCCCCTAAAGCTATTTCTACATTCTTCATATACTGCTGCTTAAAGACTTTCCTGGATCACTTATGTCATTGTTAGTATTCTCTTCAAGCTTCTTAAACTGTTACCTTGACCTTCAATCTCTTTTTAATATTCCTAACTTATGTTTGTTTATTTCAATATTTCTTCAAGATATTTTTGATCATTCAGTCTAGCAGTAAACAACTTTTTCCCCTTTGAAATACACACGTCATTTAAAAACTTGGTCATCTCTAGTGCGCACTTGGGCGTGACAAGTCCTTTGTTGCTTGGCTTATGCACTGCGATTAGCTCTCTCTCTCTCTCTCTCTCTCTCTCTCTCTCTCTCTCTTCTGGTTTACTCACTGAAGTGTGACAGTGATCAACTTTTTTTCCTGTGTAAGAAGAAAAGAATATCACTTATTGTTAAGATTCATTACAAAGATAGCTAAATAAAATCAAACATTAGCAGTTGTGAAGAACAATAATAAATAATTATAGCTTTTATATAGGGCTACTTTCATGCTTATAGCATGCTCAGGTCTCATTTGTGGACTAAGTGGGTGGAGGGGGTATCTGGGAGAAGTTTTTTCCGTGCTGCATTTAGGCGCTCAGTAAACACAACTCTGCTCGAGTCGGTGTCGAACCTCGAGCCCCCTTCATGGGTAGACAAGCCAAGCCAAGTTCAAGCGTACTTAGCCTCTCTTAGCTTTCCATGCTACAAACATCTAAATCCATTGTTTTCCAAATCATGTTCTGGTACTTTTTAATAAAATACCTTTTATTTAGATAATCCAATTAAAAAAGCTAAAAAGATTCTAGAAATAAATAATCACCCTTCGGGTCCAGATTTTGTGATTTTTACCATCACAAAAGAAAAGAAATACAAGACACTGATAGCAAAGACAAACAGACACAAACACTCTTTTGTTCCCCTGGCAATCAAATCATTAAATAGTAACAATCTGATATAAACTTTCTCATGTTAATTATGAGTGAGTCTGGTGTGAATGTACATTTTGTTTTTTTGTAGTTATAATGTTTTGTTTGGTGTAATGCGCCAATTGTAAGACAAATTTCCTTACGGACAATAAAGATTATTATTATTATTATTATTATTATGTTAGAAATGAACGAGTAGTCATTCTCT
Organism: Biomphalaria glabrata; assembly: GCF_947242115.1. Taxonomy (NCBI): domain Eukaryota; kingdom Metazoa; phylum Mollusca; class Gastropoda; family Planorbidae; genus Biomphalaria; species Biomphalaria glabrata. The sequence continues at coordinate 8,324,742 of NC_074725.1, forward strand.
GGTGCTGCCAGGGTCGAGTTTCGCTAAAGAGAAACAAAATTCATCGTAGTCCCTTTAACAGTTTCCACTGAGGAATTTTCTGGTGATGTGGCAGGTCTGCAGCAGTACCGCCCTCTGACAGGCAACGAAGATGTTCCTAGGAATGTTAAGGGCCTTGAAGGTGTCTGTGAGGTCAGTTGTTATTATCCCCTCGGTGGATATAACAATGGGGTATATTGTTATTTTGGACAATTTCCATAGACGCTTAATCTCCAAGCCTAGGTTCCCATATTTTCTTTGTTTTTCTATCTCAGTTTTTCTTAAATTATGAGACAGTGGTACGGCGATATCGATAATGGTAGCGGTTTTTTCTTTTTTATCGATGAACAGCAGATCCGGGCGATTGAAATCTACCGTTTTTCGGTCAGAATAGGCCTATCCCAGTACAGCAGATGTTCAGTAGACTCGAGAACCTCTTGCGGATAGTATTTATAATACTTACCGATCAATTTGTACGTCAAAGCCAGGTGTTGGTGTATTAACTTTGCAACTTGGTTATGGCGACCCAGGTAGGCCGATTCTGATAGGGCTGGACATCCTGCCATAATTTCAATCGACTCGCCCACATTTCCACATTTTCGGCATTTGTCGACAACATTGAGTTCAGGATATGCTTCTCGTAATTTTTTGTCCTGATTACTCTGTCCTGTATTGCTGTAACAAAGCCTTCTGTTTCAGGGTAGAGATGACCTGCTTTGAGCCATGTTAAGGAAGCAGCCTTGTCGATGCTGTCCCCATGTAATGAAGCCGGAAATTTTCCGTGGAGTGTTTTTTCCTCCCATTGGCGAATCTCATGCCCTACGTCGTCCAAACCGACATTGACATCAGCATTGTGTAGGTTCAGAGGGGTTGCATCGGAGTCGTATTTCCGTAGGAAGGAAACTAATTTGTTGCTGGAGGCGAGCAGTTTTGATCGTATTTTTAAAACTTGCATCTTACACAATTAGAAGATGTTCTGCAATCCACGACCCCCATCCTTCCTGGGCAGGTATAACCTTATGGTGGAGGACTTGGGGTGTAGGCATCGAAACTTGGTTAGTAATTTTCTAGTGAGTCTGTCAATGTCATGTAGGTCGGTGTCAGTCCATTTGATCACACCGAACGTGTAAAGGAGCACTGGGACGGCCCAGCTGTTTATTGCAGTGATGAGATTACTGCCAGACAGTTTGGTGTTGAGGATTTTATTAACTCTTTGCCTATATTTGCCAAGAAGTCCTCTTTTAATTTCTTATGGTTTATCTTGGCATTCTGGTTTATTCCAATAAATAAATAGAGGCGGAGTTCAATTCCTCGATGCCTTCAAATTCAATGTTGGTGTTCGTTGCCTTGCCCTTTTTAATGCTTATGATGCCACACTTATCCAGGCCAAAAGACATACAGATATCGTCACTAAAGCATTTTACCGTTTTGATTAAGGTGTGTAATTTTTGCTCGGTTTCTGCATATAGCTTTAGATCATCCATGTATAATAAGTGGGACACACATTTTGTACATTTAGTGTCAACCCTAAAACCGTTTGTAGAGTCCTGGAGTAATGTAGATAGAGGATTAATCGCTAGGCAGAACCAGAGTGGAGATAGTGAGTCACCCTGGTATATACCTCTTCTTATGTGCACAGAACCTAGTTTATCATGATTATGGTGCAGGTTTATCTTCCAATTATTCATACAGACTTTCAATATTTGTTTTATTCTTGGGTTGATTCTATGAATATCCAGGGTTTTTAATAGCCAATCATGCGGAACTGAATCGAAAGCTTTTTTGTAGTCGATGTAACACATGTGTAAATTTCTCTTTCTTCTATTAGCTTGATGCAATATAATACCATCTATAGTTAGCTGTACTTTACAGCCCATCGACTCTTCAATGCAACCTTGTTGTTCCTCTGCTAGTAGATTATGAGCAGAACAAAATTTATACATTTTACTTTTTAAAAGTGAAGTTAATAGTTTATACACCACTGACAGACAAGTGATAGGGCGATAGATTGATGGTTGGTTCGGATCCCCTTTTTTGGGGAGGAGAGATGTTCTCCCTTCAGTGAGTTCTAACAGCATTGAAGACGGTTCTGATATTAGCTCGTTAAAACTTGATGTTAGTGGTGCATGTACGGCTGTAAGTTTTTTCAGCCAAAAGTTGTGTATATTGTCCGGTCCAGGAGCAGTCCAGTTGTGGGTTTTTGATATAGCTGCTGAGACTTCCTCAGCTGTGAAATCCTCATCAGGCATTTCTGGTATTAGGTTGTTTTTAGTTTGGATTTCCTCGATCCAGTCAGCCTGCACATTGTAATGTAGCGGGTCGGACCAAAGCGCCGCCCAGTAGTCGGTAAAGGAGTCGTGTTTAGTGCTATCAATGGTTTGAATTTTGTCAGCACCATTATCAGCTAGTTTACGGAAGAACTGTTTTCTCATGTGCTGAAATAAAGCGTTATGCTCCTTTCTTTTGGTGGTTTCGTTGTAGCGCTTTAACCTAGCTCCCTTTAGTTTAGCTTTCTGTCTCAGAGTATCTTTCAAACATAAGAGTCGTGCGTGGCTATCACAGTCCGTCAATTTGATTCCAGTTGTTCTTAGTATTGTCTTCATTTTGTTAAGTATTTTCGCGGAATGGTTGTTTCCCAGATATTGTCCAATTGTATCCATTTGGCTCCTCAGTTGATTAATATTGTCTTCAAGGCGCCTTTTCCATGCTGGCACATGTTGTTTTGGTCTCTGATTAATTGGGCCTAGCTCGAAGGTCTTTTGTCCAGAGAGCTCCGTGACAGCCACAGCGGCGCAGTATATAGCGAGGTGTGTCTCAAACAAGTTTCTTGGTGTTTCAAAATGGTTGGCTAAGACTTTATTTATTTCATTAATGTATGTGTTTGTCTCTTTCTTGACGTAGAGCTTGGGGATACGAGGCCTAGAGTTAAGATTGGTGTTTTTATAACGGTCTATAAGATTAGAAAATTTTGAGTGTAGCTCATTACTTATTGCCGATGTTGGGTCATTCTCTTGTTGGTTGGGTGTTCTACTAATGTCTTCGTTGGTCGGCTGTGTGGGCGTGTCGTTTATATCTGAGATGAGCTCTTGTATCTGAAGCTCATGACCTACTTCTCTTCTTATCACGTCAATTTCTGCAGGGGTCAAATAACATTTTTTTAATTATTACAGATCTTCTGTCTACAACATTCTGCTCTGTAAGGTTTAGATTAGGGTATAATTTGTTAAATTCCAGGAAGAGTTTTTGCCTATAACCTGGGAGAGGTTTGTCATCACAAATGTTTACACGGAAGAACGATTTGATAATGTCTATATTCATTTCTCTCGTCCATTTGATCCTTTTGGCTCCTCTTGTTCTACCACCAACAGCACCTCTCAATTGTGTGGGGTGCGAGTCAGGGAGTAGACCGACCTCTTGTGTTTGGTCATGAGGTTGTGAATTACCCTCAGTAAACACTCGACTCATTAGTGAATAATATTTACCGCCTAATTTATTTCATATTCATCGCTGTCCTGGAAGAAGCAATGGGTCCGTTCTATTTCCTCAAAATTCAAAAATGAAGATAAAAAAATGAACGTGCGTTGACTAGTTTATTTTGATCTACTGTCTCAGTAAACAAGCTTTTTAGATCTAGGTCTAGTAATCATGGAAGTGACGCAGCGAAAATGGCGTCCCTAGCCTAGGATAAGAAGTGATCTTAAAACCAAGAAAGTTTTCAAACCCAATGCATGGAAACATCCTAAATACATGCAGACCTACAACCATGTAGCAGTGCTTCAGTATTTGTAAAGTCTAGAGTACAAATACTTCCTTGATCTCGCTAAAAAGTGCACTGAGTCAGAGAGAAGGAAAACACGCCATAGCTTCCGGCGGCCATTATTATTATGTTAGAAATGAACGAGTAGTCATTCTCTGGCGCTGCCAGGGTCGAGTTTCGCTAAAGAGAAACAAAATTCATCGTAGTCCCTTTAACAGTTTCCACTGAGGAATTTTCTGGTGATGTGGCAGGTCTGCAGCAGTACCGCCCTCTGACAGGCAACGAAGATGTTCCTAGGAATGTTAAGGGCCTTGAGGGTGTCTGTGAGGTCAGTTGTTATTATGCCCTCGGTTGATATAACAATGGGGTATATTGTTATTTTGGACAATTTCCATAGACGCTTAATCTCCAAGCCTAGGTTCCCATATTTTCTTTGTTTTTCTATCTCAGTTTTTCTTAAATTATGAGACAGTGGTACGGCGATATCGATAATGGTAGCGGTTTTTTCTTTTTTATCGATGAGCAGCAGATCCGGGCGATTGAAATCTACCGTTTTGTCGGTCAGAATAGGCCTATCCCAGTACAGCAGATGTTCAGTAGACTCGAGAACCTCTTGCGGAGAGTATTTATAATAAGGGGGAGTGTCCTTACCGATCAATTTGTACGTCAAAGCCAGGTGTTGGTGTATTAACTTTGCAACTTGGTTATGGCGACCTAGGTAGGCTGATTCTGATAGGGCTGGACATCCTGCCATAATGTGTTCAATCGACTCGCCCACATTTCCACATTTTCGGCATTTGTCGACAACATTTAGTTTCAGGATATGCTTCTCGTAATTTTTTGTCCTGATTACTCTGTCCTGTATTGCTGTAACAAAGCCCTCTGTTTCAGGGTAGAGATGACCTGCTTTGAGCCATGTTAAGGAAGCAGCCTTGTCGATGTTGTCCCCATGTAATGAAGCCGGAAATTTTCCGTGGAGTGTTTTTTCTTCCCATTGGCGAATCTCATGCCCTACGTCGTCCAAACCGATATTGACATCAGCATTGTGTAGGTTCAGAGGGGTTGCATCGGAGTCGTATTTCCGTAGGAAGGAAACTAATTTGTTGCTGGAGGCGAGCAGTTTTGATCGTATTTTTAAAACTTGCATCTTACACAATTTGAAGATGTTCTGCAATCCACGACCCCCATCCTTCCTGGGCAGGTATAACCTTATGGTGGAGGACTTGGGGTGTAGACATCGAAACTTGGTTAGTAATTTTCTAGTGAGTCTGTCAATGTCATGTAGGTCGGTGTCAGTCCATTTGATCACACCGAACGTGTAAAGGAGCACAGGGACGGCCCAGCTGTTAATTGCAGTGATGAGATTACTGCCAGACAGTTTGGTGTTGAGGATTTTATTAACTCTTTGCCTATATTTGCCAAGAAAGTCCTCTTTTAATTTCTTATGGTTTATCTTGGCATTCTGGTTTATTCCAAGATATTTATAAATAGAGGCGGAGTTCAATTCCTCGATGCCTTCAAATTCAATGTTGGTGTTCGTTGCCTTGCCCTTTTTAATGCTTATGATGCCACACTTATCCAGGCCAAAAGACATACAGATATCGTCACTAAAGCATTTTACCGTTTTGATTAAGGTGTGTAATTTTTGCTCGGTTTCTGCATATAGCTTTAGATCATCCATGTATAATAAGTGGGACACACATTTTGTACATTTAGTGTCAACCCTAAAACCGTTTGTAGAGTCTTGGAGTAATGTAGATAGAGGATTAATCGCTAGGCAGAACCAGAGTGGAGATAGTGAGTCACCCTGGTATATACCTCTTCTTATGTGCACAGAACCTAGTTTATCACGATTTATTATTATTATTATTATTATATATGTATATTATTAAATTGTATGTTGTTGTTTTTTTCAGAATGACTGGCTTACAGGAAAAGTGAAATTTGCAACTTGAGGTGATGAATCTCATCAGGGTGGATTGTGACTTTCAACTAGAAATATTTGAAGTTGTACTATGTGATCCTATTTGAAAATGTTGGTCAATAGATGGCCTCAACCTTTCCAACCATGTGGCATTATGAATATATAAGTTCATGTTTTAAATCTGTATGAGTGGCATGGGGTAGTTTTACTCTTCTACCTTGTTTTGAATATAGCTTGTATTTGTTGTTTGTACATATCACCATCATCCTTTGCTGTAACATGTGGTGCTTTTCACCTGTCCCACTTTACCCCACAGCTATGTGATCTTTCTGATATGGGATGATTTGCCCACTATATCTTCATATCACCTGAAAATTTGGTCTTTTTGGCATGTAAAGTAGATGAGCTGAGTTGAAAATGATTGTTAAGCTTGAGTACTTGTATTAAAAATGGATTTTGTATGTACATATTCATTGAAATTTTTGTCTGAAAGTAAACAATCAAGCATGTTTAATCTCTCCTCAACCTAGCCATTATAGAGTGTTCCTTAGTTTTGTCTACGAGGAATTATGAGAGAGGATTAGAACTTTGGGCTGTCCAATCTTAGATTTAAAGCTGAGGGATATAAGAATTTTCTTAAGTTCCTCCCCTTTGGTTCTAATGGATGTTTGTATTTTGTTTTCATAAAGATAAACCACAAAGCACAATTATAAACAGTGCTGGGAATGTAGTTTCATTTAGTAAACATGTCTATACACAACTTCCTACTACTGTACCTAGTTCATGTATTGCAATGATATATGATTTAAGACTGTTGAACTGTTGTATGTCTATGCACTATTATTTTTTCCCAGCATTTATTTTTGTTATGTCTACATAGAGGCTAAGACACTGTTGTAAGTAATGAAACACTAAATATTTGAATGCAATGGTCACAGTAAGCTAAATGTTTATTGATTTATAACAAATTAGAGAACTGAAGCTAATTACAACATTAAAAGTTTATTGTTCAAATACTAAAATATTGCAATTCTTATATTTTTGCATTCTAATGGAAAATGATATAATATTAAAATTGAGTCTAATCCTATACAAAGGTTGTAATAAAGCACTTGTTCAACAATTAATCTAGATAATATTATTGTTAATGTATTTACTTACTGATCAAGAAAAATATATATAAAAAAAAGTTAATCCTCTTTCAGACCTTGTGATCTATAGGGCAGATGATGTAAAGGTCATCTGTTTCTGTGGTGCACGGTTAACTAGGTGTCATGTGGCCAGATGACCAATGACCAAAACCCTTTACTTTTCCCTAACTAATGTCAGGTACACATTAGTGATGGGTGGATTCAGAGGTGCCCTAAAAATTACGAAATTAAAATTCCAGTCCTCACCATGATTTGAAAATGGGACACCTCAGTTCAGAAGCCAAGCCCTTTAACATTCAGCCACTGCGCCTCATAAGGAAAATGTACAAGATAGGTTATTAAACAAAAAATCATTAAACACCAAATCATTTAGTCAGAATTATTTGTTTTGGGAAAAAAAATTATCATTGACAGGCCTGAATGCTCATTTGTCATTCTATAAAACTTTTTTTCAACATTTTTGCAATGTGAAAATAAATGCAAGTTATATCATTGGTTCCAAAACATTGACACTAGAAAGGTTAGCATCAAAATAAAATAATTTTTCTTTTCTAAGGACACATTTTGTAAGTCCAGACTCAAATTTTTACTTGAATGGTGTAATTAATAAAAGTTAACAAAGTGTTAGGTTAGAGTGCAGTGTGGTTTTTAATTTAGAATGGGTGCAATGCGTGTTTCCATGGTAGCGACATCAAAAGAGAGGAACCTGGCTGAATGTGGTGACATGAGAGATTTTAACATTTTGTGTATTTCTTTTGAGATTAAAGTAATTTTAAATGCAAACCAGAAGTTCTGTGTTGATGTATTAGAGATAACAATGAGCTTCATGTCTTAATGCTGTGCAAAATAATCAGATAGGGCTTTCCACATGTCAATAATCTAATAACTGTTGATGGGTTTTTCCTGACATTTTTCGTGTGTTGTTTGTAACATTTACTTCAATGTTAGTATTTTTATGCAGGCTTTTGGACTGTCATTATAAAGTAAACAAAAATATGTTATTTATATAGAATGAATTTTGTCAATACAGAAAATTTTGGAAGAATTCTGAGATTGATATTTAAACTTAATACTTGTATCTGTTCATATATTTTCTTTTTATTACATTTTTTTTTTATTAATGATATGTTAAATTTTTTTGGTGTAAACTACTTATTGATCTATGTATCTACCAACATGTCAATAAAAATTGCCTAGATCTACTTTGAATTCAATATTACTTGTGCTAACTCATTTTGTTGGTGTTCATTAATGTTTTGATCAGCACATATCATATACTATATATTTAGTCTATGGCATCTATAGGCTACAAACTGAGGGAAATGAAAAAGTTGACCAACTGATCAATATTGGAGAATGAGCAAGCAGTCCAATATACCACTCTGTTCAGAAAAAAGTCAGGAAACAAAGTAATATAATTCAAAGATGGACAAGATCTCCATCATCTTCCAGAAAAAAAAATTATGCTTATTATAAGCTTTCCCATATAGTATAATTTTTCGCTCCCAGAGATGGCACAGCAGAATGAGACAGCATGTGCTCTGGAAGATGAAGATTGGAACTAGGGAAAAAGGCATTTGTGGTGGTGTCACTGAAAGCTTTTTTTTTAAATATTATTTGAGAGTAGTGTTGTCTTCTCAAATTATGTGGCTTGTGCAAGTTTGGAGGTGCCTTTGTTTAAACACACTGAAGTGAAGAATACATTTATCCTGACTCTAGAGTTTATTATCTTCAAAATCAATTCAATAAAACAAGAAATCTCTTGTACAAACTGTAGAATAACTTGACTGACATATATATATATATTACTGTTTAATAAATAAGTATAGTGAAGATCAGCGATTACCCATCACTAAATAATGACCTCCGAACTATGAACCAGATAGCTAGTTTTACTTTCCTTATATAGTTCTTTTAATAGACTTTAATGTTTTTTTCAACCTTCTATCTTACATGTTTACCAAAACATCTCTACAGGCTCATCTACATGTTTACCAAAACATCTCTACAGGGTCATCTACATGTTAACCAAAACATCTCTACAGGCTCATCTACATGTTTATCAAAACATCTCTATGGGGTCATCTGGAAGAGTCTTGGTCATCTACATGTTTACCAAAACATCTCTACGGGGTCAACTGCAAGAGTCTTGGTCATCTACATGTTTACCCAAACATCTCTACGGGGTCATCTTCAGGTGACCCTCTAACCTGGTCATTCACATGCTTACTTTTTAGCACACTTGATTAACCAACATGTGCTTTGAAGCAAGACAATGTTCTTTATAGATGCATTCTTCACCAACAGGCATGACTGAGATACTATCTGAAATGAATTTTGATTTGCTTCAGGACAGTAAGGTCCACACCTCCTTTAGTGCCCTGGCAGGAAACTGCTGTTCAGCGTATTGCATTTGTACTTGGGCTCCTATACAGGTCATGTGACACTGAAGACACATTCCCCCACTCTTGAAGCTGCAACCAAGATTTGCACCACTTCAGGAGTTAATAGTTTGAAGGGACTTGGCAATTAACCTGGACAGCACATATACAAACACCACTAGCCTTATTTGAATCCTCTCATGTACCCACTGTGTCACGGCTTGTTTGAAGTAGCTTTAAAGTTGCAATATTATTTTTGCTGAAAGTTTGTATGTCAATTATTTAATGTTTCTGTAGCTAATGATGTTTTGTAGCTTTAAATGTCATTAATGTAATCATTAAAACACAGATGATACTCTGTTTTTGTTGAATCAAATGAAAAGATTGTCTCAGTGTTATAGAGAGCAACAATTATTTTGAATTATGGTTTGATTAAAAAAAAAAAAGTAAACAAGGAATGTGTCTATCTTGAGTAGTTTATTATAAACAAGGAATATGTCTATCTTGAGTAGTTTATTATAGTCTATATAGGGATTGGCTTACTTTATTCCATTTTTAATCATTTACTGTTAAAATTATATTTTATTTCACATCAGACATTGAAATGGTAAGCTGTACAGATGTAACATTTCTACTTAATTCATTTAATTGTAAATCCCCCACCTGCATAATTGTGTGTTGTAGAAGTATGCTTTTTTTTGCTTCACTCAAACTTAATAGTTAAAAAGAACATACATTTTAAAATTCAAAACATAAAAGATAATAACAATCAACAGAAATCACAAGAACCACATTTGTCAATATTGTTTCATATTAGTTTTATTTCCTATTAATCATACAACTGTAATAATATAAATACATATATTTACTGATGAGGCTTATAGAATCTTTTATAATAATATATAAGTTGTATTTTTTTTTAACAAAAAAAAAAACAAACAAACAAACAAATTTAATATCTTATATATACACAATTTATATTTGTCCAATTGAAAACATTTTTAAATACAAACAAGGGGGAAATAGCTTCAACATGTCAACAGATAAAATGTAGCCAGTGGTAGTCCAAGGTTAACTTTCTGTTGTTTTTTTAACTCATTAAAACCAGAGACAGGATGCAACATAAACATTTTAAACTTCATATCACAAGATTTCTGTTGACACAACATGTTATAGTTTCAAAGAGAACACCTCCCACTGAGTGTAATGCTACCAGTGGTAGTAGAGATGACCAGACCAATGCTCACTAGTACCTAGTCTAGTACAATGCTACAGTGGTCAGATAAACGTCTATAGAGTACACAGAGATTAGAGAACAAGGAAGTTAAAAAAAAAAGGGAGGAGCAACAAGTAATTTAAAATTACATTTTCTAGGTTGCCATGGAAATGGCTTCTTCTTTTTTTTTTTTTTGTTCCAAAGAAAATGCCACACATAGCTTCCCTTCAAATGTTGCTATTTCCTCGAGATGTTTTTTTTTTTTTTTGATTTGGTGGTCCAATAAAACATGTTATTGTTGTAATAGGAACATTTCATGACCACACATTTCCTGTATGTCATATTGAACAAACTTTGTGTATAAATGTAAGGGTGGTAGTCAAAAGAAAGGAAGAAAATCTCAATGAAAGGAGCACACAAAAAAACTTAAGTGTAAAGTTCCTGGACAGTTTTTACACACTTCTGAAATGGATGCTAATTGAATTGAGTTCAGAAATGTGTAATTCACAATTAAATAAAATCTAAAAAAAAATTTTTTTAATGTCTCCTCCCCTTGAACATTAAATTACAAAATTCTGTCAAGTAATAAAATTCTAAGGCTGTGTGTAGCGTGTTAGTCTCAGTACAAATTGTCAGCAAGCAGCTCACTCCACTAAAAGTTGAATTCCAAAATATTGCTAAAAGAAAAAAAAAGTTTTTCTCCATCCACTACACAACAGAGGCTATCAGTAAATGAATTAATTTTTTTAATATAATGCAATATTGGGACTGATAAAAGTGCCACAAGAAGTTTAAGCAGTCAGTTCTCTTCTTTCAGCATGAAACTGTGAAGCCATAACAACTAGGTAGCTTTAAGGTTTGTGCCAGGCAAGCCAGAAGTGTCCCTATCACACACGTGTGACCACATGATTCACAGGATATCTTTGGCCCAAGTCAAGCTTTAGCCCCTTGATGAAACAAGTTTGGGCTAAAATGTCTTTGTACTGCCTGCAATATAAACCACAAGTATGAGACAACCTGTGTGGCCTCCAGCTGTCCCTCACGGTCCAGGATGCAGCAGATATGTTTTGCATGAGCCATTCATTGCTGATTGAACTATTTCAGCATCTACAAATGCAAAGTCTTCTGTAGGCATGCACAAACCTTCAGTGCAAGTAGATCAGTAGAAAAGTTTACTGCTGACTTGGACCACAAAAGTGTTTCTAGAAGACGATGGTAATGGAGGTTTGTCTTTATTGAATTGTAGATAACCAAAACAACTGAATCCTATATATTAAGTTAGAAAAAAAAAGCCAATAGTTTGAGTTCTAGACTATGAGCTGCATTTCTGTGGGGGAAAAGTTTTAAATAAATTTACTGCTTCTTCCCCATCCATTGTAAACAATTCTGATTCCAAGTTTCTCAAGTTTGTAAATTCCGATGTTGTTCAGCTCCTATCAAATCCAATGTGTTCTTGCCACATTATGTGAAGACAAACCTTGAATGTCCAGCTCAAACAAAACTTTGACCTAGATTCTCTGTACTGAGGAAATGGTGAATAGAGAGAGCGATGAAAAACAGAAAAAGAAAAACTGGACAAAATCAGTTGTTCTTGTACAGTAAGGTGGCGACATGGTTTAGTCTCAGCTGACCCTACTAGGTATCACAAGGTCAGAGCTATGTACAGCACTAGGCGTTAGGTCATGAAGACTGTTGGAATGTTTTAGGAAATTATCACACTTGATTACACAGACATACTGGGAATTCTACAGAGACAGACACACTGGGAAGTCTACAGAGACAGACATATACAGAACAACAAAGTAAACACGTGAATATAAGACAATGAGAGACATGTTATTCATACATATATAATATATATATCCTGATATGGTGCTGTAACAATGACAATGGTTCCCAAAACTTGTGATTTCTCATTTAGACATATCTTATTTGCAATGTCCATTCTGATAGAATATATTTTTTTTTTTAAAGTCTGCTACCTTGTTTGCCAGCTTGAACTTAAGATGGTCATGATTTTCTCAATAGAAACAACAACACAATCTCAATCTTGAATAAGCCACAATGCAGACTTCTTCAATATAACGACAGAACATGAGATTAGAGCACTAAGAGTTCAACTTAGGAGAAACAACTGCTTTGATATTGCTGATGTCTCAACTAGATTGGGAACCATACAGGCTGCTGTCTGATCACAAATCAAATTTCAACGTCAAAGAATTCAAATGGCAAACATTTTCAAAAAAAAAAAAAAAAAAAAAAAAAAAAAAAAAAGCTTAAATAATAAACAAACAAAAAAAAATGGGTCAAGAATCCATTGCTTTGGATAAACTAATTACATTGGTATATTGGCACAAGTCTATTCAATTGTGTAAAGAACTCCAACAGCTAAAATATCTGTATGCCATTTGATGACCTGATTAATGAAAAATATACAACATTTTACTAAAACAAACAAACCAAAAATACAGATTTCTGTTCTTTAGTATTCAAACAAGTTAAGGGCTTCAAATGCAAAAATGATCGATAATGAAAGTGTTATAGCTTGTTATTCAGGATTAATTAGCAATCAACACACATTGCAGGAAAAAAAAAATCTTTTTTTTTTAAACCACCATTATAAGCAATAGTATTATCACCTTCCTAATTTGTTTAGATCTACAATTATCTACAATTCAAACACAAATGATAAAATCATTAGTTAGCAAAAGGTTGGACTAAATGATGAAACAGGAACAAGTTATGAAGCATAGGAAAAACAAAGAAATCATTTTTTTAAACAATTCTCAAATAAATGTATGAAAAAAATAAACAACATACTATATGATGCAATCTTTGCAATATTAAAATGAATCATTCCCCTCAAGATTAAAATCATATTTATAAAATTATTTCTACATTTTCATTAATCTGTCACCAGACCAGCCTATGCTTGCTTTAGAACTACTTTCCCATTCTAAACATGTTAACAAGAACAAAAATGGCACAGATTCATAGGAATAGTAGCAGCTAAGTAAAATGCCACAGAACAGAGATGCAACTGTTTTTAAAGAAATCTATTTAGTAACATACAAAATGTATCAGGGGCGCGGTGGCTGAGTGGTTACGCTCTTGGCTTCCGAACCTGGGGTCCAGGGTTCGAATCTCGGTGAAGGCTGGGATTTTGAATTTCGTGATTTTAAGGGTGCCACTGAGTCCACCCAACTCTAATGGGTTCCTGACTTTAGTTGGGGAAAGTAAAGGCAGTTGGTAGTTGTGCTGGCCACATGACACCCTGATCGTTAACCGTTGGCCACAAAAACAGATGACCTTAACATCATCTGCCGTATAGATTGCAAGATCTGAAAGGGGAACTTTACTTTTTTACAAAATGTATACACACAGGAGGAAGAAACAAATGGAATAGATGCTATAAGAAGTGTATTCAAAAGCCCAAAGATGGCACTCTGACATTCACCAACACAAAAGTTGTGCAGACTAATGTCATAAGGCGTTAACACATTTATCCAATGTGGTAAACCACTACCACAGCCAAAGGCTTGAGTCTGGTTAGGACAGGTGATAAATGTTGAATACACACTGGCAAATCATCTAAAGATTGCCTTCTAACTTCTCTTTGTGCAGCATTACACTGTATAACACAAAGAAAAAAACAAACTAGGCACACACTTGAAAAATCCAATTACACAGTACTTGCTAAATCAAAAAAATCTGAACAATATATGAATAAATTCTTATTCTAAGAGTTTTATATTTTGTTGTTTTTTTTAAAACACCCTAAGCACACCCTACCTTCAGTCAACAGTAGGATGGGGCTATCACAAGAGAGTGTCGAAAAGTGTTTTCTTAATGAGCCACTCTCCTCTTTAAGATATAGGTCAGTGTCAGCAGATCTATTCTACTTAGAACCTTACAACTTGATGCATAAGATTTGAGCTAGACCTTTATAGGAAGATACATTTGTAAGAACATCATCTCTTAAATAGTGACCTTCTGTATTGTATAGCCATAAAAAAACATGGTCAAAACTTGGGACTAACTTGAACAGCACAACAAGTCAGCTGCTCATGGAAAAGACATCAAGACTTGTGGACATAATGACTACTTGATCAATGTACTGCAAGTGAACATAAACTATCTGTGGAAACTATTCATGCATTTCACTGATATTCAGTGGGGGGGAAAACATTCATAGCAAAAGAAACTCTATGAAGACGAAAAACAAACAAACATTTGTCTTTTCTATAGTTTATATATCTCACTGATTTTATATGAACAAATGTTCTTATTAATTTAGTTAAAATCATGAATAAAGAGTGCTTCAAATGCAAGTAGTCTTGTATATTACAGAAAATTTGTTCTACAAGAAAAAAAAAAGAAAAGATTTAATTCTTAACATAACCCGAACCAATGCTTTCCAGTGGCTAGTCCATAACACAAAATGAACCAGAACTGATATTTACACTAGTGATTACTTCATTAATTATGCTAAGAAATCACATGCACTATTTCACGGAATAAATAATTTTCTGCTATGATGATCAACATCAAACAATTTTCTAAACTCACTGTAAAAAAAAACACCACCTAGGTCTGGGTCTAGACTCACAAAAGGATATCGTGTATTAATGTGTAAATATATGCACACAGGATTGTCAAAACAGAATACATTTTTTTTTGTTCAACCTGATAATCTAACTCTAGATAATGCTATGTCCAATACAGTATGGAAGAAAGAACGGAACCAAGAAAGAAAAAAAAAGACAAAGAGATTACGCATGAAATGGTTTCATTGTAAGAAAACAAAACGTCTGATGCCTCGCATAGAGACGTTGTGTAGTATTTGCCTCCATAATGTAACATATGGACACACATGATAGCCAAGTCCCAGACATCACACATGTACATTGATGCACTGGTTGGTTGGGGAGGGACTTATGTACAGGTCAATGAAGTTCACAACTCTGTCAATCACAATATCACACAGATACACTTTCAGTTCATTCATCCATCTAGTTAAATGCTTGGCACCAAAGATCAGTCTCTAGGACCTGAAACGAAAAAAAAAACAACATCTAGTGAGTAAGGAAACCAACAAAAAATTGTTAGAATCAAAACTGAAGTTGGTTTATAAATTAACTAGTTATTGCCTGATTAGCTTTCAGGAATTCATGATTGTTAAAAATCCTTTTAAGAAAACCATTATTGAGACCTCTGCATTACTCTGTAGGTCATCATTAAGTACATAACTTGAGAACTATACAATAACTTGAAAGAAATTAATATTCATGAGATGAGCAAGAAAACTATCAGTACCTCTTGATCTTCTCCATAGCCCGCCTGACATCAGCTTCCCTGGACTGAGATATCTGTGTTGATGGAGATGGAGGTGCTAGCAGCCTGGTTAAGATCCCTGACACAAAGTCATCTGTAAGACCTGGACATGACCTTTCAGACAAATCAAAGGCATTCTGTAACTCCTTGATCACTTCGAGTAATGCCAAAGGTCGACCGAGTCTTCGTAATTCATTGTTATATTCATCTTGTAACTGAAAACATTGAATGAAAATGATCCTTTAAAAAAAAGGCCATTTAAGGGGGAAAAAAAAATTAGAAAAAAAAACATTCCCTACAATTGGTTCCCATTTTAGACCTTGAGAGAGCTATGGATGCAGATGATGTAAAGCTCATCTGTTTCTATTGCAAGCGAGGGTGTCATGTGGCCAGCACAACAATCAACAACCATTACTTTCCCCAACTAATACCAGGTACTCATTAGAGTTAGGTGGATTCAGGGGCATCCTAAACTCCTACAAGTTCAAAATCCCAGTCTTCACCTTGGTTTGAACTCAAGGCACCTAAGTTTGGGGGCCAAGCGCTTTACCACTTGGTCACCATGCCCTACCACTACAATACTTGTACATATTTTGTTATGTAATTTCACACTGCTTCCAATTCCTCCTATGCATATAACATTTAATAAATAATTATATAGTAGACAAAGCTTAAAATAAATCATAATAAATTGTACACAAGTTAAAATATGATGAAGAAAGCTTAAATATTTTCTAATATAATCTGCATGTTGTGTTTCAGTGAGACTAAGAATGTACATTTTGTTTGCATCCTTGAAATAGTTTGTCAAAAGTAAAAGCACTACTGCTAAACACATTACTTCCAGGATAATAAAGTTATTGTTGTTTATGTATGATATTATCTTTAAACTATCTGCCCTTTAAATAAAGTTATTGTTGTTATGATATTATCTTTACACTATCTGCCCAAGGTCTGAATGGGGAATTTTAAAAAAAATATTTTTTTTTTAAAAAAAAAGCTAATTTATAACAAGGAACTCTAGGTTGTACCAATCATAATGTTATTTAAATATTTACTCAACCAAGTCTAGGTTACTCCCCTAGTCTGTAATGTGAACCACTTGACATGAAATGTTTCTCACCTGTACTAAGATGGGCTGCACTGTCGAGGTAAGACTTGCTGACATCTGCGGACGTTCTGGTTCTCTCTTTTTGGCTGGTTTGGGTGCCTGGAATAAGATCCGACAAGATTTCATGATAGAATGAAGCAACAAAAATTAAAGTAAAATAAATAACATTTTTATTCTCTACAATTTCAAGAGGCTTAATGCAACAAGATAATGAAATACACGAATGTCAAATTTTTTTTTTAAAAGAACTACAATTTTGCCCTTATTATTACATTTTGATAAAAGTATTAACTTCTGTTTTCAAATACTCTATATAGTTAACAAAAGATTCATCCTAATACATACATGAAACTCATTTGTAAAACTTTTTCTGAAGAGTTAAGATCTATCACTAGCATTCATTGTTCTAGTAAAATGAAAGCCTACAACTTGCAAGAACTGAACAGATGCTCAATATTTTAAGATACAATACAAAACAGAATCTGTCTGGATTCTAAAAGAAAATATTCATTTAAAATCATAAACCTAAGAAAGTGAAACTGGAACTATCCACCTAAGTTTTTTTGTCTCTTTATCTCTTAAAGAAAAAAAATTTAATTGATCTTTAAAAAAAAAAAGACACAGATGAAACAACAAAATTATTGAAAAGATTATTGAAGCAAATAAAAATTATGTCGCAGAGATACATTAGTTCTAAGATACACTTAGAAGGTTGTAGTGAGAAAAATTGATATGAAATGGAGTATGTAATGTTGAGTTACGAAAAGAACAATTTATAACTGTTTGACACATACTATAAATTTGCTTTTAAAAATGAAACTAGACAAGATATATAATTTATAATAACTGTTTGACACATACTATAAATTTGCTTTTAAAAATGAAATTAGACAAGATATATAATTTATAATAACTGTTTGACACATACTATAAATTTGCTTTTAAAAATGAAACTAGACAAGATATATAATTACTAACAAAACTAAGCATTTTGAAATTATCACTAACTTTTCAAACACTCTCAGTGGGAGAGGAAATATGTTTTTTTCACCAAGATCAATACTTTGGACCTTGTAAATTTTGAAATATACAATGTACACAGACAAGGGGGATAGAGTCAAGGGAACTACAATTTAGTAAGTGGATTTTTTTTCTCAGTCAGATGCAGAAAGAAAATATAATGCAAACACAGCTTATTCTAGATTAAATAAAAAATGTTTTTTTTTAGATAAATACATGCTTAATTATAAAAAGTTAAAGTGTTAGCTGTAGTTTAAAATACTTTTCTTAAAACATAGTATTAATTAGTGATAAGCAAAAAATTAAAAAAGAACAAATCTTTGTTAAAACTTAAATCATTTAAATGCAATGGCAAGCTATGATGATATTTATTTTATTTTATATTTGTAAATATTTCCATTTAGGAAATTAAACTTAAAAGCAGTGAATTTGAAAGTATTTGTTTAAAAAGGCAATATCCTGACATTATTTCAAAATCACAAGACAATAAACACTAAACGTCTAGTTTTCTAGTTGAAGCATTTCATTTTGTAATCAAATAAATCAACTAGTCTTTTGAGTCTGGATTAAAACCAAACCAGAAATTTTTTAATTCTAACCGGTGTGATTGATAGAAATGAAATGTAATAATCCATTTAAAGTTTCCCTGAAGCTTATTAATGTCTAGTTCGTTATGTTCATACAGCAAATTATAAATGTAGACAAGCTAATGACTACCAAATTTAACTCTAGCTTTCAATATAAACAATAACTTAAAATGTCTCCATCCAACTCTTCTTCACCAGACAAGAGAAACTAAAAGGCTGATTGGAGAAAACATTTGCCATGCTTGAGAGATGAAGTGTTAGAGAGTTAAATATATGTGTATAAATAACCATGCCAGGCAAATATTAATATCAATAAATAGAACTATAGAGTGCTGCCATAAAGTGGACCTACTTATGGAAATAAGCTAGTGATTGGAACTGACTACAAAACATAACCAAAAAATTTTTTTTTATCTATGTGCAGGTTCTTGTAACAAGTGCTTTGAAAGAATCATATTCATTCAGCTGTAACAATATCTTTCAATTGAGCTATGCCTATCATGATCACAGAAACAAGTCCATTTTAAGGCAGACATTCAATTGTTGGTCAAGTCTGAATAGAAAATTGTTGCATGCAAACAAGTTACGATGTAAGTTTCAGTTCTCGTCTAAGGGAAGCAACTCACTACTGCAGGGGGCACATCACTTTTCTGGAACTGCTGTTGCTTGTAAGGGTATTGGGGGTTCTGCTGCCATTGATTCTCTAAGGAGCCATGACTATCAGGCCCGTCATTGGACCTTAAATAGCCACTGCCAGTCTTCAGGTTATTTACGTTCACATAGTTGGGCAAATCATATTGAGATTTGGGCCTTTCAATAAGTGGCTGCATGTAAGCAAAGAGAAGACAAGTTGAATCAAAAATCAATTTTTTTTGTTTCTACAGCCATAAACTAATTTTGTCTGTTTGGCTCTTGTATTAATTTGAAATGCAGCATGGTCTTAACAAATATTCTGAATGGTCATGTATTCTATAAGCAATAAGAATGCTTAGTACTTACTAAAACCCTAAGCTACTACACAATGTAAATACAAACTCCTCAGAAATAAAATTGAAAAGTTGCAATAAATAATTGGAGCATCTAAAATTACACAAGCTACTCTACTATTTTGGCTTCTCAACTATTTGTCCAGGCTGAGATACTTGTAAGCTATTTATCTATACATGCTTTATATGTATGACCAAGTTAGAAATCAACTTACTTGCGTACTGTACCTAGCATTTGGATTAACGGGCTCTAAGTTATCAGAGCGGCTGCGAACATGCTTCGGAGCCTGTAAAATTGAGGGACCATTATGTAATTACTTATCAAGGGGCACTAAACTTTTCCCCCACAATAAAAAATTAAGTTTTACTGATCAACAATGACATTTTTTTTTTGTCCCCCAATTAAGAACAATGTAAAATTTGATCAATAGAAAAATGACAATGGAAATAATGAAACAGAAAGTGCTGAGGACAAACAAGAGTCAGGCTTTGATAAGCAAACAATAACAGTTCAATCAGGTAATACTAGAGCTAATATGTTAAGTGTGAGATCAAAAACTGAAGCACAGCAAGATACAACTGCAGACAATGAAAACATGATGCACAAAAGTTAAATAGTAAAAAAATGAAAATCAAGAATGTCATTTATAAGTCATAACACAGTCTTTAGATATTAGAATATAATTTATTTTTTGTCCTAAATATATATAAACTTTTTTTAAGTCAATATATGGCCTTTTATAGGACTTAGAATTCACAAATATGTGGATAAGAATTCACATTGTATATGTGGATAATTGAATTTTGTCAATATCTTAGAATTTTATCTGTCCCTACCAAAGTCAACAATGTATCAATTACGCATAGCTCTTTAAGAATATAGTAACAGACTTTAATTTATATATCAATAACACTGCCATTTATATGTTGCTAACTTAGGCCTGGTATATGTCTGCAACAAAGATTTGTATATGTCAATATATGAACTTTCTACATCAAGAACAGAACTTCTACAGACATGCCTACTACCAAAACTTACATTGAAAAGTCTAAAACTTTAAGCCACCATTAGGGTACATGCACACACAATGTCCCAAAGTTTTATTTTTGCCACTAGTTATTTATAATGAAACAAATGCTGAAACACACATCCAAGTAAACCCAAAATTTTAGCATCATTTATCCTATGACTGACATATAATTATGCTATAGATCCATACTTGAACAATGTCAATTAATCGCAATCAGATAATACATTGCAGCCATCACTGCTCCAATTAAAGTGAAAATTGATTTAACTTTGCTTTATATATCTGTCATCTATAGATCTAGTTATTAAGATTACTGAAATAGTTCCACCTTTGTTAGATGGTTCTTTTTCTTGGCTTCATAAACTGAAAAACAATTTATCAGTTCCTTAATGCTGTAACTTGTTTCATCCATGAGACACTTCAGTGTGGTTCAGGCAATGAGACACTTCAGTGTGGTTCAGGCAATGAGACACTTCAGTGTGGTTCAAGTAATGAGACACTTCAGTGTGGTTCAGGCAATGAGACACTTCAGTGTGGTTCAAGTAATGAGACACTTCAGTGTGGTTCAGGAAATGAGACACTTCAGTGTAATTCAGGCAATGAGACTTCATTGTGGTTCAGGCAATGATGCACTTCAGTGTGGTTCAGGCAATGAGACACTTCAATGTGAATCAGGCAATGAGGCACTACAATGTAATTCAGGCAATGAGGCACTTCAATGTGAATCAGGCAATGATGCACTTCAGTGTGGTTCAGGTAATGAGACACTTCAATGTGAATCAGGCAATGAGACACTTCAATGTGAATCAGGCAATGAGGCACTTCAATGTGAATCAGGCAATGAGACACTTCAATGTCAATCAGGCAATGAGACACTTCAATGTGAATCAGACAATGAGACACTTCAATGTGAATCAGGCAATGAGGCACTTCAATGAGAATCAGGCAATGATGCACTTCAGTGTGGTTCAGGCAATGAGACACTTCAATGTGAATCAGGCAATGATGCACTTCAGTGTGGTTCAGGCAATGAGACACTTCAATGGGAATCAGGCAATGAGGCACTACAATGTAATTCAGGCAATGAGGCACTTCAATGTGAATCAGGCAATGAGGCACTTCAATGTAATTCAGGCAATGAGGCACTTCAGTGTGATTCAGGGCCTAACTAATCTTGAATCAGGCAATGATGCACTTCAGTGTGGTTCAGGCAATGAGACACTTCAGTGTGGTTCAGGCAATGAGACACTTCAGTGTGGTTCAGGCAATGAGACACTTCAGTGTGGTTCAGGCAATGAGACACTTCAGTGTGGTTCAGGCAATGAGACACTTCAATGTGAATCAGGCAATGATGCACTTCAGTGTGGTTCAGGCAATGAGACACTTCAATGTGAATCAGGCAATGAGGCACTACAATGTAATTCAGGCAATGAGGCACTACAATGTAATTCAGGCAATGAGGCACTTCAATGTGAATCAGGCAATGATGCACTTCAGTGTGGTTCAGGTAATGAGACACTTCAATGTGAATCAGGCAATGAGACACTTCAATGTGAATCAGGCAATGAGACACTTCAATGTGAATCAGGCAATGAGGCACTTCAATGTGAATCAGGCAATGAGACACTTCAATGTGAATCAGGCAATGAGGCACTTCAATGTGAATCAGGCAATGAGGCACTTCAGTGTGATTCAGGGGCTAACTAATCTTGAATTCAAAGATCTAGCTTCCAATCTTCTGTATTTTATTAATTGTATTTGAATAATGAAGTCTGAATCCTCCATAGATTCCTTTCACTTATTTTCTTTGAAATAAGAAGAATGATGAAGAAGACGCGGTGGTGAGTGGTCAAGTGCTTGGCTTCCGAACCATAAGTCCCAGGTTGGAATCCAAGTGAAGACTGGGATTTTTACTTTCAGGATCTTTAGGGTGCCTCTGAGTCCACCCAGCTCTCATGGGTAACTAACATTAGTTGGGAAAAACTAAAGACGGTTGGTCGTTATGCTGACCACATGACACCATCGTTAACTGTGGGCCATAGAAACAGATGACCTTTACTTCATCTGCCCCATTGACCACAAGGTCTAAAAGGGGAAAACTTTACTGTAATGAGCAGACTGATGAGCTATGTTGAGAGTGGATTGTTCAAGAGATTTTAAAAGATAAAGTATCTGAATGCATAATCTAGGAAACTGAAACATATAAGTCCACACACAGAGAATGAAGAAAACATTCAAGATCTTTGCATGCGCTATTGCATTTATTATTGTTTTTACATTTGTATTTGCAGGAATTAAAGGAATTTAGATTTTACAAAGGACAATGTCACCAGTACAAAACTAGGGTACAAGATTTTTTAGTGCTTTCTCAATTAGAAAGTGGGGCACGGTAGGCATGTCTGCTTTTTTGTTAATAATGCAGCCTTTTTGAATGAAGCTTTTAAAATGTATTTCATATCGCCTGTAATGAGTCATACTAATTTAACCTACAAATAAATTCTATTCAATTTTTTAAATCAATAAAGGAACAATCTATTGTCTATTGAACCACAAAGTCAAAGAAAATAAATAAAATAGAAGTTCAGAAAAAATGTCACTTGAATAATGTTAATAGTGTTCATTAAATAAAGACTCTAATATCTAGACACAAACATTTGGATGAAAAAAAGAGTACAATACTATCAGACAACAGGAAAATAAAAAAAAAAGTAAAAAATGCACCAACTACTACAGACGTGACCTACAAAGAGCATGATGGCATGGAAATTTACTTACAAGATCATTATTGTTATTTCCACGAGCATCCTGTGACCAGCCCGGATCAGAATCACTGCGTGCATGGATGATCGAGCTGGCTGTGTTATGACTCGTTTGGACCTGATCAAATAGACAAGTTGATATTTATATATTAAATATAATCAGAAGCTAACAAACAATTAAACATAAATGTCCACATTTTTTATACTAAACTAAACAAGAGAAAAAGATTACAACATTTAAAGAATGGTTATGGAATCTTTGAAATCTTTTAATATTTCCACTAATAATTAGCTAAAATTAAATACTGTCCTCTTTCATACACACAATATTAGTATTTCTAATCTTTCTAATGTTAAGACTAAGGTTATCTGAGTAAATATTGAATAATATCATAATATGTATGTTATACCTTCATGTATTAGTTCCTACTATATGAACAGATAATACAAGAGCATGTTAAAACTGCTAAGTGTTCATAATACCTTTTTTTTTTTAAATCTACAGTTACATTCAATTTATGAGTGAAATAATTGCTAACATATTTGGCTTTGTATTCAAGAAGCTAAAAGGAAGAACTGCCTAAATGTAAATCAACATAAGAATTTTTTTAATTTTAGGAAATTAATAGTTTTTTTATGAAGCTTAAATGACAGTAGTGAACTGCAAGACTGCATTTTCTAGAGCAGTGGTTCCCAAACTTTTTCCTTACACTCCGCACATTCTGAGCAGTGGAACACTTTGCTTATTTAGAGAGGTTAATTCACGTGGTGGCCTACTACTTAATTATACCAGTAGTTCACGGAACACCCATTCAGGCCTCGCTGAACACTAGGTTTGGGAAACACCGTTTTAGAGAAACAAATTAAAAGAAAGGAAAAAAAAAAGAGTAAAAGCTATTGAAAAGTGAAACTGAAATGTATAATAAAGGAAAAAAAATTGTTGAATTGCCAACTTCAATGCAACTATGTGCATAATAGTTTCCTAATCATAGCATACAGTGCTATTAAGCTAAACATGGAATGGCAATTAGAACATAATAAATATTTACTATACACAGACAGTATTTGTTTTTCAATTCAAATCATCAACACTAATAATCTAAAGGGAAATCAAATTTCAAGCATTAGCCTTTTCAAAGAAACTAAGATTACTAAATATTAGCCTGTTAGTCTGCTTATTACTACAAACCTACATGTTATTCTATGTATTGTAAGTCTTGCTAAATGTCAGAAATGATTAGTTTCATGATCATTAATAAACAAGGTGTAAGACAACAAAAATCATGGATCAATATGAAATTTCAAACAATGTTTCACTATACAATGAGATGTGAAGTGCAGGAAACATTAGGAAAATACATTTAGGAATATTAAAAAATCTAGATAATTTCATAGCCTGTAATTTCAATCAAGATTGTAATGTTTAAACTTCAACTATCACAACTATTACAACATGATATTTATGTATTTAGTATGTACTGTCACACTGAAATGTTACTTTGAAAAGTATTGTAGCTTTGTGACTTTGAAAAGTAAATGAACAATGAATATGGTTTTCAAGATTGTATAAATATTGAATCTAACTAATAATTTAAGGTAGAAGTAGATAACAGAAACAATAACAAATCTAAAGAGACGTAACGAATGAAAGTGTAATATATATACAAATGTACACATGGATATTATACTGTGTGCAGTGATAAAGTCAAACCTCATTATATCAAACATCTTGGGGCTTCATACTGTATAAAAAGTATTATTTTATCGTTTAATTAAAACTTCTACATCTTAGCTAAGACCAGACATGCCTACCCCTAAGACCCAGAATGTGGAACACTCAGGTTGAAAATGTGGAATTTTGGGCCCCAATGTGGAACATATGCGCGTTTACGTTTGTCAGCCATACTGTAGGCATTATAAATAAAACTTCAATTATATTACTTTAATAACAATACTAGTTTGCTTCTTATAAATTAGATGTAAATTGTATAATATAATTAAAAGTAAGAAAACCTTTAATTCATAATTATGTCCTTTGGCTTTGTTTGAAATCAATAGTTCTAACTCCTATGTGATTATTCTAGATCTACCGGTACTTGATTATCTATCCTTTTCTAGGGCTCTACTCTAGTCACTCTAGAAGTTGTCTCTAGTGCTAGATCTAAAATAATTTAAGAGTGTCTACTAGTAGCACTAGTCTAGGACTAGACCTACATCTAATAAGTCCTCTAAGTCTAAGAACACAGATTATAATAATTATATTATAGATCTAAATATTTATGTCTAGATCTATGGACTTATTGAGAACTAAATTTATTACATATGATAATGATACATAGAAATCTAGAGATCTATCACCTTCTAAGTTTATTTCTCTAGATACTAAGAATTAAGATAGATCTAGATTTATGATCACCTACTACTGATCTAGTTACTAGTAACTAGTTAAATCTAGTCCTAGTAATCTAGTGCTAGATCTAGATACTACTTTAGACTATGTAATAAGTAGATATATTGATATATTATATAGCCTTATTTAGATCTAGGCCTTAGCCTTACTGTGTCTAAGTTAATTAATTACATTTAGATCTAGATCTAGGTCTAGATCTCTAATAACCTATTTGAATAGAATTCAATAGAATTACCTAAGAAACCAGTTTAGTTAGTCACGTTAGTGTTAGTGTTAGAATAGAATAGCGCCTTTGTCGGGAAAAGAAAGGGATTTGAATGGAAAATTAGGCTTATTAGCACTTACTAGATTCTAAGAATAGATCTAGACCTAGAGTACTAGTAACTAGATCTAGATCTAGATCTATGTCTAGATCTAGCTCAACCATATCTTCGTAATATTAGGACACACCGTGTCCGGGAGGAGATGAAATGTAAACAATAAACACAGACCTAGATATATTTTATTTTACATTCAGTATTTTCATTTCGCATTATTTATAAATAATGAAAAAATCGGCGATTTTTTTTTTTTGTGTCGGAATTCAGACTTGGCGGAACAAAAAATCGTGAATGCGGAACGGCGGAACATGTGAGCTTTTTTGATGCTTTTGCGGGACGGTTCCGCATAATGCGGGACTGTAGGCATGTCTGTAAGACTCTAAAATGGAACTTGAAATAATCAAGTGTTTGATAAAGGCAAGGTTTGGCTGCATCCAGGGAAAAAAAAGCAAGTACATGGTATAAAAAAAATGTGTTCAATTAGCAGTGAACTATGTTATACAGTAAGTTACAGATCTGAAGCTAGAGGTGAAGCTACTGTAAGATGTTACACTAGCTAGTAAGGATTCAAGGTGTTTAGGAGACTTCTTGGTATTACAGCACTAACCGTGGATACTGAGTTGTTTATCTTCTCTGGTATAACCATAGCTGGTGGTTGGCTAGGAGTGGGCTCCACATGTATTGGAATGGCAGGAGTGGGAGCAACTGGGGCCTGCCTCTTTGGGACAGGGCTCAGCTGTTTCTTAGGGGCATTCTAAAAAAAAGTAATCAATCTGGATGGATATTTTTTCTAATCAATTTCTTTGGTTTAAACAAAATGGACAACTCTAAAAGAAATGATAGAAAAAACATGCAATTTTTAAATTCCAATAATAAATACAGGGACTACTGGAAACTTAAAAGCTCATTTAAATACAAAATCAACGTACATATTGGGAACACTTCTTAATAAGTGCATATTGGGAACACTTCTTAATAAGTGCATATTGTCAAAACTCCACCATTTTACTGTCAATACTTTTTTTTAGTTCAATGATTCATGCAAAAAAAAAAAAAAAAAAGCAGTTGAGTTAGTTCAATTTTGGAGGTATTTTCCTCTCAAACCTTATGTTTCACCTTAGGAGATATAAAACAGCTGTTCTAAGTTCATAGTATGTTGGTATGGCATTTATTCATACCATGAAGACTATAGTAGTGAAGGATTTTTTACTTATCCTCTTTTCTATACCCCTAATTGAGAAGAGGATAAATTGCAAGTAATTAAGTCAAACTCAGCATGTGTTTCATAGCCAATGTCCTCTGCTGATCTAAACAAAAAAATGTGTGTTCACAAATAGTATGAATTTGTAAAGATATGTGTTTTCACAAATAGTATGAATTTGTAAAGGTTACATGTTTCAACCATGACTCTTTTAAGTAGCATGAAATGGGGCTGAAATGACATCATCACGACATGGGCAAAGTTGTTGCCAGTGTAGATACAGTGAAGTGACCTTGATTGGTGCTAAAGCATTGCAAGAGAGGAGGTGGGACTTATAGGAATCTGTATAAACACAGCAACACAGTTAACAAAATATAATAATCTGAAGTTGAGAAAAAGTTGCATAAACCAAAAAGAAATTAATCACACTAATTTTAGAGTGTATAGCTAGTTTAGATTCTTTGGAAACTTACTCTAAACTATGCTGCTCTGTTCACAAAGTGAAAGTTCAACTATACTTCTCTGTTCACAAAGTGAAAGTTTAACTATACTTCTCCGTTTGGTCACAAAGTGAAAGTTTAACTATGCTTCTCATTTTGATCACATTCACTAAACTCCTACAATTATGATCAAATTATGATTGATGCTGAGTGAGTGTGATATAATCATGGGATTAACATAACAGGATATGTGCAATAAACAAATAGAACAACAAGAGAATAATAAAAAAAAAAAAATTCTAACTCATCCAGAGCAGTTGAGCTTAAAATCAAATACATATACTCCTCATTGAATGACTTTGTCAGATGTACAAATAACCTTCTGAAACATAGAATCCTTAACTTTAATCTAGGACATTAGTCACTGTGTGTATGTCCTGTGTCCCTATTGAACAAACGGTAAAAAACAAAAAACACACTTCTTACTAATATTTGCTTGCTTATTGCATTAATTCAGGACAGGAGATGCAGTAACACAATTTTTTTTTAACAAGCCAGTCTAAGTTTTAGGATTTAAAATATAAACAAACAATTACACTATTTACCAAGTGATTTTATAATTTAACCCTACTAGAATTCTTTATCATTAAATGAGGAGCCCCTGTTTTGTTGGACAGTTGGAAGAAGTAATATAACAAGTTATGAACAACAAACATTATGAATAAGTGAAAGCCATGCATGTGTAGATATCGCAAATGAAACTGAAAAGCACACCTCATTAAGCAATCCATTAGGCATCTTTTGTTCTTTGATGGTCATGATCCATTGTGTTGCCAGGTCCTCATCGTCACTATTGTCCCCTGACCTGTAATACACAAAATTTAGTGTGAAATGTCATTGTAACCCTCAAATCAAATATACTGCAGCAAAGTATAACATAGTACACACACTGGATATAATAAGACATTGCAAACAAAAAGTGACAATATGAAATAAACAAAGGTTAAGATTGATGGCAATGGGGCCCTGTGGTGATCTGCTGATCACTGTCAAAGGAGCAAACTTAAACTCTATGGCCATATCACAAAGCCCTCAGGGCTGGCAGAGATCTTCCTGCAGGGAACAGTACCAGGGTAAAGAAAAAGAGTCAGACAGAGAAAGTGATGAGAAGACAACATGCAAGAATGGCATGAAAGCATGGACTAGACTGACATTAAAAGAGATTCTAGTCAAGGCAAAAGACAGAGGAATGGAGAAAGATGGTCAACAGATAATTAGTGGTGCCCCAACTATACAAAACAGACTAAGGTGACACTTTTGTATACACCATCAATACCACTTAAGATCGCAGTCTGAAAGAGGAAATTTTACTTTTTTTTTCATACATATCTTGGGGAAAAAAAAACTTACCCCCCCCCCCCCCCCATTTAGCCCCAGGAGGACAAAGACAAGTTTTATGAAGACCTAAAGGAAGCCATTGAGAACATCTCTCAAAAAGAACACATTGTCCTTCTAGGTGACTTCAGTTCAAGAGTGAGATCACACCACCTGGCCATACTGTCTTAGGCTTTTTGGAATCTGCAGGAGGTATGAGAATGGCCAAAGACTGCTTGAATTCTGCGCATACCATAAACTGTGCATTTCTAACACATACTTAAGGACAAAACCACAGCACTGTGAGTCATGGAGGAATCCTAGGTCTGGGCACTAGCACCAGCTGGATATGATACTGACACCGAAAAGGGACATTAGAAACATACTGCTGACATGTAGCTTTCAAAGCACAGATTGTGATACTGATAACACTTGAGTGTTCTGCCGGGCAAGACTGCTGCCTACTAAGATTCACACATCACAGGGAAACACACTTATATACCACAAGCACAACAATCCTGATCTTCACATTGAATTGATGAACAAATTAAAGGAAGCCTTTCAAAATATCTCAGTGACTGATGTAGAAAAAAGTTGATCATTCATACTTGATGCAATTCACCAAACATTATCACTGGTCTTTGGGAACAAACCAAAGAAAATCGAGGAATGCTTTGAAGTAAGTCTGCCAGAAATGGAAACTGCCACAAAAGAGTAGCCATGCTAAACTACAAGAGGCAGCCCACCCCAAGCAACCTAAAAGCACTTATATCTTCACGGAACATCGCCAAAAGTATAGCAAGACAGTGCACTAATTAATTAAAATTAATTAAATAAATTTATTTTATTTTATAGGATCAAATTAACATTGGCATCGTCAATGAGGAGAAAAAAAATGTATTTTCTTCCTGATGTAGTAAAGCATGTAGTTTGTCTGAGTTCTATATATTAATAGCTCAAAGTGTTTCTCAAAGTACACAGTAGCTAGAGGTCTAATATATTTATATCTTCTACACATAAATACATTAGAAATGCACACTACTTGAAGAGTTTGTTTTTTTTGACACATTGTGAAATAGTTTCCAGTTAAGTACAGACTAAACCATCTTGAACTTGACATAATGAAAAAAGAACTTAGAATTGAAAAAATACTTTTAAAATGATCACTAAATGAAACTGTACTTACTCATCACTGTCACTGTCACTGTCTGGACCTTTCTCAGACTTCCATCTCTTGTATCTGTCAATCAACTCTGTCAGATAGGCGGTTTTTCTGGCACGCTTAATGAAAGGATGTTTCAATAACTCTTTAGCAGGGGGACGCTAGAGAGAAAATAAGACATCCAAGTAAAGCAAGATCAAACTAAATACAGGAAACAGTGTATACAAACATGACTTGTTATTACACAACAAATGTACTATTACAATATTTCATACTAATTAGGACTAGTACAGAACACTCTGATATGTAAGTTACTTAAAGATACACACTGGAGAGGTGGTTGGAAATGGGCCCCTCTGTACTATGCCATAAATGTGCTGGTCGTATAAGATTCTTCAGTCTTCAGCATTTCTCTTTTAAAATATTCTTTTGTGTTGAATTAGACTCTCTCCTTGGAAGGAATTTTTTGTGAGACTTTTTCATGAAACAATCATCCTCATCAAACTCCATTTGAGTGAGGGCTTGAGAGGCTCAAATCCTCTCTTGAAAAAGCCCTGGACAGAAACGCTCCTGTTTTGCGGAGGAGTATGTAGAGGAGTGTGCAATTGTAATTACTTTAACAAAGCATTTTCCTATAACCCAAAGGTGCGCCTATGAAATTTTAATACAATTATTTAAGTTTTGTTTTTTTAAGCATTTTTTTGTTAAGTTACACACTTTACTGCATGTTAAAACTTATCAGAAATAATTTAAGAAACTCATTCATAAAAATGACAGTATAATATTTACTGAATAAAAAAGTAACACTGATGCTTGTAACTACTAATCTTATTTTGAATCATAATTATAAAGACAAAAAAAAAAACAGAAGAGGGAAGGGATATGTATAAAGCATTGTCAAGAAAAGAAGGAAAATAAATCAGTGTACAAAGGCTACTTACATTGTTAGGATCTTTATTTAAACACAATTCTACAAATTCTTTAAAGGCTCTGGAATAGTTTCCAGTCAACTGTGGAGGGTTGTTTTTTGGAATAAGAAAAAGTACTCTCATTGGATGCAACTCTGAATTGGGTGGTTCCCCTTTGGCCAGTTCAATTGCTGTTATTCCTAAACTCCATATGTCAGCCTAGAACATAAGAACAAGCTAAAGTAAGTTCCCTTTTCAGTAGCAACTAAGTCATATACTTGTACACTGACAACTGGAGAAAGTATCACGTTTCAGTATATTTCAGTATATATTTGTACATTGAAAACTGAGAAAGTATCAAGTTTGGACAAAAACAATTTCATGTATTTGTTAGAATTATAACCTTTATTCCCCAAGGAAAAATAAATGGGCAAATAAATGGTATTAGTAGTGAGACATCAATTTGACAAGCATAGAAGAAATGAATCAGGAATGCCTGATACTAAAACTTTGTCTAATTAACCATGCACAACATAAAGGCATGTGAAAAGGCTCTCTGGAACAGGACAGACATAAATTAAGTTAAAGACAATAAATATTATATGCAAGTGTATTGCGTTTGTTAACTAGAAATGCTACACTTAATAACCATAAACAATGCCAACATTATAACACCAGATTCATGAGCGAATTTATTTACACACTTCGTTAACACACATGACAAATAACAATCCCACATTCACTCCCTTAGTCAAGGGGAATCATTACAGATACTCAATGAACAATAAACATATGTCATACATATATAAACAATGTCAACAGTGTTTTTACCAAAAGCTCATTTTACCTTAGTATCATAGGCGGACTGTTTTATGACTTCTGGGGCCATCCAAAAGGGTGTTCCCACAAATGTCTGTTTCTTATTGGTTGTATTAGTGAGTTGACCAGCAACTCCAAAATCTGCAAGTTTAACATCTCCTTGCTCTGATAGTAACACATTGGCAGCTGGAACATAACAAAAAAATTTAATTCTATAGCTTTAGCTGTCAACTCATTGTCAAATCTTAAAAGAATTCAAAATAAAAGGTTTAAAATTACGGATTTTAAGAAGCAAAAAACGACATGGAATAACTTTTAGCAGTCTATGTAGGATACATTCAAAAGATAATTTTAAAAAATAATGATAAATATTTGCTATGATAATTTGATTTCTAGATAAAAATTAAGTTGTCTACTTTAAGTTTTAAATTTGTAGAAAGCTTGCTTTAAAGTGAAGTTTCCTTGTTGCGTGTGAGATAAAAGAGTTTTTAAATCTTTCTAGTTTAGCCCTAATGGAGAGGAGACGACATCCAGATCTGATGTAGCAGTGGTTTAATGGGTGCAGATTGTGATTGAATTTAAGGATCCTATGTTATATGGAAAAGTTCTTCAAGAGATGATAGCTGTGATATAATATGATGCTTTTTTTCATTAGTTTTTTCAGTTGATGTCTTTGTGCCAGTGAAGTATTACCATACCAGCAGGTGATGGCAAAGTTAATTAGACTGCAGATGGCTGCTGTATAGAAAAGTTGAATTATTGAGATCTATATCTCAAACCACAGCCCTTGTATACTAAAAGTTACATTGAAAAGTAAGTTTTTGTAACTTAGATATTTTACATCCACATTAAGTAATAGATTTTCATGTCTAAGTCTTCCACCTATTATGATTTAACAAAAGCCCTAATCCTTTGATCTGTTTAGCTCTGACCGTTTTCATCGCAGGATAGTTGGCCAGACAGGCAAAAGTAACAATTACTGCCTATATTCATCATCATCATCATTCCTTTGAGTTTCTCACGGAACATAGGGCCTC
This sequence comes from Biomphalaria glabrata, assembly GCF_947242115.1. Taxonomy (NCBI): domain Eukaryota; kingdom Metazoa; phylum Mollusca; class Gastropoda; family Planorbidae; genus Biomphalaria; species Biomphalaria glabrata. The sequence continues at coordinate 8,357,688 of NC_074725.1, forward strand.
CGTAAAAACACACCACTCTCCACTGTCTCTTGCTACTTTTTTACGGCTTCCCAGATCTTTCTGGTCCTCTCGGCTTCCTCTAGTATACTGCATCGCCATGTTCTTTTTGGTCTACCTCTACGTCTTGTTCCCTGGAGGTTTCACTCCAAGGCCTGCTAACTCTGTTGTTGGTATCTTTTCTAAGAATGTGACCAATCTATCTCCACTTCCTCTCTAAGATCAACAACTCTATATTTTTCTGCCCACTCATCACCCACAGTTTGGTGTTTTCTACTTTGTCACACCAGTGTATTTTTAGGATATTAATAGATATAAAAGGGACTTGGTTTTAATTATGTTTTTTATGGTATTCATACACATACAAATATTAACATTTTTTATATGCTTTTATAATATTATTCATTTAAAAATAAATTTGATTTCTATGATTTATACACATTTAAAATAAATATTGTTTTTTAAAATATATGAATTTACGCCAAACATATATATTATTACCAAGAAAATTAGTAGTAATAAATGGTAAGTGGTCATAGTTATTATAAGTACACATGTACTTCAGCGTGTTTAATATAATTAGAAATGTGACACCAAAGTATACTTTTTAAAAACTTTACATTATTAATGTGCATATGCTGGATATACAGGGCATGTTTTAACACTGCAATGCAACATATTCAATGCATTTAGAGGGCACATCCTGATTGGTATTTCATTTTCTTACTTTTCTATTCTTGAACAGATGAAGTTTCCGTTTCCGGTTGAATGTAAACAAAGCAAAATGTTTTAAGTTAAATAATTGATATTTTTGTATTTCTAATTTGACGTAGCAGCAATATCTGATAAAGTCATCACTTATACAAAATTATTTTGACATGAATTTAGAAGATATCTTGACATGAATTTAGAAGATATCTTGACATGAATTTAGAAGATATCTTGACATGAATTTAGAAGATATCTCTATAGCAGCCTGTAAGCATTGCAATGCGGTACTATCAGGTAGTAAACCAGGCAAACCTAAAGATTGCTCAACCAACATCATTATTAAAAACTACCTTAGTTATACATAAAATTTTTCAGTGAAATGACAGCATTGAAATCAGCAGTTACTAGTACTGCATCAAGCAATCCGATTATCTGGTATACAGCTCCAGACAGTTGCCTTATTTTACTATCCAGCCACATCCAACTACGGAAAGATATCTAAAATTTCTATGCATGCACCCTTATTTAGGACTTTAACATATATATGTATAAAATGAAATTGTGTAGTGTATTAATTCTTAAACCCTAACCCTATTACATGTAATGGATAATTATGCTTATATTTTGTCTTTGAGTTTTGAAGTTGAGACAAGTTTTTCCAAAATTGTAAAAAATGCATGAGACTATAACCGATGATTGTTAGCCCAAGTGTTAGGTCATAAACAACAAATTTTTAAATTTATTTTATGCTCAGAAAGGTTGAATGTACATACTGTGATCAAGACATACACCAAAATATCTCTTTTAAAAATTTCATTACCAAGATAGTCTATTTCTATGACCAATACAAGTTTTCTACACAAGGGAGAGAATAACATGTTAGGGATTTTAAAAAAGGGGTTGAAGATAATGAATGCATTTCAAACTATAACATTACACAGAGACAATCATTTCAGCAATTTTATGCCTTTGTTACCTTTGATATCTCTATGGAGTTTACGTTCTGAATGTAAATAATCCAAGCCTTTCAAAATCTCTCGTAATATGATTGCAATGTCATTCTCTGTAAAAGTCCCAGCTTTCATCAAGTCTAGTGCAGATCCTCCTCCCAAGTACTCCATAATAATCCACAATTTGGAGCCCTTGAAAAAAAGAAACAAAAAACTAATGTACTTTTTAGTATCTGGTTTTCAACCTAAAAATGTAAAAATAACAATGTAACTCAATTTATGGTAACAAAAATCCAATTCCAATAGTTGTGTTATTTTTAAATTAATGATAATAATAATAATAATAATATAAGAGTGACAGACACTTTATTTTACAACTTAGGAGTAAGAGTCAAAATATAATTGATGATTGAATAGTCATTGTACATATAATACTGACTAAGTGTTAAGACTAACTTTTAGATAGGAGCCATAATATTTCGTGACATAGGGACTGTCACACTGTGAGAGGACCATAATTTCCTGTTGAATGTCTTCTATCTCATCTTCAGCCTCCTCTAGATCAATAATTTTGATGGCCAAAACCTCTTTTGTCTCAGTATCAATTCCTTTGTATACTTCTCCAAAAGAGCCTTTGCCTATCTTCTCCAGTTTTGTGAAACGAACTTCTGGGTCTATGCTAAGGCGACCCTGTCAAAAATCATCATTGAATATTAAATTAAAAAAAAAAAATGGCAGATATTTTTTTTAATTAATTAATATTAACTGAGCATCTGTACTCACAATTATTTTTATAAATTTCTGTTAAAACCCTTCATTTTTTTGTTGCCAAGTTAATACCATACCAAATGAATAAAAATGTCATTCAAACTAGTACTAAGGAAAAAAAAAAATAACCTCTTGACATTTGCAGAGTCAACTTAACAAACATGACATGAACATTTAGCCAAATAGAATTAATTCCTCCAAATTGCAATGAAAAGAGACTGCATTTAGCACCAAAAAAAAGTTAATCATTAACATACATGTACATCTCTATTGGTACTTTTCATGCCAGGCTGATGTTTGGTCCTAAGGTCTTCCATCTGGTGACTCATCAATAACTGAAATGTTTCAAGTACTAGAGTCAGAAACATAATTAATCATTCTTCAGAGCTCTCTAATTAGCAGAAAAAAAAAAACATAACAAAAAGAAATAAAAGGGTTTTTTTTATAATTCTTTAGTAAAAAAATGCTACTTTTGAAATTATTTTAAAATGTTAGTATGTGTATAAATATTTTAACAAAAATTCATAATGTTAAAATTTCAATACCTGTTGACTTTGCATCATTTCTTTTTGTTTAAAGTAGAACTATGTGTACTATGTCTGTATTTGAGGATGTTACTGTACAATCTAATCAATTCACTCACTATTTTTAAATCAGCACATCAAACACTATATAAGTATGGACCAAGTTGAAGCTGAAACTAAACAAAAATATTTATAAGTAACTACAGGGTCTTTTATAGTATCAACAAGCAGTTTAACAGCTACCCTTGTGGTGAGAAATATTAGTGACTGGAAATGTAAAGGTTATGAATGGAAAAGTGGAACTTAGTCTAAGAAAAGGTGTTACATCCTAAACCTGGTCTTTTTCTTAGTCTAAAGGTTTTATAGAAAAATGCAACAGAGGCATCTTAAATTGTACATATCTGACATCTAAGCCAGTTATCCATTGATATTAAATAGTCCTTTACTTAAAATAAAAAGTAGATACTCTATCATGTTGTCAAAAAACAACAAAAACACTCCCTAGATTAAATAATTGAATATAAAATTTTCCTTTTTTCTTTTATTATTATTATTGATTTTGCTAGTTGTTCCATCTTTCCACCAAGTCTAATATTCTGTGAACATAATTAAACAGATCATTAGTTTCCTCATTTAGAACACTGGAAAAAAAAAAAGACCTTTTGCTAAGCCAACAAACTAGACCAACACTATTTGTCAAAGGTATAATTTCTACTTAATTAAATATATTCACAATAGAGAACATTTATACATTTTTTTAAGAACAGTATTTAAAACAGTAGGCTACAGTTTATTGTTTGCATTATACCTATTAACTATCCAATTGTTACTATAACATGTAAATTTTTTAACAAGACACCAAGAGTAGACTATTTCAATGTAAAACAGATTGGACCTACACATTTATAATTCCTTTTTGAAATTGTGAACAAAAAAGTTTTACATGAATAAACACATACATATAAAGTTTCGCAGAACAAGGCTTCCACAGGGATATCAGCATCGGAGGCATGACAAAAGTGTCAAAAGATTTTTTGATTTTTGTTTCTAAGCTATTATCTCAGACAAAAGAATAACTGTCCAGAAAATCCATGCTCCAAAGCAGCACTTGCATACAACTCAGTACTAAAATCATACTGATGCAATCCTAGGTCACAGCGACTTTCCTGTATGCTTTTACTCTTACTACAGAATTAGAGTGGAGGATCCTAGCCATAGAATCAAGATGCTACAGAAGGATTCTAGTTATCACCTACAAAGACTGCATCAGAATTGAGGAAATCCAAAATAGGATCAAAATAGTGATGACCTTCTAACAGTTGTCAAAAATTCAAGCTAATAAAAATTCAGCAATAAAACAAGATATACTGGGCTCCCTAACACCTTCATGCAACGGTAAACAAAAGAAACGATGCAAAGACAATATCAAAGAATGGACAGGCAGGCCTACCATTGAAAGCAACTCCAAATCTGGCAAAAGACAGGAATGGAGAGAGATCAGGTGTAGTGCTTCAGTGATCTAAAAGACTAAGGAACTACACTGTGGTGAAGGTGAAAGTTGCCATATGCTTTTAGCACTAAGCCAAAGCAAAAAAAAATATTTTTTTAATCAATATTTCAATAATCAATATATACTAGATCTAGACTATTATTTTGTATTAAAACTAATTGAATAAATAAAAAGCATAGTTAAAAAGCACATTTGCCAGTCCTCAGTTATTTTATAAATTTCCCTTCATTGTATTGTCTGACAGGTTTTAAGGGCAGTGTTTATGGTTTATCTGCCAACTAAGATGACAGATAATAACTTGTCCTGATATGATGTTACAGTGAGATTGGACTATAAACAAAGTTAAATGTAAAAATTCTCCAACACCAAAATTGGTGTGTAGGCTAGTATTATATGTCTTCACCTGGTTTATCTTTTATAGAGAAACATTAAACCTTTGCTAAATTGATGATAAATCATGGAATTTGTGCTGAAGTGTTGGGAAACAGCTAAAATGCTAAAAGTGAACACGGTTGGTAACAAAGATCTATGTTAGACAAGCATACAGTGAGGTGTCTGCAAGAGACTCTGAAGGTATAGTATAGTATGCAAGTAAAAAGTAAAATTTAAAATTATAGATCAAAATAAGAAAATCTAGATCAAAATTAGTAGTGAAGATTGTCTATCAGACCTATATCTAAATCTAATCTAAAATTTCCAGAGATGTATGTCACTAGGCCCCATTTATTAAATGAATAAAACCTTTTCCCGCGCTTTTACACCAGCGTAGCTCATTTCTTTTCTGCCTCGATAGAGAACAACATCGGACAGATAACTTAAGACTATTTTGTGTTAATTGTTTTGTTTTTTTTTGTTCGTTTTGTAGCCGATGAAGGCCTCGTCGCCCAAACATCCTTTGTTTTACTTGGTCCGGCAGGGTTACATATATGCATGTTTTTCTAATTTTCTATACAGTCGTTTACCCCTGCAGCAGTAAATCTTTGTTTTTTGAGTCTTTGAACCCCCTATTATATAGTGCACAAACAGTTCCTAGGCCCATCAGCTAGCCTTCCATCTTGCTGCACAATAGTGCCCCCCACATATACACACAATATTTTCAATTGAAAGGATCTTTCTCACAGAACAGTTTGAAAGAAGAAACATCACTATTCACAACACATTATAGTCCACAACAAAGTTCACGCTGTATATATCTAGATATATTTTTTTTTTTTTTTTATTTTGAGACATAGATCTAGATAGACACCTTAAAACACATTAAGCATCTTCTAATAAAATGGCTGTCTTTGAATTTTAAGAGAGCATAACAATACCTGATAGCCCTGCTATGCTACTGTTGAAATAGTTTGATATTGTTATGACATGATTAGGAAGTAGTTAGGAATTAGTTATTTGTTTCGGGAATAGGGTAAAGTTTTAATAAGCGACAAGTGACGTGACAGATCTTTTAAAACGAAGAACGCTCTAAACGACGCTAGAAGGAGGACGCTAATTGTAGAGTAGTAGACTTGAGTACGACATTATTGACATCGGATGATTCCCTTTTGAGTATTAAACATATTTGTAGAACAACATATCAGCGTCGACTACCTATTTGATTGTTTCGGCCTTTCGCCGGTGTTACTGAAGTGTTGAGTTCAGCGTTATCTACAGTCAGATCTTCTAGACAGATTGTCAAGAAGCAACACCGCGCAGAGGTCTTAACAATATATATAATATGCGTCTATCACCTTAAACACTTAAATCCATCAATAAACCGCCTGCAGCTACACAATTGCTTATCCCTCAAATTCTACGTCCCCTTTATTTTTGTCTCTTTCATCCTTAAATCGAATGGCTCGCAAATCCCTATTATGGAGTATGCACCTGACCTTTCTTAGCCCCATTAGTTGTACCCTTTTTCTCCCTGCGTTATAATACCACCCACATTTACACACAATATCTTCAAATGAAACACCTCTTCTTGTAGAACAGTTGAAAGAAGAAAAATCAATATTTGCAAAACTTTACATATATATATATATTTATTTTTATGTTGTCTAGTTCTAGAGATGAAACTTATTTGGAATAACCAATCTTCACAACCCCCCCCCCCCCCCCAAAAAAAAACAACACTTTTAACTTTTAATAGGCCCTTAATCACTGTGACAAATTTTTAGGACTTTAAATTTTAGCTTTAGAATAGAGGCATACTTGTAGATCTAGTCGTTTTAAAATTGTTCTATACATTATCATTAATTAGTCTTTAAATTTCTAATTGTATTAATTTTCTTCACACACACCCTCTTTCATACAGAGATGTAACTGAGATGTACAAAAGCGCATTAACTCTAACAATTATCTACACCTAGGTAAGAATTACATTAATACTAATAGATCTAGATCTCTGAAGAAACAAAAGACAAAATTTAATGGAATGAAAAAGGTACAGATTAAACTAGATTCTAGATATATCTAGATCTAGAGTCTACACAACACACTAACTAGCTTTACCCTACTATGCCCAAGCCCTAAGTAATACATGTCATAAACTTTCATATTATATTGAGATTATCAATCATTATCAATGTGATTTAAACTAGATTAACTAGATATATATATATATATATAATCTATATTCTATATTATAAAGTAGAATGTGTGGTGTATGTATGTATGTTACTTATAGACATCAAAACCGCTTGACCAATCTTGATAAAACTAGGCAGGAATGTTCCTTGGGTACCAACTTAGACCTTAGTGAATGTATTGTAGCCCTAAAACAAATGTAAGACCCTCAAAAAAAATAAAGTTGTCCGACTCTATTACAGCTATAGTATTTTATGGATCTAGGCCATGTCTACAATGTTGACATAAGAAAAGATAGAAAGGATTTAGACCTAGATCTAATTTTAAGAAATACACTTTGCGCAGATAGTTTTTTACTTTGACATGTGAAAATACAAAAGAAGATTCATTGATTTCATTATGTAATAAAATTAACCTTCAATTTTGTGTTTCAAAAGCATTTTTTACATAAATTAGTTCCTGATATCTGTGACTACAGATTTCCTGACGAACATTCTTTCATTAGACAATACCGTAATGAATCGCGTACTAAATATTAATTCGTTTAATTGTTTACTTTATAATCCCATCCCTAGATCTAAAACTCTAATTCAACTCTAAGATGATAAAACTTCTCTTCGCACAGATAGTTTTATACTTTAACACATAAACATATTAATTGAAGTCCATTCATTTCATATTTTGATCAAAAAAACATTCAAATTTGGTTTTCTAAAGCTACATTCGTTTACGAAAGCTGCGAAGCCGAGTTGAGATAGGCCTAGATCTATATTCAATCATGAATCGCGTACTAAAAATTATTTCGTTTAATTGTTTACTTTATAATCCCATCCCTAGATCTAAAACTCTAATCCAACTCTAAGATGATAAAACTTCTCTTCGCACAGATAGTTTTATACTTTAACACATAAATATATTAATTAAAGTCCATTCATTTCATATTTTGATCAAAAAAACATTCAAATTTGGTTTTCTAAATCTACATTCGTTTACGAAAGCTGCGAAGCCGAGTTGAGATAGGCCTAGGTCTATATTCATTCATGAATCGCGTACTAAAAATTATTTCGTATAATTGTTCACTTTATAATCCCATTTATTTAACAAAGCTATCGCTCTTTTTGTTTTTAATAGATAAGAATGTATCAACTTCGGGTAAACCATTTTCGCAAAACTAATTTTATTTTCGTAGCGAAAGAGAAATAACGTGAAAGGATCATTAGTTACGTTTAACATACATCTAAATCCAATCCACTAGATTATTCAAAAGCAAATGTTTTAATTTTTAAAAAAATGGATTTTCCCCTATTAGCTATTTTGATTTGATAGCTTCATTCACACTATTTTTACATTGACACATTCGCTTTACTTATTACATTATTATTTCGTTTAATTGTTTACAAAACACTCTCAGTGACTATATCGACAGTAATGCGCAAATAAAGACCAGCGGGTCGCGGGTAACATATGTCTAGTATATATATATATCTACAATTTTTACATTTTTATTTTTTTTTTATAATTTGTTTTCAACTGTTTTGTAAACTTGTAAACCTTTAGACTTCAAGAATCTACAAAGTCTTTAGAGTCCTAAGTAGAGTCTAGTCTAGATTTGACTTTGACTAGATCTAGATAACTAAGATTCTAGACTAGAATAATATATTATTATAACTTAATATATAAGAATATCATACTAAATTTAACTAAAATAACTAATCATATTATCATATAACCATTCACATACTTGACATACTGATTGATACTGAATTCTGAATCATATTCATGTAATCAATTGTAATCATATAGTGATAGTGATATAGAGTAGTTTATTTAATTCAGACATTACATGAATTCGGACATTCGCTGATTTTGTGGTATAATTTTTTAAATATTTATTATAAAACTAGCGCACTGTTATAGTGTGCTTGTCCATTTTCCAATGATTCTGACCCAATTTCCTTCCCTTTAGCTGTCTTTTTATGTAAGAAAAAAGAATTTCAAATTTGTAAGTCAGGTTGTTGTTTTTTTCCTATGTTGCCCGAGTGACTTTACCTCTTCCTAGGATTAAGACTATATTTTTTTATTGTCTAAGTCTATACTAATGAGCCCGGCAATATTTATTCTGTTTTTGGAGCTGATTTATTTGATTCATAAGCCAAGTTGTTTAATTCCATAAAAAAAATAAATTAATAGGTTGTCCGAATTAAATTACGATTTTCTTACTAAAATTTATTTCAGACAGCCAGTTTTGGACATCAATGTTAATCATCTTATATTATATTTGTTCATTTGTTGTTGTTGTTTTTTATATAGAGAATAAATGGGCAAATGTTTGGAGTGAGCTTGGTACATTGAATGAAGTTAAATGCTTAGATCTAAACCTACTAGATAGATCTAGATTTATATAGAGAGAATATAGAGGATTCAGTTAGGCAAGAATGGCTATCCTAACCTGTACTATACTACAAAAGATCATTTGTATTAGAAATTTATTAAATGAATAAACAAAAAATACAAACATTCAACATACATCTAATCATATGCAAACATAAAAAAAGTCTATTATAGAAGTCAGTATCCCAGTGGCCTAATTTAGGTAGAATTTAAGTGTGTTCATATTTTTATTTTTTGTGTTCGTATTTATGCATAATTTGAGAACATCTTTTAATGATTTAATGTGAGGGGCTATGCCTGGGGATCTTAAAATTTAGTTAATGTTAATATAGAATTAAAATCTGAGTTTATTGATGCCTACATATAGAGACTGTCCGAAATAAATTATATAAATGGTGTCCGGAATCAAATAATGTGGGTCAAATTTGTCCGAATTAAATAAAAACACACAGCCTCTTTGACCTTAAATATAATAACAAATATAGGTTAGAGTTAGAGGTACAAATATAAGTAGTCATCCTTATTCTCCTTAAACTAAAGAAGATTTTGATACTTCATTGTCAAATAATGCACTGTCAAATTCAAACTTGGGCCTATAGACTATAGGTGTCCGAATACCAACTACTCTGACTCTAGATGTAGACAATATTCAAATATACTATTAGTCAGTCATAAAGACTAGAACTAGATCTAGACTAGAGTGACTAGATGATGACCAAGACTTCTTATTATGATATTATTATTATATTCAATTTTATTCATAGAAAATTAATCTGGGGTCTGGAATTAGAATAGAAATATAATATACTTAACTAATAGTAATACTAATCTAGATTATTCTAGATCTAATACACTTGTGACTTGTAATGTAGTAAATAGAGAGTCTAGACTAGATCTAGTAGAATCTAGACTAGAGACTAGTAAGTTATTATAAGTAGATCTATAAGTTACTATAAGTTTTTAAGTATTAAAAAAATTATTATTATAATAATAAGTGGAAGACACGATATCGCCGCATTATTATGAATATTATGATTATCGGATAAAAGTAAGTAAATTCTAAAATTGTAAAGTAATTAATTAATACTAGAATCTAGAGTAGACTCAGTAGAGAGAGTAGATCTAGACTCTAGACTAGTCTAGACAATCAGTGACAGTCACAATCTCATGAATCTCAGTGAATCTGACAAAGACTAAGTAGTAAGTTAAGTAAGACTAAGACTAAGACTAAGAGTAAGAAGTAAGACTAAGACAAAATTAGATCTAGATCTACATCAACATTTAATATAGATCTAGAGGTCTAGACTAGATCTAGTGAAGGCCAATCAGTATAGATCTACCTGATAAAGTGTTAATTTATAGTTGAGATGTATTGAAGTATTTTGTAACCCTAAACATAACCATGTTCCACAGTCTTAGTTAAAGTTAGTTAATCCATTATTCGCTGACAACGAATCACTTCCGCCATCTTGTACAAGGGTGTGTCGTTTGTCACAGTATCAATCTGCGAAATGTAGTTCTGGTGGTTTGCAAAAATATTAAGATTTCCTGAATTGAAAATATAGTTTTGAAATACTAAGCTATTTCCAAAATTCATTCAACGATTTTAACTAGATTTCACAGAATTTACACGCTTATTACCAAAATAAGCTCATTAATACATTTTACCTTTAACCTCTAGAAGGTGAGAGACCCAAAAATAGCCAATCAATCGGTATGACACGCACTTATTCTCCAATATAAAAGTAGACTAAAAGACATTCCTAAAGAAATAAAAGGCTAAAGGATCTAAATGTAGAGCTAGACTGTTGACGCCCTTTAGTGGCGTAATTGCTGCGGTAGCATCTAGATCTTCAGACGTCCGTAGTTGGGGAAAAAAAGGTGGAGGCGCTTCTCTGAGAAAAACGACAAAATCTTAACTTCATTGCACGACATAAATATAACTAGGAATGGTCGGAAGAGCAATATAAGAAGCACCTGGGAAAAGTTCACGAGAGCAGATCTAGGCTATAGTACAAACAAGGAAATATATGTGATCCACCATATGATATAGGCAGGAGGCAATTATTTTGTTTGTTTCGGATGTTCGTTCAGAATTGAAGATTAATATTATCTAAGCCCAAAGTTCCCGCAGAACTCCTTGGGATGACGGCGGGAAGGAATCGATTTCGATTCGGGAACATCGAAACGATAGCACAGAGCGTATACCACACGAACAGGCACTTGGCAGTCATCCGTGGAGGTAGCCTAATAGCATCATTGCGAGCCCACACAAACAGGCACTTGTCAGCCATCCGTGGAGGTAGCCTAATAGCATCATTGCGAGCCCACATGAACAGGCACTTGTCAGCCATCCGTGGAGGTAGCCTAATAGCATCATTGCGAGCCCACATGAACAGGCACTTGGCAGCCATTTGTGAATATAATAGAATCATTGCGAGCCATCCAATCCACCAAGCCATTCCCTAATTTCTTAAAATTTATTTTAACTAATTAATTTATTTTTAAAATTTACGCTGTCAGTTTGATGGCTGACTGGTCGTGCGGTTTACGCGCAGGACTGTCGTTTGGATTTATCGATGGTCCCGGGTTCAAACCCTGCTCGCTCCCATCCCCCGTCGTCCTGCGGGGGGTTTGGATTAGGAAGTCAACTATCTTCAACTCTAAAGGAACATCCGAAACATGTAAAACATTTTACAAACATTTTGGTTTCGCGTAGAGCTGAACTACGAATACAGGTCTAACTATCACGTAGACTTTAGAAGGCCTGCGCGTTTTGTCCCAGACTTGACGAATAGAATAGGGCTACTCCCTTCAACTGGACGATAGAAGGTTGGAGAATAAGCCACTTCCTCTTGACTTGAAGGAAAATAAACCCATATACGCGCATATGTAGGGTGTTCAAAGGAAAGCTACTTAAACTTCACAAAATCAAATGAAGTTTCATATTATGACGCATCGATAATGATTAATTATGGTCACAATTAGTATTTTAAAAGCCGTTAAATTGTAATCAGTTTAAGGAGTTAGGCCTAGATGTATGTCTATAGGAGATGGAGTCGGTGTTGATTCGATATCTCGCCCTCGATGGAAGAACGCTTTTTCGAAATGCTTTAATTAGTCTGCCCAATTTCCAGGGCTGAGTTTACCTATTCGTTACACGAGCTATAACTTAGAGCCCCAAAGAAATAGCCTATTTAGATTTGACGTATAATACTTCGACTTATATCCCAAGTAGCTTAGGGCCTTTCAATTGTAGTTGTATCCAGCACTGCCATTGTAACGTGTCACGAATGTCTCTGCTGACTACCTATGTAACCTATCTATATCTTCAGCAAACATAACTATAAATCACAGGCGTGGTTTGGCTGATTGATCTTTTTACCCCCAATTCAGCCAACACGCCTTATAATATATATGCCTATAATAAACATGACTAAACAGACCTTCGATCTTTGACGTGTAATTTTGTATAGAAATATTAACGGAATCATTAATAACAATAGGATCAACATACTCTTTTACCTGCTGTTTAGAGAAAGATCATTGCCGAATTGATGATTCAGCTGTTGTTGTTTTTTCGTGATTTAGACCTAAAATTAAACTATTAGACCTATCAATTATTATATATATATAAATATTTTAAATTTTACATTTGACCTGTAAACATTCAATCTTATTGTGCAAAAGCGTAGGTGATGTTTCAGGTAGAACGGAGGCACTATTATGTGGACTAGTTACAACAATTGTAAAGATAGTTAACAGTTCTATATAGATCTATATAGATATATATATATTGATAAATAAACACATTCGTCTGCTGCCTCAGGGCCCAGCGCCTGCGGCCTGGCAGGGGCCCCGCAATCTAGCCTACATTTGGCATATCACTATCAGTCATGGTGCTTGTCCAAGGCTTTAAAAAATGTAGGATTTAAAGGGTTAACATATGTAGTGTATCGTACGATTGACTTTAATCGACCCACTGGCGTCTAATGCGTTTGAGTTGCTTCCTATGCATGATATTTAATACATGTTGATATAATGATTAGTAGGCTAATAGTTGTTATTGTAAAAAAAAATTTGAAAAGGGGCTCTCAAGCATCCATCCGCATTTCGTAAGGCCGGCCCTGGTTAGGGAAGTATCACTTATAGCATTTCCTATCGACCACCTATTCCCCCTCCCTTCAACTCCCGAATATAAAATAATGTTTATAATTCGTCCATCGTGGTTTGATGATGACCACTTTTGTCATCCAGGGGGCTGAGGGCTTAACACTGGGTTTTGTGCCTCCTCATGTGGCTGGTGAGACCTATGTGAGCCCGGAATGTTCAGCTGCACACTGGGCAGTTTATTCCAACTGGAGCTAGTGTCATTGGCCTTGCTTTTCTTCTCTGGCGTTTTTCTTCTGCCAGTGTCGTTCTCTTTTCCTCAGCAACCTGTGCGCCAGTTTTCACAGTGCGACGCTATGAAACTCTGTCATGGGCCTCTGTCTCCCAGTTGGCTGGGTCTATGCTGAACGCCGTTAGAGAAGCTTTGATGGTATCCCTGAAGCATTTTCTTTGACCGCCTTGCGAGCGCTTTCTTCCCTTAATTGGCCATACAGGAGTCGTTTAGGGATGCGACAGTCTTCCATTCTGCAGACGTGTCCTGCCCATCGCAGCTGGGACTGCATCAGGATTGTGTGGATGCTTAAAATTTGTCGATAGATCATGTCCGATAGGAGCCTACTTCGCTATGATCTGAGAGAACCACCATTCCAGTTGTCGACACTTCTTCATAGAAGAAAAGACAGTAGAACATCCTCCAAGAATGCAGGATGCTCAGAAACGATTTTGAAGATAAGATTGGTCTTGTAAACAATAGAAAGAACTGGTGCATGCGGGAAACCTTCCCTGTACAGCTATAGGCAAACCCTACATAACTCTGCCAGATACATGGGCCGTCCTACAGAGAGTAATCTCAACATGAAACATTAGTGCATGGAGGCTTTCACAAGTTAAAATACAATGTTTTAAGCCGCCAGCCATTTCTAGCCAGAATAGACTGTTACCATCTTTTTTCAGACATCCTTCAATACCTGCAACAATAAGGAAGTTCAAAGCACGACCAGTGACGTAGCTACCATGGCGCCAACAGGTACAGTGACCCAGGTCCACCACCAACATGGGCCCAAACGCGCTCTTGTATGGGGAAAAATGTGCTGATTGTAAGAATTTAAACTCTTTCAACTCTTGCATTATTTTATTTAAGCCATTATATATTTATTGGTCTTAAATTATATTCCTGTCATGTTTATCAAAAAGCAAAATAAAAAACTAATGTAAATCTTATTACTTTAATAGGAAATCTACAAAAGAAGGGTAACTGTTAAATTGTCATTACAGCGTTTCATTACACTACTTATCCCGCATGGGAGACGACCGAATGCCAAAGGCGATCTTCTTTTGCGAGGGGACGACATAACAGAATTGCCCCCGTAAGCACTATAAAGATCATCTTAGGCGCCTTTTGCCCTCACTGGCATACAGGAAGGTAGCTGAAAGCAGATGGCATCTGAAAGAGGCAATTGGAAAGCTCTCACAAAAACTGCGGGACAAACATTTGAGACTCAAAGAAAAGCCCTTGTTGAGGACAGGCGCAGAAGACTGAAAGATGTGTGTATATATATACACACACAAACACGCACGCTCGCGTGCACACACACACACACACACACATATATACATAAATATATTAAATATATAAAATATGTATGTTACGGCCAATCGTGATCCTACGGCCATATCGCGAGCTGGCCATCACTGCTTCACAGTGTCTGAGGTTAATGGACCCTTGGCGATTTGGCCAGCCAGCTCACGAAATGTTTAAGGATTTTGTTGTTTTTTTGGTCTTAACACATATAAATGTAACACTGCTGGCCGTGTGGTAGAGCGGTACAGGTTGGAAAGTGGACAAGGTGCAATGAATATTTGTAAATTCTCTTGGAAGGCGCTTGGTTAATTAAATAATTATATAACTCTTCTCTCAGGTCTGGACGCTTCTGTTAACCAGAGCATACATTAACAAGTTTAATAAAGAAAACGATATTTTTTTAAAAAAAATCCACCTTCCCCTCTCTGACATCTGGAATGTATACTATACATTTTGAAGACATTTTAAAGTCCAAGGGAAGTAACCTATTGCACACTCGTATCACTTTTGAAAGGGTCGCAACCTATTGAAATACACAATTAACACAGCTGCTCGAACTTTAAAGAAAAAAATTGCAATACATGAACATTTAAGATGAGATGACCTTACTTTGGACGGGTTGGTGTGTCTGCGCGCGTTACAGCGTCTACATCTTCGCTCAGCTTTTATACTTGTATAATTGTCTTGTAATTGTCTTGTATATATACAGACGTGATGCCGTGATGGGTCTGGGGATCCGCACGATACTTTTGAAATACAGTAGGCAAGCGTTTCTAGGATCTGCACGATACATTTGAAATACAGTAGGCAAGCGTTTCTAGGATCTGCACGATACATTTGAAATACAGTAGGCAAGTGTTTCTAGGAGCTGCACGGTACATTTGAAATACAGTAGGCAAGCGTTTCTAGGAGCTGCACGATACATTTGAAATACAGTAGGCAAGTGTTTCTAGGAGCTGCACGATACATTTGAAATACAGTAGGCAAGCGTTTCTAGGAGCTGCACGATACATTTGAAATACAGTAGGCAAGTGTTTCTAGGAGCTGCACGGTACATTTGAAATACAGTAGGCAAGCGTTTCTAGGAGCTGCACGATACATTTGAAATACAGTAGGCAAGTGTTTCTAGGAGCTGCACGATGCAGTTGAAATAGAGTAGGCAAGCGTTTCTAAGAGCTGCACGATACATTTGAAATACAGTAGGCAAGCGTTTCTAGGATCTGCACGATACATTTGAAATACAGTAGGCAAGCGTTTCTAGGATCTGCACGATACATTTGAAATACAGTAGGCAAGCGTTTCTAGGATCTGCACGATACATTTGAAATACAGTAGGCAAGCGTTTCTAGGATCTGCACGATACATTTGAAATACAGTAGGCAAGCGTTTCTAGGAGCTGCACGATACATTTGAAATACAGTAGGCAAGCGTTTCTAGGAGCTGCACGATACATTTGAAATACAGTAGGCAAGCGTTTCTAGGAGCTGCACGATACATTTGAAATACAGTAGGCAAGCGTTTCTCAAAAAAGTATTTGTGTGGGGGAGGGAGAGCGTGAAGACCTGACAAAGGGGAAGGGGGGGCATGGTACTTTATAAGGGCCTATTCCCCCTTTTCTATAAATCTCATCTAGTAATATAGGCTCATATGTACCTTGCATTTAATACGAATGTAATACAAATAACATTGGAATGTATTACCTAACTAAAATACTTGCAATAATTTCGCTGCTACTAGACTAGTTCGTTCTCGCGCTAGAAATGAACTTTGACGTTTCTGATTCATCTTTCATTTATTTTTTAAAATTCGGTAGCAAAATTGATTGCAACAAATATTAGCCTGCATAGTGTATATGATCGTACAAAATCTTTCACTACATGGATGTAAATATGTATAACCTAAAGATGGTATGTCTATAAATGTTAAAAAAACAATTATCATTATTTAAATATATATTTTATATAGTTTACTTTCTTTGAGTCTTATTTATCTTTTGGCGCCCCTCTGCATTACTTAATTACGACTAAATGATTTACTGGCTGATTATCTTTTGTTTTTATTGATCCATGTGTTGTCAAGGTCAATGAATAATTGTGCGAAGTTTCAAATAGATCCGAGAATGGGAAGTGGCAGAAACCACGTGTACAATATTTTGACCAGACAGACAGACGGACTGAGTTGATATAACCTCAGTTAAAATATACTGTCACGGATACGGCACTAAGCTCATGTTGCCTCATTACTGGATGGCTGCCTGGTCTTGTGGTTTGCGCGCTGGACTTTTCGTTCGGAATTATCGATGGTTCAACCCTGCCCGCTCCCATCCCGCGTCGTCCTGCGGGAGGTTTGGATTAGGAAGTAAATTATCTTCAACTCTGAAGGAACATCTGAAACATGTAAAACATTTTACAAACAAACAACATTGATCTGATTTATTGAAACACAATGTATGCTATATGTTTTAAAGCTTGTTTTAAATGTAAAACGTTCAATTAAAAATCAATAGTCTTGATTTCGTTCGTTACACATAGCGCACAGACACGAAACGTTCATATATCCACTTAGTTGACTCTACCAGACATGATTGTCACCTTGGCGATAAGGAAATAGTGTCCCCGGTCTCAAGGGAGACAATAAAAAATTGTCAAGAAAGGGAGAGTTTATAAGTTTATGACATTAACCTAGTTCTTTCCTAAGAACGCTTGCTGCAGTTGTAATCCACAAACATATTATACCAAAATGATTGGAATATATATCGTTGGCATATCACTAGTTATTCAATTTTTTTTCTAGATACATTCATCTAAATTTTAAAAGGTAGTCTTGCCGAGAATATTTGACTTTAGTAAAAGCTTTCAACATGTATGTAAATTGTCTTTAGCATCAATTTCTGGCTCTTGCTGTTATCATATTCTAGACCTGTACTGCAATCTACTCGATGTCCATGATGGAAATCATGAATTGTGCTTTTGAAAATATTTCTTCACAAAATTTTGTATTTATTAAATATTCTTTGTAGTATTATTGATATAAAATAATATATTATGTTTTTTCTTTTTAATAAAAATTCATTAAAAAAAAAAAGAGGCTAAAGCCCAGAAAAGAGGTGAATGAAATACCCCAAAAAGAGGCAAAGAAAAGAGGCAAAAGCCCAAAGGATTCCTAGGATGTAAACAGCTCGACAACCGAAGTCAAAAGCTAAAACGCTGAGGTATCCTAAAAAAAAAACAACACTTAGTAATATTAGAAATCGCCAGGGAATGCAGGTTTTGAAAATAATTTCCAAAATATCCCTTTTTCATTTGAATGGAACAGTTTACATGTGTGAGAACCCTTGTCAGGCCGTTCATAAGGACGTGATACGTCCAAACCTCTGAGACCTCTGAAACCTCTGAGACCATTGTCAGAGCATTCATTTGGACGGGACATTTCACATATGGGAAATCTTTGTCAAACCATTCGGACAGGACATATCGATGTCTGTGAGAACCCTTATCCAATCATTCATTTGGGCAGGACATATCCACAATTGTGAGAATCCCTTTCAAACCATTCATTTTGACGGTACATACACAAGTGTGAGAGCCCTTGTCAAACCATTCCTTTCGACGGGACATACACAAGTGTGAGAGCCCTTGTCAAACCATTCCTTTCGACGGGACATACACAAGTGTGAGAGCCCTTGTCAAACCATTCCTTTCGACGGGACATACACAAGTGTGAGAGCCCTTGTCAAACCATTCATTTCGACGGGACATATTCAGTGTAGTGGAGAACCTGCGCAACACACTGCCATGACAAGATAAATGTGTTGCAGCGGCCTGACAATGATAGGTATCGGAAGACTAACAGCTGGCGCTCAGCCACACTACTTATCTTAACACCCTTCGCATTAACTTTTGAGTCCATCAGCATTTAGAGATTGTCCCGTACTCATGGGAGATTAAAAAGTTCGAAATTGGGCAATAAGAGATGCATGCACTATTACGGATAAAACAAAAGAAGCAATTAGTCGATATATATTAGCATAGAGACAATGCATGTTGATCTAATTTGAGATTAACAATGTGTGGATTCATAATAAGGTAGGGTCACGCCGATGGCGAAATTTGAGAGCTTATCTAGATATAGCCTATTTACGCTGAACTCTTTATTTTTTACCGAAGAAACGTCTATAAGACTTTGGACGTTGTCAGAGTTTATTTAGGTTAGATTTAAATTTAAACAAAGCATCATTGACCTGCCATATTTTGTACAAGTCTATAATAAAGTTCAGACTACAAGGGAATTTTTATCTGCTCAAATGTGCAGCCTATAAGGTCTGGTTCATATCTACCGATATGCTATTCTGACAACGCAAGAGAATCGAGGGAGATTCTATATTGTATGTGTAACTGGTACTATGTTATTTCCCCCTAACTTCGTGTAAAGAATACGGCGGTTTGATGATGTAGAGGCAGATCTACAACAGGTTAACTCTTTCTCTCCGTAATTATTTTTCCATGTTTTGAAGAAATTCTTCATTTGCTCTGTACTATTTCACTACCCCTGTTATGATTGGGCTTCCATAGCTTTGTTGTTTGTTATCAGGAAATGTTGTATTTGGTATAGAATTAAAGGGAAATGCATGCTCTTTTTATATAATTCAAAGTCAAGTTTGAAAAATTAAACATTAATTTAATTTAATGAGGTCAAAATCAACGATGGTATCATCGATTAGGAGAGAAAGAAAGAGTCAGGGCTTGGACACGAAAAGCAAAGGATAGATCAGAATGGAAAAAATGTGTTAAAGCAGAGCAGGGCCCTCTATGGGCTGTAGGCCTATTACCATTGAGATGCATTTTAAAAAAAATGTCATTCAGTTTACATTCCGACAGCACAGTCATTACTAATAGGAAAACTAGGCAGCCAGGGCCTTCGATTGGTGGCGACCACGCACAGGAGTCAAAGAAAAAAAAATTGTAGAGAAAAAGTTGCGAAACATGGATCCAATCTCAAAATCTATGACTCTCTAAATCTACAAGCCTCCTCAGTTTGAGATCCCTCAACTCAAGTAAACATAAAGAAACTATAACAAATACAAAATATAGCAGTGAGATTTATAACAAACGAATATTCCAATGTGATTAGAGTAACACCGTTAGTAAAATCACAAAATTTAGAGACGATTCAGGACAAAAGAATAAAAAGTTAAGTAGCTATAATACGTAAAATAGTAAATCATAATTTACAAATAGAAAAACAAAACCTAATGAAATACTCAGAAAGACACAAAGATAGAGGCATATTTCTTAATCCATACGCTGGAACAAATTCATACAAGTGCTCCTTCTTCGCGAGTGCCATTAGAGAATAGAATTGGTTGCCTGAATCAGCCAGGAAAATCAGTGACTTAGCAGAGTTTAAGTCATAGATCAACATGCATGACTAGATTGACACATGAAATGCTTAGGACGTGATTATCTTCTTTTTTGAAGTAACGTCTGTAGTATAGGCTATAAGGTAGCCTATACAAGATATAGCCTAGTTCTACGTCTCTACTATGACTCAAGGTTTATTCGCAAATATTTAGATCTAGCCTACTTGTTTTAGACCATTGTTTCTTCCTTTTGTTGAAATGTCGAAACGTTATTTCTAGTCTGGTGATCATGAATCGTCCATGAAGCACTATCGGCGCGATATGAATTTAACTTAGTTGTTGATTTAGATCTAGATGCAGGAAGGTCTTTCGGTCTTAATTTTCTATTTCATTTAGGGCCACCCTGTTCACTTCGCCTAGGCCCAGGGCCTCCAATTACCTAAAGCCGGCCCGGATTCCAAATATAAAGAAGCATCAATGGAATGTATAATATAGATCTAGGCTTATTTTAACGTGTGAATAATATAATCAGCAGTAATTTTGGTATCGATTTAATACTCCTTTGTAAATCAAAATGTTTGTCATTTGATTGAAAGAAAACAAAGATGGCTGGTTTTATTACGAATCTACGTGCCAATTATTATGTTCTGTTCGCATCCGGCAGTTGACAACATTTCCCTGCAAAGATCTATTTCAGAATATTTAAACACTTTACAATGAGGCATACAAAAGTCTTTTTAATGCAGTTTCTTCAAATAAAAAAAAACAAAAAAACGTCCATGATATTGTTGTTTGCTCTGATATGCTATTTATAGATTCAAATATCTTACGAACCTCGATCTCATTTTGTTAACTATTCCTCTTATTAGTCTGCAAACTCTTAATTAGTGGAAACTAGAACCTTGATACTGGTTGGATATTTCGAAAATGGTACTTAGGAGTTTCCTTGAAATTTGACACTTTTTAAATATCTTTGCGAAAAAAAAACAACTATCGATATGGCTAAACAGTGAAAACTGGTTTGACAAAAATAATTTTAAAAAATAATCCTAAAATTAAATATGGCTAATGTTTTGCTTTTTAAAATTTTGAACAAGTTTTGCATTCAGTAATGAACTGACTAGCCTATATACATGTACATAAGTATTTTGTACGCCGTTTTATGTAGAAATCATGAGCTGGACAGTAGTGGAGATTTTCACGATAAACTAAATAATGTCAAGGACGCTAAATTGAACTTCAAAATTTGCCAACTAAATAAAGTTAAAATAGAAGAGCTTTAAAAACAAAACATTCTGCAGTGCCAACAAAAAAAATCCACAAATATTAAAACGTAACTTTGAAAAAAAAACAACTAGCTTATCAACTCCTTCTTTATTTTGTGCACCGGATACCCCCAAAAAGCTTGCTATTTATACGTTTTGCACCATGCATGAGAATCATTCAATTAGACTGTGTAGAGTTTACTGACTCCTTGCAGTAAGGAAATATTAGGCCTACTAGAATATCTAGAAATAAATATAACGAGAAATCATCGGCAACCGTCAGCTTCATACAGGAGGAATTGATTTAAAAAATTTTTTTTTTAGATTAATTGTTATATGTTTATACGCCTATTATTTTTAAATTATAATTGTTGAATTTGTGGAAGCCCCTCACCAAAGGGTTGAAGCCCTGGATGGTCACACTGCCGTAAATCCGACTGTGTCGTATTTAAGTCAAAATATTATTTCTAAATGAAAATAAAGAAGCCTATACATTTATTTCACATTTTATATGAGATTTCATCTGTGGCCGATAAGTATAAATAGCTAGCTGTTTGGTGTATCCGGCTTACAGAAAACAGCAATGTAATTTAGAAGGTATAAGATGCATTTGTTCCTTTTTTTTTCTAAGCTCTTTGCTTGTAGCGCAAACTAATTTTTAGTTGGCAACTTTTAACATCCTGAGCTTTTAATATAGTATTATTGGTATTTTTTAGAATAGAAATGTGTCATTAACATTTCCAATCAAAGATGTCATTGAAACGCAAAAAAAGTTATGCAAAGAATTTTTAACATATTGGACAAAATATCCACTTTTGTGTTTTTGTGATTTAGGTTGAAGATAGTCTGAACACAGACAATGGATCAAATAAACTTGACCAAAGCTGAGAGCTTGGACATTGGCAACGATCGCGTGTTAAAAGATCAACTTTCCACCAATCGAAATAAAGTCGCAGACACACTCGCACTTCCAGAGAAAACGCGGCAAACACGACGGCATTCTCTAAGCACATCTCAGCAGTTCAACTTTTTAACTTTGCCTTTTCCAAACATCTTGCCTAAATCAGAAACTCAAGGGAGAAACTCCGGTTTGACTGGAAAATCGTTATCCCAGCTCAATTTACCCGACCTTCTGCAAGATTCCGCGGTTATCAAAAGGAGCGCCCCCGTGCGACAGCCGCTGTTCCTTCCACCGCCCCCTGCCGCTCACTTGCCACCTTCTCTGCCCTCAAGGCCACCTGCAGGAACGCCATGGATGAGACCGCCTTCTTCCTTGTCTTTCCGGCCTGCGGACTCAACGCAGTCTTCCCCAGGGACAACCCCACTCCACTTGGGAGTAAAGGAGGGCGTTCGTAACAGTCCCTCCCAGCCTAACCTGCTTTTTAGATCTTGTGGAACAATCAAAATTGAAGAACCATCAACTCGCTCTTTCAAACTAGCGCCACATATTGACAGGAGTACCGCAATGAAGGTTGCCTTACCAGAGCCGACTAAACCACCAGCAAAGCCAGATGTATCGGTATCTTGTGATCGTCTGATTCCATCAATACGACTACATTCTTCCAGTTCAAGTTCACTAGCTTCGAGCACAACAGATGGCGAGGAGGAGACGTCGGGAAAAGAGGTGCCTACGCAGCAGCAGGATCTTAGTGACAAGGAAAACCTCGCGTCAAAGACTCCATTGGAAGGCCACCAAGAGCTAGATCTAGTGCAGACAAAGTCTAAAGCGGGAAGGCTGTTGAAAAAGGTTTGAAACGTTTAATTTTGACGATCTTTTAAGACGATTTAACACAGCATTATGATACTCAGTTTTTAATGGACATCATTCACCAATCGTAAACAAACAATATTTAGCCACGTGATAATATTGATAAAACAATGAAAAAAAAACTGTCACGTGACAGCCTGGGTGTATTACGTAATTTGTATAGAAGAGATAGAGAATCACGTGGTTAAATGTTATTTGTTTACGATTGGTGAATAAGGTCCATTGTATATGTGTATATATAATCTCTCTTTCTCTCTCTCTCTCTCTCTGTTATTTTAAATCCCATATTCATCAAATGTATAAGACTATGACGTTACAGGCTCAATAAGGCCACTGTAACATTTTTCTGTGTTATATTAATAGTTCTCATGTTAACACCAGCTTTGGTCTCTAGATGTTTTCACATAGAAAAAAAAACGTCAAAGCCTTATATTTTTTAAATGAGCAGGCTTAGTGTACAAAACAGCCTCTGTGACTTCAGTTTTTGTTCGCGTCTAAAAATGTTTTGAAAGCCTCTCAATGTGTTCATGCCCTATAAACGACTCAATGTCATAAGCTTGAAGCAAAAATAGATAATGTATTACACTACATTTGATTCTAAATGAATGAATATATCTAAACACGCTGATGGCTCGGGGGGGGGGGGGGGGGAGTATCGTATCTCTCGTATGAGGACGAACCTGCTGGGCACTTAGTATAGAGACGCACAATAGCTGACAGATTTATAAAGCGCCATTTAGTGATGTCACGGATATCTTATCTTATATAATACAGACGTTACTTCAAAAAAAAAAAAGAAGATGATTACGTCGTACGTGCCATGCATTTAGTCATGCATGTAGTTGGGTTTAGCTTGTCTATATCAGTATTCTTCAGTTGGTGCTAGGACTTCAAGGTGACAACATAGTATTACTGACAGAGACTCGACAGTGGCCTTTATGTATTACATTTTATTCAAGTATCTAACGGCCTGAGCTTAGTCATTCATCTTGTTATTGTTATATGCCTTGGTCTTTGGTAGTTTTAAACGCATCTAATACGCCCGTACAAGAAACTCAAACATCTTCTTAGGAATCTGTCGAAACCAGACAGCCATCATTCAAGCTCAAAGCCTATCACAGGGAAACGATCGCACACTCTCTCCATTTGTGTGTATATTTAGTGAATAGTTTAACTATGATATCCTCGATACTTTAAGACTAATTTTATCTTAGAAAAAAACAATTAAAGAACTTTTATATAATTGTATGAAGTGTCGCCCAATCCCTTTTTTTTTGTCTAGCCTAGAAGTCATTAGGGGGAGCAAGTCAGCGACAGTTTAAAGACTGGAGGAATTATTTTAAAATGTTTTTAATGATGTTTTAGCGCATACCCCTCCCCTCCCCAATCGTTTAACTTTTTTTTTTTTAGATAATATAATATACCAACTTTCCCCCTCCCCCACCCATCCCACCTAAAAAAAAAGTTTCATCTCCGATTGTGTCTCTACAGACTTAATACTAGGTTGACTCAAAAATTGTATCTAGTATCTTCGTTTAATTTTTAAAATATTGCCTTCATATAGAGCAGCGGTTCTCAACCTTTTATGCTTGGCGACCCCTTTTTACAACCCCCACTCTGTTGCGACCCCTTACACACACACACACACACATGCTGCAATAGAAGAATAGACAATAACAATCCATATTTTTGATGGTCTTAGACGACCCCTGGTAAATCGTCAATCGACCCCTAAGGGGGTCGCGACCCTCGGGTTGAGAACCTCTGATATAGAGCATTTTTTTAAACATGCTTATATCATTATGGTCTATTCTCCTTTGTGGATCACTGTGTGGAATGGGGGGGGGGTATCTGTGAGAAGGTTTCCGTGCTGCCTTTAGGCGCTCAGCAAACACATCTCTGCTTTGAGTCGGGATTCAAACTCGAGCACCCTTTGTAGGAGGCCAAGCCGTAGCCAAGCAGTTTTGTTTTGTCACACATTCTATGTTTCGGTATTACTAATGCCCAAACCCCTTGTTTGCTAGTTAATAAGTAAATAAAACAACAACACACCTTATACATTCATTTGGGTGTGTACAATGTGTGACTCATGAACCATGGCTCGAAGTTTTATGCGACATAAAAAAAAATCACCTTTAAATTCCGTTTCGAGTGAAGAGTTGACTGTAAAGACTTGACTGTAAAGACTTGACTGTAAAGACTTTACCCCTCCATTTTCAAAATCATGTTAACATCATTAACTAATTAAAATAATCGGATTTAGTTCTCAGAACACTATGCTCACATTCTGTGTTTATATGGAAAGGTATTTTTGTTTCTACGACATATTTTGAAATAGCTGTAGGTGAAGTAAAGAGCGTGGGCTTCAATGAGCGAATTATAATACTGCTAGGTCATCACATTTTATATGCCGGAAAGCACACATTACAAAACTTAGTAAAATAAATTTTCTAGGGCATTGAACAAAGCTGGACCTATCAACAAAGCTGTGTCAAAAGGCTCTTCAACAAAGCTGTGTCAAAGGACCCATCAACAAAGCTATGTCAATGTGCTCATCAGCTAAGTTGTGTCATTGGCATTATCAACAAAGTTGTGTGTGAAAAAGATTATCAACAAAGTTGTGTCAACAAACTCATCAACAAAGTTGTGTCAAAATACTCATCAACAAAGTTGTGTCAACAGACTCATCAACAAAGTTGTATCAACAGACTTATCAACAAGGTTGTGTCAGAGACTCATCAACAAAGTTGTGTCAACAGACTTATCAACAAAGTTGTATCAGCAGACTCATCAACAAAGTTGAATCAACAGACTCATCAACAAAGTTGTGTCAACAGGCCCTATTAACAAAGTTGTGTCAACAGGCCCTATTAACAAAGTTGTGTCAACAGGCCCTATCAACAAAGTTGTATCAGCAGACTCATCAACAAAGTTGAATCAACAGACTCATCAACAAAGTTGTGTCAACAGGCCCTATTAACAAAGTTGTGTCAACAGGCCCTATCAACAAAGTTGTGTCAACAGGCCCTATCAACAAAGCTGTATCAACAGACTCATCAACAAAGCAGTGTCAACAGACTCATCAACAAAGTTGTGTCAACAGGCCCTATCAACAAAGTTGTGTCAACAGGCCCTATTAACAAAATTGTGTGCGAAAGAGCTTATCCAAAAAGTTGTGTTAACAGGCCCATCAGCAAAGTTGTGTGATCCCGCTTTTTGATTTTACGTTTGGGGATCGAAAAAAAAAGGGTCGCGGAATAAAAAGTTAGAGAACCGCAAGCCAGTATATGAATTATGACGATTTTAAAGTTGTTTTTTTTTTCTTGCAAACCTATTGAAACGACTACTTATGTATTTGACAATATTTGTTCATTTATGGGAAATAATAAAATCTCTTGGACAAAATAGTGGTAGTGTCTACAAAGATGCTGCGCCGAGTATGCTTTGATATTGATTTGGATTTCAACGTTTGGTACAGAATGAGTCACCAAAAGTCATAAGAATTCACTATATCGACGAGTAATTTTCGTAAGAATAACAAGAATAAAACACGGTTACAAACAGAGTTTGTGTGGAAACACAAACTCAAAATCGGCCCTCGAAGTGGTCCACCCAGGCAGGTAAAAAGGCAGGTTTTAATATTTTCAGTAAGAACATCAGAATGAGATTCTATCAAAGACAAATGACTGAGAAGAATGGAGAAAGAAGGTTGACAGATCTTGTGTGGTGCCCAGCGGTCCAGCAGACCAAAAGATAAGTGAAAGTGAATGTAAAGTTAGATGTGAACCTGGCCTGATGTCTTATAATGAATGTCTAGTTGATCTAATTGGTTTGTAAAGGGTAATCTGTTATTCAAATCCTCAAGAAAAAAACATTTCCGTAAAAAAATAATAATAATTTTTCCTTTAATTATGTGTTTTATAGCCTCAAAGTACCGTTGCAGTACACGCGATAATATGAAAAACTATTTATTAATTGTTGTTTTAAATTATGTTCAACTTATATGCAATTATATGCATACTAAATAGATTTTTTCTCTTTGAGAAAAGTAAACATTTTGTTGTGTACATGTAGTAGATAGTATGACAACTTACTTTAACTTAGCAATACAAATGAAAAAAAAATTTGACAAAAAATCTAAAACAATTTACATAAATGTGTTAAAAGTATGGTTACCTGCAATCTCCCCTATTAAAAATCCTCCCGTGTTTGTTACTATTAATAGTGAATAGTTGTAAAAGTGGTGTATTTTTATGAAAAAAACTGCTTGCATAAGTGATTTAAAAAAAAAAAAGATTTTTCGCGTTCAGAAAAGAAAAAAGTAGCCCTTGCATCCGAACTTTGAATGGTCTAAAATATTATGATGTCGGATTTTCATTATCTTTTCTAGTTTACAAGATCTAAAAAGATCAGACGGACGGACGGACAGACATTCCACACAAAACTCATAGCGTCTTTTCCCCTTTCGGGGGCCGCTAAAAAACGATGTTTGGGCTTTCAGTTTTATGAAATTGAGTTTTTGGGCTTTCAGTTTTATGAAATTGAGTTTTTAAACAAACAGTTGACTGTTATCAAAGCGTTATAATGAGTTTGATGCGTCCAAAAATGTTCTGTTATGAGGCAAAGTTCTACAACGACTTATTTCAAAATTCGTTTTAAATGAGAAAACAAAACCACAATTAGAAGCGCTCTTGATCAGGGAACTATAGAAAATACCTCCTGTTCGACATCTTTGTCATCTTACTTCAGCCAAATTTCCAACAAGATATCTGTGCGAAACAGGATTCCCAACTTGTTAAATACAGAAGTAGAGTTGATGCAGAAGATGACATGTCGATCTGATCTTGCAAAAACTGTCTTAGAATTCCCGATGTGGTAAAACAGAAACAAGCTCAGCCTCGTAATGACTTAAGTTTGTGTGTTTTTTTATAACTCGTGGCAACAATTTTGTAGCAATGTAGAATACAGTTGCCGTGCTTGTTATGTTATGCTCCGTCATTTTTTTTTTCAAATTGTAACTGAAGTATAAAACATGAATATGGTAAATATGTAATTGAAAAGTAAATAATTTCAAGTCATAAAGATAACATTTCATTTATTTGTCATTTAGCAATAAGTAGAAATATACATTAATACAGTGTGTCGTGATTAAACATACAGCTTGGGCAATTCATATCAGACAATTAAATTATAAGTACGATTTTACAACATTAGAAAAACAAAACACAGATGATTTTTACGTTTGGGGATCGCAAAAAAGTGTCGCGGAATAAAAAGGTTGAGAACCACTGCCCTAGACTATTTGATAAGTATGTCTTGGAATTATTTCTATTGTTACTGAACTATAAAGTCTATATATCTTTGTGAGCAGACAACTAAAACCATTTGTCTCGCACAGGATACTGTTGACGAGGTCAGACCAAATATTATACCACCTGAAATCAGCTCTTTGCGTCACTCTGCATTGTCCGTCGCTGACATCATCACCAGTGCTTTGCTGATTTACAGAAAATCCCAAATAGGTGAGAAAATCGACACATTTACAGATTTAAACATTCTTTGCAGACCTATTGTATAGCATAGATGTATAGCAAACATTTATCATATGTTTTGTTTCAATTATTAATTTTATAAAAGGCTTCTTGATTGTTCTGATCTTTGGATAACATAAAATTTACTCAGAATTATGTCCGGCTTAGATTAATGTTACTAATAAAAATAATTCAAAACATTGTAAAATAAATTTTGGTATCTTTTTTGTTCTTTCTTAATCTCATAGTAGATCATCTGCTGAATGTAAAGTGGCCAGTATGTCCTTAGTTTGTCGAGAACGAGGTGTGCCAGAAAAGTAATGAAATGGATTTGAAGGGTAAAAAAAAATATTTGGCAAATAAAAAAAAACACATCTCATTCCTTTTCTGGCACTTCCGTATTTAAGCCTATGGGCCGATTAGATGTACTTGCAATGGCGTAGATAAGGATTAGGGGACCTGGGAGCTTGACCTCTTTAGGGGCCCCTGCATTTTAAAATTCGCCATCATGCCATGAGATAATGGCGTAATATTTAATGTAAAAACAAATTTCGGACACTCGACTCATTTGGGGGCCCCCTCAAGTGGGAAACTGGGGGGATTTTCACATTTTGACCCCCCTTCCCCCCACCCTAACTACGCCAATGTGTACTTGTAGTTCAATTGTGTAAGACCTAATACGAATGTCTATTAGAATGTACCAACAGACTTACCTTTGCACCTGTTCACATAGCTTCAAATAGAACTCACTTTGCAGACGATAAATGAAGCTAAATAAAATAGATTGCCAAGAGATCTGACTTAAAGTAGTCAAACCACTAGATCCTTACAAGTATCTAACAACTTTGATGTACTTTTTGCATGTTTTATTTTTTGGCTTAAAATATTTATAGATCCACCCTTACAAGTAGACGTTACTTAACTATATAATTTATGTAGACTTCATGTTTTATCGAGTGTTTTTTTTTAAATTAAGTATTTTTTTAACCTTCAAAATGTTTTGTTTCGCCTAACCTAAATAAAGATCTACCTTAATAAGTAGGCTTTTCTTTAGACAGTGGTGAAGGTGTCCACGACATTAAGGGCACACAATGCCTTTGAAAAAGAACGTTTAATATTTTACTATTTAAATGTATTAAATTCTTACAAAAAATTTAATCCTCTTCCTTTGTGTACGCTATTAAATTTTATTTCGGACATAAAAAAAATAGTACCTGCATTAAAGTGCCTTTTAGTAAATGCACAAATACATAATGGATATGTTTTTTGTCACACTCATCTTCGGGAGAAGTACACGAACGGAGTCTTGAACCCGAGCCCACCACTACCTTGCTACGCTATTTACTTTTACTTGTATGTTGTTTTCCCCAATAAACAGCCATAACGAAGAGCAAGAACAAGCCCGGAAGCTTCAAATCCGGCTACATCAAACCTCCACAGTGTTTTCATTGTGACCGGAACTTTGGTCTTTTTTGCGCCAGCATATCTTGTTCCAGGTGGGACCTTTAGTTTGTTCATTTACTGTCAGAATGACGTGGTCCCAAGTTAGCCCCAAGTGGACTGAATTAGATTAAACTATGTCAGTAATATTTTTTACATGTACCGAGTATATTTGCTTAAATTAGTGCATTTTGGTCAGCAGATATTAAGCCAGAAAGATGTGATGTAATCGAACACCTGAAGACTAGTTTAACAATGTGAGCTCTAAGCTAGCGTAGCATTGACCGAATTAAATCTGGCTTATCAGAAGCAAACGTATTTTAAAAAGAGTGTTTTATGTAGGTCAGACATTGATATAATTTTGTTTTATGCCTGTGTAACTTGATCCCCCCAAAATACTAAATGAGATACCGAATGTTTGTGCGTGCTTGTGTGCTTGTCAGTTAGCGGAGTTTGTTGTGTTTTTCTGAAGAAATATTGTTTTCTTTTAATTTAGTGTTGAATTATTATAAAAGAAAATGAACACCAGTTGAAAGCCAAGATGTGCAGTTTAGTTATCCTTTTTTTTTTCTACTTCTATGTAACTTGTCAGCTTGTCTGTTTTAAGTAACTATTTCTAAATTAGAAGAAAAAAATTAACATATTTATCATTATGTCTCTTTCTAAAAAAAAAGATTTCATAAACGAAGGTAAAAATACAAATTTGGCAATCCTCTTGGGGTATCCGGTGTACGAAATAGGGAGGCGTCAATATTAAAATATAATTTCTGAGCCCTTTTCAGCACTGTAGAATCCAAATTTCTAAGTTGTTTTTGCTTATTGCACACACTTTTATTATTTATTTCAGAATGTATTAAATGTATTAAATTGTTATGAACATAAAGATGAGAGTCAAAAACCATGTCTGTAGAGTACGGCTTTAATACACTGAATGACAACACAACACACAATCCGTGAACACATTCGCACGGACGAGTTACAAGCACATGTAAACATAAGAACGATAACCGATACAGAATACAAATTTCATAACAGTCAACAATGGTCTTTCAGTCTGTCGTCAGTGTCATTGTT
Organism: Biomphalaria glabrata; assembly: GCF_947242115.1. Taxonomy (NCBI): domain Eukaryota; kingdom Metazoa; phylum Mollusca; class Gastropoda; family Planorbidae; genus Biomphalaria; species Biomphalaria glabrata. Next base: position 8,389,236 of record NC_074725.1, read on the forward strand.
TATTTTGTCTAATTAGGTCTACTTTCAAATCTCTTTTCATTATCCTACCGTTTTTCTGTCACTATATCGCCACTAGCTTTCTTCAAATCGCTTTCTCTTCTTTTCCTCTCTTATCACATTTTATTGTTTAAAGAACGTAAGCGGGATCTTTCAAAAAATAATATATATGTATATAGATCCAGATCTAGACTATGTCGAGGGACACAGCCTGGTCTCCTTATCTATTTCAAATACTACACTATTTTCTTAAATCCCCGGACTCGAAGTCGTTCGCCTTTTTAAACAAAATAATTTGTAATTGATAATTCAACAATACCGGCAGGCGAAGAAAGTGTATTTGTTAAAGTTGGCCAACTACTTGTTCGCGTCAACTTTAACATCACCAGTCAAGGCTTTACGATTCATTGGCTGCCTGGTCGTGCGGTTTGCACGCTGGACTGTCGTTCAGATTTATTGATGGTCCCGGGTTCAAACCCTGCCCGCTCCCATCCCCCGTCGTCCTGCGGGAGGTTTGGACTAGGAAGTAATTATCTTCAACTCTGAAGGAACATCCGAAACATGTAAAACATTTTACAAACAACAAACATTGCTCTTTTCTCCGTTTCACCACCCCTAACCTCATCTATCCCTTACTCTGTTTAACTGTTGGGACACCACGCAAGATCTGTTGACCATCTTTCTCCATTCCTCTCTATCTTTTACCTTGGATAGAATTTCTTTCAATGACATTCTTTTACGTTGTCTTCCCATCGCTTTCTCTGTCTGCCTCTTCTTCTTTTTCATGGCACTGACCCCTAAAGAAAGATCCTTGTGATATGGCCATAGAGTTTATTATCAGTAAAATTTAATAGTCTTTTCTTATTATGAGTGACAGGTGTTTAAAAAACTTCAGTTATTTCTTCAGTTCATTATACATTACGTAGGCGTCAAGAATGTAACGTTGCTAGTAATAAACATCATTAATATTCATCAGTTTCCTAATAAAAGGCTGTTTAGAAAAAAAGATATATGACAGTGAGTGCGTAGAAACAAGCAATTAATACAATCCAAAGGGAAAACGGGTACAAGCGCAGCATTGGCTACTATTTGCCAACTCGCAAACATCTGTCGCTACAGCTAGATACAACCGGGTAAAGTGTTTTTTTCACTTTGTAGCTAGCAGTTTGGTGTGTAGATTATAATTGCACTGCTGTGGAGTGTGTGTGTGTGTGTGTGTTTATGTGTGTGTTAGGGGGTTATGTGGCATGATCAATAACGTTATCAAGTCGTTGTAAAGAGTTGTGGTTCATTGCTGTTGTTTTCCAACTGGTTGAAACTGGACCTTGATGCTTCTGTAGTGAGAAAAACAAAGTTTTGGGCTTAGTGGGTAGAAAATGAGAGAGAAACTTCGCTGCCAGTATTAGCCATGTGGCTGAGGGGTAAAGCGCTCGGCTTCCGAGCTGAGGGTTCTGAAGTTCAAATCCTGGTGAAGACTGGCATTTTGAACTTTGGTATTTCTAGGATGAACTTGAGTCCACCTAACACTAATGGGTATCTGGCATTTGTTGGGGAACTAAAAGGAGTTGGTTGATGGGCTGGCCACATGACGTCCTAGTTAACCGGCCATAGAAATAGATGAGCTTTGCATTATTTTTCCCCAGCGATCGCAAGGTTTTTAAAGGTTGCCCTTTTACCTATCAAATAACGTTATAGAAATTAGTGGCAATACACATTAGCTTACTGGCCAATCTCTGTTTAAGAAATAAATGGCTAAGTCATAGTATTGAACAATCTATGATAAAGAAATTAATGGCAAATACACATTACTGACAAATCCATGTTATAGCATTTTTTTTTATGTAAAGTGGCATTTGTTTTATGTGTAATGTTTATATAATAGAAGTTATGGTCTTAGCATTTGATCTACTGAAATGTTGTTGTTTTTTCAAATAGGCTTTACGGAAAGCCTAATTTACAGTAGTCTTTCACTGGGAGCGGTGGAACTACCGATTACATAACAAGTTTTAATGGGCTGCATATATATCTGTGTTTCGTTTGTTTTTTATTTGGTTGATCATTTTATAATATTTTTATTCTGATCACAGGTGTAAGAAATCCTTTTGTGAGAGATGTGTCCAGAAGAAACTGGTTGATTCAAACGAAACTGGTCACGTGACGTCTGGTGCAAACATAGTAAGAGAATAGACAAACGGTCACACTTTGGGGATACATTCATTAACTTCAAATAGAGAGTGTACAATTGTTCCTTCGCAAAAGAGTCCTTATGTACTGTTTGGATATAATTCCCTATGCTTTTTCTATAATTACTAAACACGCACTGCCAATAGTTATTTAAGAAAACATGTTGTCAAACACTGTCTTCAAAACATTGTCTTTGACACTATTGCCCTGAACGCGCAAAAAGCATTGGTCTCAACCTGGTGCTTGTGTGCCTTTTTATGATCATATTCAATGTAGATTCTCCTGTATCCATTTGTTCTCCCAGCATTTTGCTAGCTGGCCGTAATTTCTTTTTATCACATGTAGGCTAGCGTATTCTTTTTTATTTGTTTGTTTGTGGTGGTTAAGATCATAAACAAGTCATAACAATGTAATAATAAGATCCTCCTACGCCCCAAATACATAATTCGTTGTAAAGTCTCATTTTCACTTAAATCGAAGATGGCTTTTACTTCCAAATTCGCGTTGAAAAATTGGTTACACTCATGGCACGGTTATCTCGAGTCAATTACAGTATTGTCTGCATTTTCTCTAGTTTTTGCATGATAGTATTTTAATACTCACTTTGGAACTCAGTATCACATGTAAATCAAACAACTCGGATTATGACAGAATAATGTGGCACTTAATACATCTATAATTCACATAAAATAATCGCGACTGTTTATTTTTTGTGCTGTCTTTGAGCTCTCTGGCGTCATTTCCAGTGACGTCACCCCGTTCTTGATTGTATTCGCACCTCTCAGCACCAATGGACCTCATTCACCAATCGTAAACAAACAAGATTTAGCCACGTGGTTCTATATCTGTTTTATACAAATTACGTAATACACACAGACTGTCACGTGAAAGTTTTTTTTTTCATTGCTTTATCAATATTATCACGTGGCTAAATCTTGTTGTTTCACGATTGGTGAATGAAGTCCATTATTGAAGAGCTGTGCATTAAAGGATGCAAGCTAGTGGTGAAAGGTATGCATTTCGTCCATAGACATATAAAATATAAAAATAATTCTTTAACTACGTCCAAGACCATTCGTTATAAAAGGCCTCAACACTGACTCTCAACGTCACAACCTGTGGGCAGTTTAGACCAACAGCTCGTTGCCACGATACAGGTCTGTACGATGTGGTAACGAGCAGTTGGTCTAAACTTCCCACAGGTTGTGACGTTGCATGTCAGTGTTGAGGCCTTCTCTAACGCATGGTCTCGCTTTGTCACATTCACTCTACCGAATTCTCATTCAAAACTATGTCTTTAATTTCATTAGAGTCATTAGACAATCTAATAGATAATGAAATAATCTAATGCATGTATTATATGATGACTTATATATACGTAATATTTCAAGCAACAGTTACACCATTTAAAACCATCGTGTCATGTTTTTATAGCTTTGCATCTTGTGCATTGGAGAACTTGAACGGGAAACGTCAAGGGGAGTCACTCGAGGGCTTTGGTCTGAATTTCAGAAGATGAGAACAGAAGCGAAAGTCAGATCAGGACAACCTCTGCCTCCTGCCAACACCCTCAAACAAATAGAATTACAAGATATGTAAGAGGTGGTGTTAAAACATTACTGACTTTTACCCTATTCAAAGGTGTTTTAATACTATAGTAAAGTATACGCTAGCTATAAGAATATGCATTCAATGTAAACACCATGGCATTCCAACCTAGTAGGCCTAGATTACAGAAACTTGAGTCTATATGAAGTTTTAGACCAATGTAAAAGTCTTAGCCTAAATAACATATGCATCCATTCATAAACAGACCAATAGATAATCAGGTCACTATTAAGAATAAGATATTAATTGTCTTTCTCTCTTGTTAACCTTTTCAAATGTCGAGGTGACTTTTCTTTCACTTTTAGTATTGTAGGTCAGATACTTAGGCTGACATCAATGTTGGTAGGCCTTCACATTTGTAAACTCTGTCAGTCCCTCTTTCTTTTCTGTTTGTCTTTCTTCCTTCTACTCTTTCTATCTCATTTTTTCTCTCACTCTCTCACTATTTGTTTCTTACTTTTAAGGACTTTTTTAAAATTCTTTCCACATATCACTAGAGCTCAAGCAGGGGCGGACTGGGTGTCAATTTCGGCCCGGACATTTATTTACAATCCGGCCTTTGTATATCATAGCGATATAGGATTAGATAATATAGATCAACTGCATTCACTTTTCCCCCAACCAATGTCAGGTGACCATTAGAGCTAGGTGGGTCCCGAAATTAAGAACCACAGTCACACCAGGATTCGAAAGCCTAGCGCCTTACCACTCAACCACTGAGCCTCCTGTCTACGGATGTAGGCTATTACAGTATCTCAGAAAAATGTGTTAGATTAAATAGGAACTACACTGTAAAAGATTTTTTGAACAAGACGCTCAAAATATAAGATAATATTATGGAATCTTAATTTAATAGTTGTAGAATATTTGTATTACACAAATAACAAACTAGTGTTTAAGAGGGAAGACATATTAGGAACTCCATTTATTACGTAAACACAAGCGGTGTTGCACTGACGCGCTAGTGTGCAAATGTACATATATTACTATTATGTTACATCTCTCTTCTTTAATTTAGAAAATCTATTTATCAGAATAACTAACAAACTAGTCAACTAAAAAGTCTAATCAGTTCATCACAAATCAAGTCTCTTGGGTTTGTTAACTATTCTGCCTGAGCGTGTTACATAAGGTTCATTTGGTCTAGAGGTGTTAGAAGAAGCAGTGTGTAGTGGCGGCTCAAAATCTAGTGTAGTTTGTAATCTTGGACTCTCTAGATTTAGTGGTTCTGGTTGTTCTGAGATGTCATCTGGAAAGTCATAAATATTGTCAAATCTGTTTGCTTTCTCAGAAGACTTTCTGATGTGTATTCTGTTTCTTCTGTAGACCTTATTTCCACTTTTGACATTATACGATCTAGGCTTAGAATGCTTCGAAACTACTGTTCCTGGTTTCCACTCAGAATTAAGTTGCATTCTGACTGCCGTTCCGTTTTGTAGTGGATTATGACTCTTAACTCCTTTCCTCTTATCATAACAATGTTTCTCAGACTGTTTCTCGGAGTCAAAGTGTTTCTTCACCACCTTGAGATCTGGTGTCTTGGTAGGTATTAGCGGTTCTGACACATTTTGATTCTGTTGTTCAGCACACCTGCTACAATCCCTAACTGTCACTTCAATGTCTGCATTCATGCCTGGCCAATACATGACTTCTCTGGCTCTCTGCTTACACTTGACTATTCCTAAGTGAGACTTGTGAATCAGATTTAGCATGTATTTACGTAAGCTTGGTGGCATGACTATTCTCAGACCTTTGTATATAATACCATCCGAAGTTGATAACTGGTCTCTTGAATCCCAATACGGCCTGACTTCAATTGGAGTCTCGCTTCTTGTGTCTGGCCAACCAGTCATAATTACTTCCAGAAGCATTGAAAGTTCCTTGCTTGTACAGTCTTTAATTTCATTGTATTTCGAATCACTTACAGAGATCATATGCACTGAATCATCTGTAAATTCACATGTCTGTGTATCAGTATTTGGTAGATGTGCACGAGAAAGTGTATCGGAGATAAACATTTCCTTGCCTTTTCTGTAACAGACTTTCAGATCATACCACTGCAGTCTTATTAGCATCTTCTGTATTCTCATTGGTGCTGACAATAGAGGTTTCTTGAAGATTTGCTCCAGAGGTTTGTGATCATTATAAACTGTTACTTCTTTACCAAATATGTAGCAGTGAAATTTGCTTGTACTATACACAATTGAGAGCATTTCCTTCTCAATTTGAGCATATCTTGTTTCTATATCTGTGAGAGCTCTTGATGCGTATGCAATTATACGACCTTCCTGGAGTAATACTGCTCCCAGTCCATCTTTACTTGCATCACATTCTATCTCTACGTTCTTGTTGACATCATAATATGCTAAAACTGGAGGGTTTGTACAAAGATGTTTCAATTCTTTGAAACTCTTGTTTTGTTCATGATTCCATTGAAATTCTATATCATCTTTTAGAAGCTTTCGTATTGGAGCATCTGCTTGACTTAGATAAGGAATAAATTTTGCTAGGTACTGAATTAAACCTAGAAATCTTCTGATTCCATCTTTGTCTTGAGGAGCTGGCATGTCAATAATTGCCTTTATCTTTGCTGGATCTGGTTCTAAACCTTTCTCTGACAAGATATGGCCCATATAAGGTACTCTGTTTTGCCTTATCTTGCACTTGTCATAGTTCAGCTTTAGATTGTACTTCGTTGCTCTTTGCATGGCTTGTTTCAAAATGTGATCATGATGCTCAACATCTCTACCAGCTACTAGAATGTCGTCTATGATGACATATGCTCCTTCAATTCCTTGAAGCATTTCATCCATAATTCTTTGGTAAATTTCTGGCGCTGATTTGATACCAAAAGGTAATCGTAACCATCTATATCTTCCCAGAGGTGTGTTGAAAGTTGTGAGAAATGAAGATTCTCTTTCAAGCTTTATTTGCATAAACCCTGACTTGGCATCGAGAACTGAGAATATCTTCGAATCTGGAATATTAGTGATCACATCTTCAATAGTTTTCATCGGGTGATGTTCCCTTCTGATTGCTTTATTGAGATCTTTTGGATCAATACATATTCTAACTTTGTCATTCCTGAACGAAACAACCATGGAGCTAACCCATTCAGTAGGTTCATGTACGGCAGTAATAAATCCATCAGCTTGCATTTCTTTAAGTTTTTCTTCAACTTTATTGCGTAGAGATGCTGCTAAGCGACGTGGTGGATGAATAACTCCTTTAGCATTTTCCTGTAACTGAATCTTGTATTCTCCTGGCAGTGTTCCAGTTGTTTTCAGCATTTCAGGAAATTCTCTTTGTAACTCGTCTTCTGCCTTGGATTCTATGCTGTCTATCCGTTGTAGTAGTCCTAAACATTCTGCTGTGTCACCACTCAAAATGTTCTCTTGACTAATGTCTACTACCTCAAACCTTGCTTTCACCTCTTGGATATTATTTTTCAAAGGTAGCACTACTGCTCCTAAAGTCTTAATAACATGATTAGAGTAAGACTTGAGCGACTTTGCTGAATAAGCAAGTTTTACTTTGTCTTTGAGCTTTTCAAACTCTGACTTGACAAGAATGTTACATCTTGCACCAGTGTCGATACGAAAAATTAATGTCTTGCCATGCACGACTAGTTTTACAGTCCACTTGTCTTCGACGACATTGATGTTCTCAATATTACCCTTTCTATACTGGCTACTTGCAGTGCTAACAGGTATAATATTTTCATCACTGTGACTGTCATCTTCTACTAGATTGACGTTGCGTCTTTTTCTGCACATTTGAAACCAGTGGTTTTTCTTCTTGCAGAAATTGCATGTGGTTCCTATTGCTGGACATTTTCCCTTTTCGTGGTTCTTGCCGCATTTACTACATAATTTATCTGAGTTGTCTTTAGACTTCTGCTTGAGTACATTGTGTGACCCTCTCTTGATCGCTAGAACTTCTTGGCCCCTAAACATTTTCACTTGGCTTTGCGACATCTCATATTGTTGTCCTATTTCTATAGCCTTGTTAAGGGTCAACTTCTGTCCCTGATCAAGAAGTCTTAATTGTACCTTTTCGTGTATGACTCCACTAATGATCAAATCAATAAGCATATCGTCTGGGTTGTCATACTCACAGTCCATAATGAGAAGCTTTAGGTCTTTAACAAAGTTATCAAAACTTTCTCCTTCTACCTGCTTTCTCTGATGTGCTCTAAATCTAGACACTCTTTTATTTTGTCTTGGCCTTATGTAGTCTTCTATTTTCTTTAATAGCAATTGCGGATCTCCCTCTTCACTATCAGTAATATTTAGAGTTTTGTAAACCTCACGGCCTTGCTGGCCTATCCACATTCCCAGCCATCCGGCTTTTTGTTTACTATCGGCACCAGCTAACGGTCCTTTGAAACAAAAGCTCACCTGCTGTTGAAACCTTAAAAACTCTTGATACAGATCTTTAGCATTCCAATTCAAGATTGGTTGCTCAAAATAAAAAGAAGCCATTATTAGATTAATAAAAACCTTTGTCTGGACAGCTTTTTAAGTTTTATTCTGACACCATGTAGAATATTTGTATTACACAAATAACAAACTAGTGTTTAAGAGGGAAGACATATTAGGAACTCCATTTATTACGTAAACACAAGCGGTGTTGCACTGACGCGCTAGTGTGCAAATGTACATATATTACTATTATGTTACAATAGTGTCATGATGCCCTTTAGGTGCCCTACCGGCCCATTTGGGTACCGGCACACCGGGCATTTGCCCGTATGCCCATAAAGCCAGTCCGCCCCTGTATCAAGGTCAACTGGACCTCTTGTGGCACGGAGGACTTAGTTCTAATAAATGGGTATAGACTTGGACTTTGGATGGATGTGACCCTGTGAAAATTGCTAATGGATACCTATTTATTATGAACTGAGTTAGCTCTGTTAGGATTTCACCCTCGCAGATAGAGCTCCCGGCCACCCGGCATTTTCCTGCAGTCTGAGCTGCAAAAAAATGCATCATTCAGGCAACAACAACACAAAAAAAAAAAAAAAAACACAACAAAAACATTTTTAAAAATACTTTGTAAATACTTTTAAAACAAAGCTTATATGAAGTGTAATTGTATCAATTAGCTTTAAACTAAATAAGAAGATCCTTGAGACTTTTTTACGGCGCGACTATACAAAATCTGCTAACATACGGAATAACTTGCTGGCAAGGCAACTGTAACATAATAGTAATATATGTACATTTGCACACTAGCGCGTCAGTGCAACACCGCTTGTGTTTACGTAATAAATGGAGTTCCTAATATGTCTTCCCTCTTAAACACTAGTTTGTTATTTGTGTAATACACATCAGAGAAAGCAGGTAGAAGGAGAAAGTTTTGATAACTTTGTTAAAGACCTAAAGCTTCTCATTATGGACTGTGAGTATGACAACCCAGACGATATGCTTATTGATTTGATTATTAGTGGAGTCATACACGAAAAGGTACAATTAAGACTACTTGATCAGGGACAGAAGTTGACCCTTAGCAAGGCTATTGAAATTGGACAACAATATGAATTGTCACAAAGCCAAGTGAAAATGTTTAGGGGCCAAGAAGTTCTAGCAATCAAGAGACAGTCACACAATGTACTAAAGCAGAAGTCTAAAGACAACTCAGATAAATTATGTAGTAAATGCGGCAAGAACCACGAAAAGGGAAAATGTCCAGCAATAGGAACCACATGCAATTTCTGCAAGAAGAAAAACCACTGGTTTCAAATGTGCAGGAAAAGACGCAACGTCAATCTAGTAGAAGATGACAGTCACAGTGATGAAAATATTATACCTGTTAGCACTGCAAGTAGCCAGTATAGAAAGGGTAATATTGAGAACATCAATGTCGTCGAAGACAAGTGGACTGTAAAACTAGTCGTGCATGGCAAGACATTAATTTTTCGTATCGACACTGGTGCAAGATGTAACATTCTTGTCAAGTCAGAGTTTGAAAAGCTCAAAGACAAAGTAAAACTTGCTTATTCAGCAAAGTCGCTCAAGTCTTACTCTAATCATGTTATTAAGACTTTAGGAGCAGTAGTGCTACCTTTGAAAAATAATATCCAAGAGGTGAAAGCAAGGTTTGAGGTAGTAGACATTAGCCAAGAGAACATTTTGAGTGGTGACACAGCAGAATGTTTAGGACTACTACAACGGATAGACAGCATAGAATCCAAGGCAGAAGACGAGTTACAAAGAGAATTTCCTGAAATGCTGAAAACAACTGGAACACTGCCAGGAGAATACAAGATTCAGTTACAGGAAAATGCTAAAGGAGTTATTCATCCACCACGTCGCTTAGCAGCATCTCTACGCAATAAAGTTGAAGAAAAACTTAAAGAAATGCAAGCTGATGGATTTATTACTGCCGTACATGAACCTACTGAATGGGTTAGCTCCATGGTTGTTTCGTTCAGGAATGACAAAGTTAGAATATGTATTGATCCAAAAGATCTCAATAAAGCAATCAGAAGGGAACATCACCCGATGAAAACTATTGAAGATGTGATCACTAATATTCCAGATTCGAAGATATTCTCAGTTCTCGATGCCAAGTCAGGGTTTATGCAAATAAAGCTTGAAAGAGAATCTTCATTTCTCACAACTTTCAACACACCTCTGGGAAGATATAGATGGTTACGATTACCTTTTGGTATCAAATCAGCGCCAGAAATTTACCAAAGAATTATGGATGAAATGCTTCAAGGAATTGAAGGAGCATATGTCATCATAGACGACATTCTAGTAGCTGGTAGAGATGTTGAGCATCATGATCACATTTTGAAACAAGTCATGCAAAGAGCAACGAAGTACAATCTAAAGCTGAACTATGACAAGTGCAAGATAAGGCAAAACAGAGTACCTTATATGGGTCACATCTTGTCAGAGAAAGGTTTAGAACCAGATCCAGCAAAGATAAAGGCAATTATTGACATGCCAGCTCCTCAAGACAAAGATGGAATCAGAAGATTTCTAGGTTTAATTCAGTACCTAGCAAAATTTATTCCTAATCTAAGTCAAGCAGATGCTCCAATACGAAAGCTTCTAAAAGATGATATAGAATTTCAATGGAATCATGAACAAAACAAGAGTTTCAAAGAATTGAAATATCTTTGTACAAACCCTCCAGTTTTAGCATATTATGATGTCAACAAGAACGTAGAGATAGAATGTGATGCAAGTAAAGATGGACTGGGAGCAGTATTACTCCAGGAAGGTCGTATAATTGCATACGCATCAAGAGCTCTCACAGATACAGAAACAAGATATGCTCAAATTGAGAAGGAAATGCTCTCAATTGTGTATAGTACAAGCAAATTTCACTGCTACATATTTGGTAAAGAAGTAACAGTTTATAATGATCACAAACCTCTGGAGCAAATCTTCAAGAAACCTCTATTGTCAGCACCAATGAGAATACAGAAGATGCTAATAAGACTGCAGTGGTATGATCTGAAAGTCTGTTACAGAAAAGGCAAGGAAATGTTTATCTCTGATACACTTTCTCGTGCACATCTACCAAATACTGATACACAGACATGTGAATTTACAGATGATTCAGTGCATATGATCTCTGTAAGTGATTCGAAATACAGTGAAATTAAAGACTGTACAAGCAAGGAACTTTCAATGCTTCGGGAAGTAATTATGACTGGTTGGCCAGACACAAGAAGCGAGACTCCAATTGAAGTCAGACCATATTGGGATTCAAGAGACCAGTTATCAACTTCGGATGGTATTATATACAAAGGTCTGAGAATAGTCATGCCACCAAGCTTACGTAAATACATGCTAAATCTGATTCACAAGTCTCACTTAGGAATAGTCAAGTGTAAGCAGCGAGCCAGAGAAGTCATGTATTGGCCAGGCATGAATGCAGACATTGAAGTGACAGTTAGGGATTGTAGCAGGTGTGCTGAACATCAGAATCAAAATGTGTCAGAACCGCTGATGCCTACCAAGACACCAGACCTTCCATACAGCATGGTTGGGTGTGATCTGTTTAACTTTGAGGGTAAAAAGTATGTGCTTCTAGTTGACTACTTCTCAAAGTTTATTGATGTCAAAGAACTGTCACAGGAAACTACATCAGATATCATCGAAGCAATGAAGAGTATATTCGCATGCCATGGAATACCTAGAAAGTTAAGGTCAGATAGCGGGCCACAGTTCTCTTCAAGGGAATTCCTGAATTTCTGTAAATCATACGGAATAGAGCATGAAATGTCGAGTCCTCATTTTCAGAGTTCTAATGGTGAGGCTGAAAGAGCTATTCAAACAGTGAAGAAACTTTGGAAGAAAAGCGAAGACAAATTTCTGTCGCTATTAGACTACAGAACTACTCCACTGAGTAATATTAATTTGTCGCCAGCACAATTACTCATGGGACGCCGACCCAGAAATTTGTTACCTTCTAGCGAGGAAATACTCACACCTAAGACACCAGATCTCAAGGTGGTGAAGAAACACTTTGACTCCGAGAAACAGTCTCAGAAACATTATTATGATAAGAGGAAAGGAGTTAAGAGTCATAATCCACTACAAGACGGAACGGCAGTCAGAATGCAACTTAATTCTAAGTGGAAACCAGGAACAGTAGTTTCGAAGCATTCTAAGCCTAGATCATATAATGTCAAAAGTGGAAATAAGGTCTACAGAAGAAACAGAAAACACATCAGAAAGTCTTCTGAGAAAGCAAACAGATTTGACAATAATTTTGACTTTCCAGATGACATCTCAGAACAACCAGAACCACTAGATCTAGAGAGTCCAAGATTACAAACTACACTAGATTTTGAGCCGCCACTACACACTGCTTCTTCTAACACCTCTAGACCAAATGAACCTTATGTAACACGCTCAGGCAGAATAGTTAACAAACCCAAGAGACTTGATTTGTGATGAACTGATTAGACTTTTTAGTTGACTAGTTTGTTAGTTATTCTGATAAATAGATTTTCTAAATTAAAGAAGAGAGATGTAACATAATAGTAATATATGTACATTTGCACACTAGCGCGTCAGTGCAACACCGCTTGTGTTTACGTAATAAATGGAGTTCCTAATATGTCTTCCCTCTTAAACACTAGTTTGTTATTTGTGTAATACAAATATTCTACAGCAACGCTTCATCTAAACTGTTGCGCCATCTAGAAAACATCACAAAAAGGGCATCAAAAATTACACTCACAACATTACCACATTTAAAGGAACTTTTTGAACAAAAGTGTCTAAGAAAAATCGAAAAAATCTTGGAAGACAACGGCCACCTCTCAATCAGAACTAAGTCAGGTCGTCGCGAAGTGGGCGACTGCTGTCAATCAAAACAAGAACTGAGCGGTACAAAAACTCGTTCGTAGGCTTCCTTACCCGGTCAGACTATATCAACGCCACTCGTTGATCAGGAAACATGAAAAGGACCAAGATGCCTGTGTGTAGTCGCTGAATGAACTGTTGTGTTTGTTCTATTTATGTGTATGTTTCTATTGTGTTGAAAAAAGCCCATGTAATCACAACACATTTCCAAAAGGATCAATAAAGCAGCCTTAGTCTTAGTTTGGATAAGTTGTGTAATTAAATTTCTAATAGATCTAGACTAACAATAATAATCTGTGCGATTAGAAATATTTTTACCAATTGTTTTTGTTAAGCGCTATTCTGTGCTTTTGATGCTTTAAGCTTTCTCACTACGCTATGATCCTATCACTTATCTAGACCAGTTGGGAAAATGGGGGGGGGGGAGGAGGCGAAGAAAGAAATGAATAGGGATATCTGGGTGAATTTTTAGCGTATTCGCTATTTTAAAGCCTTTATAACAAAAATACAAAAAGGGGGAAAGGCCTCAATTCGAAACTCATGGCGCAAGCCTCATCAAGCCGACATCCTAACCAGTCTGCTAGTAAGGTACCTATGCTTATACCACCACTTCAGTCAGGCATAGCTTCTTTCTCTTATTTGAGATACTAAACAAACAAAAATAAAAATATTAATAAGGCTTGTCTTCGAGTCCGAAGATTAATGAGGATTACAGTATTTCCCGTGGCTGCGCAGCCCCAGCTGTGACCTGCATATTTTGCCACATCCAGGGCAAGCATAACAAACAAACAAAAAATAATTACCATTTAATTAACTAATTGGTTAATTTTTTAAAATTGGTTCTTGTGTTGTCAGGTAAAAGAAATAACTGCAAAATTTCAGCTTGATCCGAGATTGGATGTCGGAGAAATAACGTGTACAAACTTTTTACCACACAGACAGAGTCAGTTGATATAAGCTTTGTAAAAACAGGGCTTTGAAGCAAACAAACAAACAAGAAACATGTAATTAAAATCTTTTTTTAAAGCGATTGATTGGCTTTGAGATCACGAGGTGTGAACCGGGTACAGTCAGTGGATCATAAAATCACTGTCCCATGGCCTCAGAGAAGTCACTCAGTGATTCGGCCTCTTTGGCTTTTACCGTAAATGCCAAGCCACCCGCCACACACACACAATACTCTTTTGACAGAACCCACACACACACACGCATATACACTTTGACAGAACATAGCCCCACACACATACACATATACACTTTGACAGAATTTACCCCCTCACACACACACACACATATTTGCTTTGACAGAGCATAGATCCCCCTACACATATATGCTTGGATAGAACACAAGCCCCACACACACATATAAACTCTGACAGAACACAGCCCACTATAAGTGAAGCTCAACCACTCTGGCATTCTTCTTAATGCTTTAAGTCTGTATCTTCCTCACCCACTTCCGTTCCCCACAACATCGAAACAAATATTGCCTTGAATTCAATTCAAAAGTTTTAATACGTGCTCGTGGGAACTCTGGGATTCTCAAAAGAGCTACTTTATTTTCACTTACTCCCGTTTTGAAGTTAGTATGATAACAGTGCGTTTGTCAAGAAATATTTGCCGTCATTTTGCCGTTCCTAACATTGTTCCCTTCTTGATTGGACGCCTAGTCAGGCCAACTGGTAGAAACACACTAGACATAAGAAATAATAGGCCTATTGCTTATTTTAGATGTGTACTTAAAGAATGTATTTTTAAACCTCGAAATCATTATGATTTTTTTTGGAAATACAAACGAAAGCAAGCTAGACAGATGTAATAGTAACAATGACTCTAGAACTTTCTCACTCCCAGACGAGATTTAACGCCAGGTCTGCATCAACTGTGTCTCCGATTCCTGAAAGAGCTTCACCGCCAGTTAGCCAGACAAAAGAGACATTCGTTCTTTATCAGCTACCTACAGACTGACCTCGCGGACCAGAGAACTATGAAGGTTAGCTCTTGATTATCTATCCAACCTTTCAGTTCACAGGTTTCAACTGTGTCTTTTGCAACCACTTATCTGCATGACTTCGAATGTCTATGATTCCATGGTCACATATTATCATCAGTGGCGTAGCTAGGAATTTGCCATTATTTGGGGGACCGGGGGCTTGACCTCTTTGGGAACCCATGCATTTTATGTAGGCAAAAAAACACTAACACTGGGGGTCTCCTCAAGTGGAGGCCCCGTGAGATTTTTTAATTCTCCCCCTCCATCCCCCACCCTAGCTACGCCTCTGATTTTCATCTTGCTTATATATTGTACTTTTACTGTTGAGGGAACACTTTGAGAAAGTTTATGGAAGAGAAGCTGTATTGTTTTGAAAGATCGGAGAGGTCAGCTCTTTGTACGCTTACGGGGTGTTACTGTGTGTGTGTGTTTGTTTCTATGGTCAGAAGAATGTGGCGATTGGTCGGTGGCTTTACAGTGTGAATGATGCAAGATAAGCGGCCCTGTCGTAAGCTGTGTGGAGTACGCCAGGCGACCTCAGAACGTTTCAAGACGTATTTTTATTGCGAGCTAGATTTGTTTAAACTTTACATTTCATTTCACCTCTAGCTAAATTTGTCTACTTTTGTAATAAAAGTTACATTTGGCAATGTTCACAAAGAAGTTATTTAAGTTAAATAAGTTAAAATAGTTTACGCCTACAGTGGTTTAATTGTCTGCCAGCAGTTTGGTGCTATAAGTCAACGACCGTCAACAACTCGGGGATAGAGTGTGGCTGGAAATGGTTCAGAACTATGGTTTCTTTTATCTCGCCTCATTTCATTGTAGGGTCTTATGAGCAGATGGCTAATTAATAATAAAGCTTGTCTTCGTGTCCGACGATTATCGGTAATTAATTAGTTTTGTTCGACATTGAATACGGACATAACGTGTACATTATGGGTAGATATAGTTGTAAGGACGGAGTTCTTCCCCTTTAGATTAGCTTTGTTTTTGTTTTTTTTTTCTCAAAAGAAGGGCGATAACTTCATTTCAGTAGTGCAATACATTGTTTGGGAGCGTGGTGGCTGATTGATAAAGCGCTTGGCTTCCGAACCGAGAGGTCTTGGGTTCGAATCTGGAATTTTTAGGACGCTCCTGAGGCCACTCAACTTTAATGGGTGCCTGGCATTAGTTGGGTAAAGGCGGTTGGTCATTGTGCTGGCGACATGACACCCTGGTAAAGCGTTGACCAAAGAAACGGTTGACCTTTACATCATCTGCCCTAAAGATCGCAAAGTCTAAAAGAGGAACTTTACTTTACTTACGTTGTTTAAGATATAATTCTGAAAAAAGTGCGTTACTTTCAGACCACCAAGAGAATCAAAGACTGTCCTTCCTGTGGACAACAGCTCAGACTGCTGCAGGACATCATGGAGTGTAATCTATGCCAGCAGTTGTTCTGCAGTGAATGCACCTATCCCACATTGCAGCTCTACCTCCCTTCCGGAACTGAGTTGAACGAAAACCTTCAAGTCAAACAAATTAAAGTGCACGTATTGGCCTGCCAACAGGTAAAGTTTTTTTTATCTCTTGTTACTTTATTTTTCTAACTGCTTTTATATAGCTCATATTTTATGCTTATAGAATGCTCAGTTGCTCTATGGTCTAAATCTCTTTCTGAGGACCGGTGGGGGTATCTGATAGAAGGTTTCCGTGCTGTCTTTAGCCGCTCAGCAAACACATTTCTGCACGAGTCGGGAGTTGATTCGAACTCCCTAGTTAGTTGGCCAAGCGGTTTTTGGCATCCCAGCCTTACATCCTTTAACTCTTTCTCTCCGTAATTATTTATCCACGTTTCGACGGAATTCTTCATTTTGCTTATTACTATTTCACTCCCCTGTTTTGAAAGCTTTAATAGCTTTGTCGTTTGTTATCAGAAAATGTTTTATTTGATATAGAATTTAAGGGAAATGCATGCTCTTTTTACGTAAGACAAAAATAAAGTTTATAAAATTAAACATTAATTTAATTTACTGAGGTCAACGATGGTATCGTAAATTAGGAGAGAAAGAGTTAAAAGACTTAGAATAAAGAAAGGATTCCTAGTATCTGAGCGACAAAATCAGATCTATGAAGAGAAAGGAATCGTGACAGGCATAGATCTAGTAGCCAAACCAAAGCATCTTCACTTGCTATTATGGCTATAGAAATGCGCAAAACATCTTTCTGAATTTTATGTGGCAAACTTTATACATCTCTCTGATTTAGGTCTCTGATAAGGTCATTTAATGTCTTGAATTCTTAGTCATTTTTGTTGTTGTTGTTGTCATTAATAAAGGGCTTTAAAAAATTAGGGAAGCGATACTTTCCGTTTGATTAAAAACTAAATATAGCCTTAGGACATGAACGCCGAAATCCGGGTCAAAAATTAATCACTGCCTGTGTCATCTTCGTTGGTTTAAAAAAATATCTTTAAAAAATAATTTTAAAATCTGTTGACAATTTTTTTTTTTAAGTCGTACGAAACTGTTTATTCATAGTATCACTTTACATTCACACGCACACAAACACACACACAAAGTGTTTCAAGATGGTTTAAAAACAAAAAAAAAAGAAATAGGACAACTTTGAAGGAGAACTCATTGTAGGCCATTAATAATCTACAAATGATTAAGTTAAAAGCTAAATATCTTCAACCTCCTATGCCTACGGCGGATCTTTAAAATAAGGTGGCAAGATAAAATAAAGAGGAAGGGCTGCGAAGAGCAGGGTGCCAGGACATCCGCTCTGTTATCAGCAGCAGACGGCTTGGCTGGCTTGGCCACGTTCGTAGAACGCCTGTAGGTCGACTTCCACAAGACATTCTGCATGGTGATCTAACAGATAGCAGGAGAGCCGCTGGTCGCCCACTTTTACAGTATACGGATGTAGGCAAACGCGACATGAAGCTCTTCGAAATTGACACTAGCAGCTGGGAAAAAACTGGCACTGGATATATCCACATGGAGAGCGAGCATAAAGGAAGGGTCCCTAATTGCCGAAGTCATACACAACAACATCTGAAAGAAGGCTGTAATTGGGGTAATTGCAACGGTTCCTGATGATTACATATGCCCAACCTGTGACCGCAGCTGTGTATCAAGGATTGGCCTCTTTAGTCACACAAGAAGTTGCAAAGGGAAAAGATTGTAAAATGCCACAGATAAAGTTAATTCTAGTTTTTCTTTCATCTCATCAATTACCCCAAAATTAACAGATGTATAAGAAAATAAATCAATCACACACTTCTACATGCTTAGAGCTTTTACGTTGATATTTTTGTTCTCACATTTCCATTTGTTTATCCCAAAAGTGGGATACGACATAGGCCTTCTTAAAAGGCCTTGAAAATGTTATTCCTTTTTCTTACTAAGCTTCTATCAACTCACTCTGTCTGCCTGACTGGTCAAAAGTTTGTACACCTTATTTCTCCCACACCCTATCTCGGATAAAGCTGAAATATTGCACAATTATTTCTTTTACATGCCAACTCAAGAATCAGTAAAAAAAAAAATCAATTAGTTAATTAACCATTGGTAATAAATTATTTTGTTTAGTATCTCGAACAAATAAAGAAATTTGACTTGACTGATAAAGTTGTATAAGTTGGATAAGTCCCCTTTATTGTTTGTGGAAAGAATAATGTGTAAATTACTAAAAATAACTGTAAAATTCCCTGGCACATTGATTACCTTGAAGACTTGAGAAGACTGAGAATGCCTTAGTTCGTATTCAGGTCACTTACTTTTTTTAAATTAATAAATAGGATCATAGCATATTGAGAAAGCTAAAATTGTGCTAAACATAATCAACTGGTAAAAATGTTTCTAATCACACAGATTTATTATTGTTAGTCTAGAGTCTAGATCTATTAGAAATTTAATTGTATGACTGATCCAAACTAGTTGATACAACAACACTTTATATAAGCTTTTTTTTAAAGTATTTTTTTTTAATTTTGCTTGTTTGAAATCTTCTGTTGAAGGATGAGGTGAGCAGCATAGAGGCCAGTGAAGTGTACAGAGTGTGCGAGGCGTGTGAGACGCTGGTGCAGAGAAATACAGACATCATTGAGTTCAACCACAGCATTCAAGACATAGAACAAGAGATGTTTGATTTGCAGAGACAGATAGACGACGCTTTGTCTTATGTGAGATGTCATGTCACTTGTCAGTTTTCATGTCATTTAGTGTTTACATAGCGTCTGTTGTCATGCCAGTGGTTCTGTCTATTAAATTATTAGTCATGTCAGATGTTATGTGGCTTGTTAGTCATGTCAGATGTTATGTGGCTTGTTAGTCATGTCAGATGTTATGTGGCTTGTTAGTCATGTCAGATGTTATGTGGCTTGTTAGTCATGTCAGATGTTATGTGGCTTGTTAGTCATGTCAGATGTTATGTGGTTTGTTAGTCATGTCAGATGCTATGTGGCTTGTTAGTCATGTCAGATGCTATGTGGCTTGTTAGTCATGTCAGATGCTATGTGGCTTGTTAGTCATGTCAGATGTTATGTGGCTTGTTAGTCATGTCAGATGTTATGTGGCTTGTTAGTCATGTCAGATGCTATGTGGCTTGTTAGTCATGTCAGATGCTATGTGGCTTGTTAGTCATGTCAGATGCTATGTGGCTTGTTAGTCATGTCAGATGTTATGTGGCTTGTTAGTCATGTCAGATGTTATGTGGCTTGTTAGTCATGTCAGATGTTATGTGGCTTGTTAGTCATGTCAGATGTTATGTGGCTTGTTAGTCATGTCAGATGTTATGTGGCTTGTTAGTCATGTCAGATGTTATGTGGCTTGTAAGTCATGTCAGATGTTATGTGGCTTGTTAGTCATGTCAGATGTTATGTGGCTTGTTAGTCATGTCAGATGTTATGTGGCATGTTAGTCATGTCAGATGTTATGTGGCTTGGTAGTCATGTCAGATGTTATGTGGCTTGTTAGTCATGTCAGATGTTATGTGGCTAGTTAGTCATGTCAGATGTTATGTGGCTTGTTAGTCATGTCAGATGTTATGTGGCTAGTTAGTCATGTCAGATGTTATGTGGGTAGTTAGTCATGTCAGATGTTATGTGGCTAGTTAGTCATGTCAGATGTTATGTGGCTAGTTAGTCATGTCAGATGTTATGTGGCTTGTTAGTCATGTCAGATGTTATGTGGCTTGTTAGTCATGTCAGATGTTATGTGGCTTGTTAGTCATGTCAGATGCTATGTGGCTTGTTAGTAATGTCAGATGTTATGTGGCTTGTTAGTCATGTCAGATGTTATGTGGCTTGTTAGTCATGTCAGATGTTATGTGGCTAGTTAGTCATGTCAGATGTTATGTGGCTAGTTAGTCATGTCAGATGTTATGTGGCTAGTTAGTCATGTCAGATGTTATGTGGCTTGTTAGTCATGTCAGATGTTATGTGGCTTGTTAGTCATGTCCGTATACTTCCAATAAAAATTTCAACCACTTAAACACTCAGCCTCCGCGCCATCACTTTCTTTTTTTTTAATATTGAAAGTCTTTATAGAACCTCCTCACACTCGTAGGCCTATACATACATTTCACCCATCGCCTGAATACAATGAACAATATGTGCATGTATCTTTGAAATAACTTGTACTTAAATCTGTTAAATATTCATTAAAATGCCTAACTAATTACATGATTTCAAAATATTGATATGGGTTGTCACCTTTCAAAAAACATATCCTACAAACAGCCAGAAAGAGGCTGATGAATTAGCTGTGCGGTACTTATGGTTATGTAATCAACGAAGTAATGAATGCCAACATTGTGGAAATACCTCGAGAAATAGTTAACTGAGGAGACAAGTAGTGACTTACACGAACAACCTGAAGTTTACTTTTTTTTTTAATGCAATAAAACTGTATAGGTCTAAAATTATGTCCACACTTTAAAAATGACAAACATTTGCAATGCTTGATCGATTTTGTATTAACTTCCCAGAATCCGTTAATGTTGCGGTCAAGGTCAACTGCCACCCTCAATAGCTTAACAAGAGATGATGAAATGGTAAGAACCGTTTTTAAACATTTGACTTCCGTTAAGGTGAAAGGAAGCTGGTTGTTTGTCAAGACCATTGATGCCCAAAATACGGCCCGCGGGTCAGATCCGGCCCTCGATGTGGTTTCTTCCGGCCCGCCAAAAAGTCGGTGTATAAAGTGATTGAAAAAGTAATGGATTGGTACCATGGCCTTTAACATCTGTATTTTATGAGATGGGACTGAATGTAGAATCTAAAAGTAAAAGTGAACGGATCTTGACTTGTTACGGAACATGATAAAAAGCCAACAAGTTTGTTTCATAAAGAAAGTTTGACTGTTTAAAAAAAAAAAAGAACAACATATAAACGGCATTCTTCATTTGAGCCGCGAATAAAAGATTGTTTAACTAGTCTTAGTCTTAACTACGGGTACTAGATTACTGGATTCTACTTCCTAATAGTTTCAGCTTAATTACATTTCATTTCTGTATCTTTTTGTTGGTGTGGCCCGCGACACGAGTGTTGGAAATTAAAATGGCCCTCAGGAAGAGTAAGGTTGGGCATCACTGGTCAAGAAGTCCACGAAGTCACGCAGTAATGTTCTTTAAAATTCTAACTTCCAAAAAGAACAAACGTTAAAGAGACACTATCGAAACTTGCTTCCCCCCCCCCAAACAAACTTTGTTCTCGAACTTCTAGAAGGGAGGAGAACTACAAAATCATGACGTAATTTAGTTATTCTTTTTTTTACCTACACGCTTTGGGTTAGAGGCACTCTCCAATCTGTTAGGTTTTTGATGACCCAGTATTTGTTTCCCTTTCATTGAATAGTCTGAACTAAAATAACCGTGTAACCAATGGGGAAAAAAATTACTTTATTGCATTAGCTGCTAATAGACAGGGCCGGATTTACGAAGTGTAAGACTGTGTAGTACCCGAGGATCCCCCCCCCCTTATTTATAATATAACATTTTCAACAAAATATGCTTATTTATATGGTAGTAAGGGCAGTTGGTAATATCTTTAAAAGTGTCTCCACAGCTTCTCTCTTTACAAAAAGTAAAGTAAAAGTTCCCCTTTCAGACCTTGTGGTCTATAGGGCAGATGATGGAAAGGTCATCTGTTTCTGTGGCCTATTGTTAACGAGGGTGTCATGTGACCACTACAACGATCAACCGCATTTACTTTTCCCCATCTATTAGTGCTGGGTGGACTCAGAGGAGCCCAAAGAAATAAAAAATCCACATTATCTCAGTATTCACCAGGATTCGAACCCGGGACCCCTGGTTCAGAAGCCAAACTCAGCCACCGCGCCTCATTCTCTTTACAAAAGGGCATTGATATTACTATGATATTTTTTTAAAGTAGCTTCTCGGCTTCTCTCCTCACAAATGTGACATGCTATAATAATGTGCATTTATTACTATAATAATGTGCATTCATATTAAAGTTTGAAGAGGCTAGAGGGGTCCACGAAAATCCAGACCAGGTTTTCCACTTAAGTGCGGCACTGCTATACCATATTTACTATATAACAATCAGTGCACGTAGATATAAACTGCATATTTACTATATAATAATCAGTGCACGTAGATTAAAACTGCCTTAAACCTAAATAACATTGAACTTTATCTGGTTCACTGTAGCTCGTCAGTTGTCTCACTTCTGCTGCATATTCATATTTCGTCCTTGTTTCTGTTGTCCAACTCTTGCAGACGACAAGCATCAAAATGGCGAACAAACTTTACGAGCGCTACACGCGGCAATACGAGAGCCTTGACCACATGTCGCCTCAGACTCCAGGCCAGAAGATCCTACACAAGCACGTGAAACAGGTAGGCTAGCATGCCTGGTAATGAGATGTAAATATACGTTTGTTATCTACGTGAGGGCCTTCTCGCGCAAGGCGTCACATATGTGGGAATCCAAAATATACAAATAGTGAAAAAAAAATAAAAAATTATAGGGTCAATTTAGTGAAATTGCATCAATTATTTTGAATCAATCATGTAATTAATTTTCAATAGATCTAGACTAACAAAATTAAAAATTTGTTCTACTGGAAACATTGTATTAACTGTGTTTTGTTTATCGCAACTTTCATAATTAAAAGAATGCTCAGTGCACTATGGTCCAATCCCTTTTGTGGACCTGTTTTGGGGGCAGGGTCCAGGGAGTATCTGGGAGAAAGTTTCCAAGCTACTTTTTCAAAAGCAGTTGTTTTTTTTTTAAAGTTGCTCAATTCTGAATTTAATATTGGGCTCTTTAGCTTCCATGATGGAAGGCCGACGTGTAAGCCACTGGGTCTTCCCCAGGCCTGCAAACGTAAATTTCTAATAGATCTACCCTCCCCACCTTGTAAAGCCTGCAAACGTAAATTTCTAATAGATCCACCCTCCCCACCATTTGTTAACTGTCTTTACACAGTTGTCCTTCATGTCTTTAAAGATTCATTCAAACTGAACATCGACTAGAAATGGATGCTGTCCATTATTAATATTTATATGTGTAAGAGTCTTCTCCCTTCCGTCCACTCGTGTTATAATTTGACATATTTGTGATTGTGGCTTTGTTTTTCTCTCTTCTGTTAGGCGATGTACGAGTTTTATCTGAAACGACGAAATCAGCTTCGTTCTTCATTGCGTCTACGAGATTCTCGCTCTAGTCTGATGGAATGATTGTTTTTCAATTGATTCTTCTAGGCTCCCAAAAAACATTTTTCTGTTGACTTCCTTTCTATTTGGAGACGGTTGCTGGATGACCAAGTCTCTAGTACATTTACCTTTTATTATGCACGATCATTTGTTATATTACATGCCGTACTAGAATATCACTGCAAATGTTATTGAGAGATGTTATCAAAGAGAGAAAGGCTTGACTTGTTTTGGACTTGTTTTGGAAAAAGAGATAGTTATAAACTAACAAATAGTTGTGTATTTAGAACTAAATATGACTGAAAAATATTTGGTAATTCCTTATCAGTAACAAAATGAAGTGGTCGATAAATTGCAATAATCCTCAGGATCAGAGACGAAGTGAGCAAAATGTGCACCCGGGGCAAGCAATTTTGGCGATCTCCCTCCCACACATTTTCCACGAACGTCAGATAGAAATATAGACTACCTTTGGCGGCCCCCTGAAGGTGGCGCCCGAGACAACGTGCCCCCTTGCCCCATCTCACTACGCCTCTGCTCAGGATTTAGGCCATATCAATTGATCATTTATATATAAGCCTACTTGTTATCTAAAAACTGCTTTCTATAAAATTCAAGCAATCTGGGCCTTAACGGTAATAAATGTATTCAATAATTAAAGAAGGGATCTTTCTGAAATATTAATAAAACGTGTTGTCACATAATACGGTGTGCTGAATTTAAGGATAGGAATAGGATGGTGAAAAGATGTAAAAAAGTGAGTTATTTGTAGGATTTGAAAGCAAAATAAAATATTGATTATGGTAAACATTTGTCTTGTTTCTCTATTTTCTTGTGTGTTTTTGTTCCTCGTTATGATGCTTATTAATACTATTACTTTAATCTGGTGAGTTTATGATCAAAAAATCACCAGCTAATGCCTATATTTACATAACACTGTCTGTGTGTGCAGCACTAGATTTCGGTTGCTCCTCGTGGAGTGAAAGCTGTGAGTCTCGGAGTCTTTTGAGATTTGAAGCAAGAAGAGTGGCCAGCGTTGAAGAGCGCCGAACCAACAATTTAAAAAGCTGAGAGAAAAAGCAGGTCTGTCTGCAACTGACCAAACCCATTCATGCCACGTATGAGGCCGGCTTTTTAAAGCGAGGATTGGACTTTACTGTCATCTTCGAGTCCATTGGTTAATATGCATGACTGAATGCATGACACGTAGGACGTAATCATCTTCTTTTTTGAAGTAACGTCTGTATTATATAAGATAATATATGATATGAGAAATGTGCTCATCTTAGATCACGAAAGAGGAGCTATATTATTATATATATATATATATATATATATATATATATATATATATATATATATGTGTGTGTGTGTGTGTGTGTGTGACCTACATATTTTGCCACATACATACAAGCATGGTCGATTAAGATAATAATAAGATCTTATAGGGCAGATAATGTAAAGGCCATCTGTTTTTGTGGCCTACGGTTAAGGAGGGTGTCATGTGGCCAGCACTTTTACTTTTCCCCAACTAATGTCAGGTACCCATTAGAGCTGGGTGGACTCAGAGGCGCCCGAAGATCCCGAAATAAAAAATCCCAGTCTTCACCAGGATTCTCAATGGAGAAGATGTAGAGAAGGTAGGCTTACACGATGTTACTTCAAACATTTTTGTATTATATGATTTCGGATGCTCTTTCAGAGTTACAGATAATTTACATCCTAGCCCAAACCTCCCACAGGACGACGGGGGATGGCTGTGGGCAGGGTATGAACCCAGGACCATTGAGACGACCGAACGAGGAAATCAGAGCTGAAAAGAGTAAAATACTAGTTGGTGTTGGAGATTTTGAAGACTTGTTGAATGGCCAAACATTATAAGAAGTTTAATTATTTAAATACCTAAGGTCAAGCATAACAAGAGATGGAGGATCAATAAAAGAGATAGGCCTAAAAACCCGGTCAAGCTTGGCATCCGCTGTCATGAGCAAACTTGGGAAAATCTGAAAGAGTAACATCAGCTTCGAAATAAAATTTAAACTGTAGGGCTATTCTTCGCTAGCAGCCTCGTTAGGCCTACTCCTATATAGCTGTGAAAGCTGGACACTAAACGCTGGTTGGATAACGTAAAAAAAAAAAAGATGGTCCAGACTAGCTTGATATCCTACTAAGAACAGCTGCTGACTGTGAAAAGTGGCGGGATTTGGTTACGCGAACTGTTACAGCACCCCAACGAGGTCAAGGGACATGAGATAGGCCTAATTATGATGATGATGCATTGGTTAGGCCAATAATAAAATATGCATCCTCTGTTTGGGACCCCTCAACTCAAGAAAACACAAAGAAACTAGATCTGACACAAAAAAGAGCAGTGAGATTCATAATAAAAGAATATTCACATTTGATTAGAGTAACATCTTTATTAAAACCCGTAAATTCAGCAACAATTCAGGAAAAGTAAAGTAGCAATTATAAATAAAACACTGAACCCTAATCTTCAAACACAGTATCAAAACCTAATAACATACTCTGAAAGACCAAAGAAAAAGGCACATTCCTTGTTCAAATTTGTACTAATCCTTCTTCTTAAATTCCCTAATAGTGCTATTGGAGAATGGAGTGGGTTGCCTGAGTCAGCTAGGAAAACCAGTGACTTGGCAGAATTGAGGTCATTGATTAACATGCATGACTTACTAGATTGACCTAGGGACGTAATCTTCCTTTTTTCAAGTAACGTCTATATTTTTTAAGAAAAGATGCTTCATCGTCTATTAATTAATTAATTTCTTGTTTAATTTGCGATGCAAAAGTAATACTGCGAAAGTGTTAAATTGTTAAACTGCTTTGTTTGTTTTTGTTACCGGATGACTGCAAAATAAAACAATGATGGCTGCCTCCTGTACACAACCTGTTGTTGTTCCTGAAAACTATTTCCCTGCCTTTAAAGGTCAGATCAAAAAATAAAACGCTAAAGAATCTAGCGCACGCATTTTAGAGATCTAGATCTAGTAGATTAGCCTGATGATTACTTAATTAAGAAATTCAAGATCCAGTTCAATGCAGTTGTCTGAGTTGAGACTTCAAGTTCAACTTACTTAAACTTACTTCTGACCTGTGACCTGTCGTTCTGACTTCAACTCTCAAGTTTAGTTTGCATTCATTCAGCTGACCCTTTTTTCTTTCAATTTCAAGTCTCAAGTAGACTCTACTTAGACATAATTAGTCATCGTAGTAGAGTTTAGACTCTATTATCTATATAGATCTAATTCAAGTTTTACTTTTATTTATTTATTTTTTTTGACTTGCAGCTAAATAACAATAAAAAAAACAGCTAATCCAACCTAACCCTTGTACCTTGTAGGCATATTAAAAAATTAATCAACTTGAAACAGAGATTTGAATAAAGCTTGAAACTCTTTTCTAAACAAAATTAACTTCAAGTTCAATAACAAATATATCAATATATGTATTATGATTATTATGCTTTTGATCTCAGTGTAGAATTTAGTAGAAACCCCAACCCAACATGATACCAAGTCTCCATTCCATTTTATCTGCTGGACTCCTCTGTGCAAGCATCAATCCAATCAGCCAATAGTCATAGACACACAACAAACTACATCAATATTGACAAAAGTTAGAGTAGTGTTATAGTGCCACATACCTAAAACAAAAAATATGGGAAATGATATTTAGATGCACATTTCTTATTTGATACGCTAGAACAAATTCATACATGTGCTCCTTCTTCCCTATGGAATGGAATGGGTTACCTGAATCTGCCAGGATAACCA
Source organism: Biomphalaria glabrata (assembly GCF_947242115.1). NCBI lineage: Eukaryota > Metazoa > Mollusca > Gastropoda > Planorbidae > Biomphalaria > Biomphalaria glabrata. The sequence continues at coordinate 8,416,814 of NC_074725.1, forward strand.
ATGATTTTTTTGAAGTAACGTCTTTAATATATAAGATAAGAAGAGAACAAATATATATCATAAGTATTTTAATATTTTTTAAAATTTAGTTGAGGTTCTTTTGCATGCTCCTATTCAAGTCTACCAAACATCTGAGGCAGATCTTCACATTGATTTGATGATGCTTTGTTACCAGCTAGACACAATATGTAAGCAAGGCTTAGCAAAATCTGTAAGTTTTGTGTGAGAAATCATAAATACTAATTAAATACTAGCACTAAACTTAGATTGAACAAAAAAATAATGTTTGGTTCCACAATTAAAATAGGTCATTTTTTCTACATCTAGAACTATTTCCTGAAGTGTATCAAGCTTTAATATTGTAAAACAATTTTAATGAATAAAATATATATTTTTGCATAATAATTATTTCAAATTTATAAAGTTTTAAGAAATTAATATTGAGTTTTAAAATGTTTAGAATTAAACTATTTAATGCAAAGTCTTTAAAATATTATTTTTTGACTATATTAATATTATTTTCTTAGCCTGAAACAAAACGAGCAAGCATATTGCGCAACAGTAAAGGTAAATATAAATTGTATTCTACTATAAACTTTTCTGTCAAATCTTTTTATTTCAAAGTTTCTGAGAGCACCATCTAATAAGTTGAATAGTAAAAAGTTTGAAATAACTTGAATATATATATATATACCCCAACTGATTATATATAATATAAATCTGCCTATTCTAAGTATGTTTTCATGTTTTAGGCTCCTTCAAAATATTTGACTTTATTTTCTAAAAATGTACATTAAAATGTAATCTTCACCAGGGCTGTGATGTATATTTTAGAATTAATAACAATTGACTGCCAATAAATATTGAATAAGCAAATCTTCACCTAAATATATATATATATCACCATCATTTTGCATTTTCTCCAAAGCAACTCTGGTCTACAACAATATTCAGCAAGTCTTGTTTAAGTTGCTCAAGTCCACTAACTCTGGGAATATTGCAGTAAGTCTTTTAACTCAAGTAAATATTCAGTTTTTTCTTCTGACTCTAAAAACATTACAGTAAGTTACAAATTACAAACACATTTTATGTTGATTTTTAGTTTACAAGTTTTAATTATCAAAGTAATTTTCTTTAATGTAATCTTAGAAAGAAGATTAGTTTACAACATGTAGAAGAAAACACCATTTGCTTTTTCTGTAGTTATTGCGCTTGACTGGGTGGAGTATAATTGATGGGTATGCCTATCATAATGTAGCATTCTGAAATGGGAAGGCAGGGGCTGTCTTGCCTAAACTGAGTCCATTTTTTGTTCTCTTTTATGTACCCTGTAAATGTCATTGTTACTTATGTTTTGGCTTGGACGGATCGTTCTCTGTAACCTTTATTGGTTGTTTTTTTTGGTTTCTAAGTGCTGGTTAAGTTAAGTTTAATGCTCCTTTCATCTTTATTTCATTGCCCCATATGGGTTAATCATTATTGTCATGTTGAGTGGTTCAAAAGAAATTCATATTTGTCTTGTTTAGGGATTCAGGCTTGAGACTCTGTGGTAGTCTAGCTTGATCTGAGCATAGACTATTGGCTTGGTATGGACCATACTTTGTCCATGGGCATGGGCGTATTTGGTTGTGAGCAATGTGAGCTCGGATTTTATTGCTGGCATTGTAACTGAAGTGTGCCTTTTAAATTAAGCCAGTAGTCTATTTCAGTATTTGTATATAATGCATAATCACTGCAATAGTACTTAGAATGTAATATTGACTATTTGTTTTTCTTTAATTGAACTATCATTCATATCATATCATTAATCATGTTTTACATTACCTCTTGTTAAATACTGTACATAAACCCATTGGCATTACTTGATTACTTGTTTGACTTAATTAATGTACTATGTTGATAGACTGTCAAGGGTTTACAGGCAGACGAGCCACAGCAAAAATACAATCCGACAGGGGCCATTTTCCAGCCTATTTGGACAAATCTATTAGTGTTGAAAAGAAAATCTACCTATTCAACTCAATTGTCATCTCAATGGCACTTATACATTCAAGACATGGAGGCCAAGTATGGCTCAGCATCGATGGCTAAGATGGATTTTAAGAGTCATTTACAGAGAAATCCTTTACTGAAAGGACATTCTGCCACTTTTTGAGGTTGTGACCAACTGCAGCTTGAGGTCTGCTGTACTTCTTCCCCAGAGAGAAAGAATCGTGCATGAGGATAGCACTAACATGGAGGTCAAAACAAGGAAAAGAAAAACATGGACATCCTTGTATATTATAGCCCCACACCTTCATGGAAGATCTCATGGCAGTGGACATCAGTTTTGGCAGAGTTTTCAAACATAGCTGAATACTGATTTCTATGGAGAGTTTGCCCAATATGCTTGGGAAAATCTAAGTCTAAGTAAGAACAAACCTTTATAGTTCCTTGTAGCTCTTTTTCTCTTTTTCCTTTTCTTTCTGTGGCTTGCTGCTTTAGTCTACTTGTCAATTACTCTTAGCACCAGGGAGAATGATGGATCAGCACTTTGGCCATAAAGCTCCCCAGGCTGAGAAGGATGGTAGCTGATCAGTGAGGCACAAGGACTAGTGCTTCCTGTGTTGTTTTAGCTGCTTTACAGCAATGCCTGAATTGCCTCTTGATTACACTATATCACTGTATTAGATTTCTGGGTTTAGGTAACACTATGTTGCTATAGTAGAGTGCTTAATTTTTGCTTGTTTAACAATCTGTTTGTTAAATATATTATCAGAAATTAGGTTTTCTTCTTAAAATCATTTTAGGATTTGATGTCCTTTCAGAGTTAAAGATAAACCTCTCACAGAGCATGGAATGGCTGCGGACAGGGTTTGAAACTGGGATCATCAAAATGACAGTCCAGAGCACGTACTACACAACCAGGCAGCCATCCCTTTAATTAAAAAAAACAAAACATGAAGACACATGAATTTTTTTGTTGGTTATATGTAATAATGTTAGATTTGTAATGAAATATTTTTTTCTTCTCAAATTTAGTCATTTCCCATTGACTCTGGGCTGGAAGAGTTGTTTCCACGTGTATCTGCTTACATGGCAGGAAATGAACATTTGATTTCAAGTTTCAAATCCCCTGCTGTAGATGGTAATTGAATACTTTGTATCAGTTATGTGTTACACCTTGAACATGAACTCACTCCCCATTGATCTCAGACAGACAACATGCTATACCACTTTTAAGAAGAACATTAAGACCTACTTGTTTAAAACTTTTTTAGATTAGTTTTTAATTTCTATTGTCGTGTTTGTGTTTGTAATGTTATTACAGCGCCTTGAGCCTACATTTTGTTTGTTAACAGCGCTTTATAAATAAAATTATTATTATTATTAATATAGAACTTTTAATAACACATCTCATGAATACCTAAATATCACATTTTCATGACTTTATCAAAGTCTATTTAAACTTTGAAAAAACAACAACTTTGCTCTCTTGAAGTCATTATTAGAGTTTCAATGTGGGCTACTTTCAAACAAATCTTTTATGTCCTTGCCTTCAGAATACTTCTCACAGCTTTCCTCCATGCATCACCTGCTGTCTCTTTCTAAACAAATACATGAGGAGGTGGAGAGTCAATCACGACCTAAATATTTGGCACACCAGTTGGCAATACTATATGTAAGTTGTTGAGCATAAGTTGTCAATAGTTTCAGTATTTATGACTTTGTCTCTAAACTTATTTTTAATTATCAGTTTATAAAATTTATTAAAGACATCTTACTTCATATGTGTTTTTGTTATGCTATGATTTACTTCTTTTTGCTTATTAAAATTTAAAATATGTAAGGCTAAAAACAATGTTTTTATTGTTTTACTATTATTACTTTTTTTTTTATCTTATATTATTTGTATGATATGTGTCACCACCTCAAAGTTGGTGCCATAGAGTAGAAACCCTAATTCTGTATTGTGTATGTTAATTCCATATTGTGAATCTTATTCACAACCCATGTTGCACTAAGGTGAACACTTTTGACCTTAGGTGAACCAGAGAGTTAAAGGCAGTCAGTCCACATAGAGATCTTGTAGCAAGCACTTGTATTGAGTCACTTAAGATATAAGCAGTAGAGTTAGATGTTTAAAGTAGTTGGTTATAGAATAAGTACTAAGTTGTGATATTCGTATATTACTGTTGGATTAATACTGACCATTCCTGGGTCGAATTGTATGGTGTATTCACTATGTGGTGTTATATTAAACTTATTGTATCTGCTACACCCAGCGTCATTTCATTATTCAGTGATTTGTAACAAGAACCCAATGTCACCACCACGCCTACATTGATAACCACAGCCACATTCATAACATATAAAACAACCCGGTGACATTTATAAAATCAATGTGACATTCTTGGTGTCAGAAGTGTCCAAAGTGCAAGTCATTTATTGTCAGAAAATGACATTTTTGGTGTCAGAATAGTGTCAGAAGTGTCAGCAAACGATATTTTATACTACACACTTGGTATCTAGAGCTACTACTACATGTCACATTGACCTGCCATGACACAGTTACCGTTAGCGAGCTATTTTTTTTCATCTGTGATGAAATGAACAATTTGAACTGTTCCTGTCTGAGCTGTATTTTCAACTTTTTCCAGTTGACTACTGTCCTAAGTGTCATTTATCTGGAAGCCTGATTTATGTGGTTGTACTTTTACACCAGTTGAGATAGCTTTAGGAGCACAGCATTGTTCAAAGTTACTTTTTAACATCCTAAGCGGAAGAGATCAAACATGATATGCTGAGACAACCTGGATACTACAGCCTGTGTGGGTGAAACTAGACAACCGTGATACTACAACCGGTGTGGGTGAAAATCTAGTACTACAAGTCATTCAAGTCATCGTTTGAAGACAGCTGATATATGGTCAGTCGAAGTAGCTGACATATTCAAGAATCATCTACATCGAGTGCTCGTCATAATTCTAATGACACACTCCTATTGTCGCTGTCTAACAGCACAGTTAATAAGAGAGCGCTCTTACTCTTAGACCTCTCTTGTCGTCACTACCTAAGGTCATTTTTAGTTATTTATATTTGTTTCAGCAACTGTACGAAACAGTGGATTACCTATCAAGCACATGAATTATTTATTGGATTACTTGTCAACTATATGAATTGTTTAATGGATTATCTGTCAAACATATGAAGTATTTATTGGATCACTATTGTTCAAGAACTTGAGTACCGTATCATTTAACATTCTACTGTGGATTTAACAAGTGGATTACTTATGAACTGTACCATTGTGTTGTGGATTTAACAAGTGGATTACCTATGAACTGTAACATTGTACTGTGGATTTAACAAGTGGATTACTTATGAACTGTACCATTGTGCTGTGGATTTAACAAGTGGATTACTTATGAACTGTACCGTTGTGCTGCGGATTTAACAAGTGGATTACTTATGAACTGTAACATTGTACTGTGGATTTAACAAGTGGATTACTTATGAACTGTACCATAGTGCTGCGGATTTACCAAGTGGATTACTTATGAACTGTACTGTGGACATATTTTATGTGGAGCATCACCGGAACTTTATGTACAAGTCAAGCATCAAGTGAATATTTAAGGGAAGTAACTTTAATTACCCTTTAGTATTAATGAATATTGATTAGTTCTCTCTGAACTACACCACAATTTTTTTCATTGTTTACATTTGTATTTATATATACATTTGACTTTAGGGACTAAATTTAATTATCTATTGAGTCTGAGCATTTATATTTTTTTTTCAAGTAAGCATCCAGGTATTGGTAGGGACTCTTTAGATAAAGTAAATACTTGATCGTATAGCTGTATTAGTTAAGTTTGTATTTCGTCAAGTATCTATCATATTGTTAAACTCTTGTATTGATATTGTCTTGTTTATATTTGTTGAATTTTCTTTTGCGTCATAGTTATTTCTCATTGTAATTCTTTTGTCTACTATTTCTACTATCTTGTAATGTCTCTTTAAAGCAGACTGTTTAGTATCTATAGTGTATTTATGTTTGTCTAATTACTTATTAATATATATATTTATTTTACTTCTTATTTCAACCTATTTTTTATTATTATCAACACTACACTACACACTTGATACACTATGGGATATATTTTGATTTGAGATTGACAAGATTTATATTGTATATACTCTTCAAACACATTCAACTATTTTGATACTATTGATACATTGATCACTATTTACCAGACTAATAAGGCTCACATAATTGTGAATTATTTGTTGCAATAAACTTTTAAATTGCAAGTGGAGATACTAGAAATACATAATCATATAATTGATCAGTAAAGTATTACATTACGAACTAGATAAAGTACCAAGAATAACTTAAGACACCTCATAACCTCAATTGTTTCGCACAAAATATATATCTACTATTACCTGTAATTACTATTTGAGCAATAATAAGTATTTATTGTACAATATTTCATTTACAAATATCTAGTACACATATCTATTACTAAACTATATTACTAATTTGAATCTTTGAAAATGGCTGAGTATGAAAAACTAATAGAGATAGTGGATAAACTAAAGTTAAAAGAAGATGATAGAGCTGCATTCATTAAAATTGAAATAGATAGAATTAGAGTAGAAAAAGACAAGCAACGGGAAGAGAGGCTACATGAAAGAAGACTGAGAGAGAAAGAACAAGAAAACTTAGAGAAAGAAAAAGAACGCCAGCATGAAATAAAATTAAAAGAACATGAAGAAAAAATGGCAAAACTAGCAAAAGAAAATAAAGACAATTCAGCAAGTCAAACTTCATCTCATCATCAGTATCATAGCAAATTTAGGAACTTTGATCCAAAAGAAGACACATTGGAAAATTTCATTATTCAATTTGAATATATCTGTCAAACAGCAAATATGAATAGTGCACAAATGGCTCAACAACTTCTAGCTAACCTAAGAGGTGAACCACTAAACATCATCGACACACTAACTATGGAGCAAAGAAAAGACTACAACACAGTAAAACAAAGACTTATTGAACATTTTGGCAAAACGGAGGAGCACTATCGAAAACTTTTTAGAGAAATAAAACTAGCCAAGAATGCAGATTTAAAAAGAACAATACATGACATGCGCCAGAACATGACAAAGTGGCTACAACTCGCAAACTGCAACTTAGATGACCCCAAACAGATCTTAGATTTTTTTCTCATTGAAAATGTGTTAACAAATGTTACAGATGCAGCATTCTCATTCCTGAAGGAGAGAAAAATAAAAAATGAAGCTGAATTGATATCAAACTTAACAACATACAAGGACTCCCACCCAAACATCACCATTGACAAAAGGGAATTGTACAATGTAGCTGCAACAGTGACAGAAAACCATCCAAGAACTACAAATAAATTTAAATATGCCAAGAGCATACAATGTTTTTTCTGTGGCATATTGGGTCACACCAAAGCAGAGTGCAGAAAGAGAATGGCATCAGAAAAACAGCAATATGTAAATAGAAACCATAGATATGGAAGAGATAACAGAACTTTCCAGAGCTTCAGTCCTAACTATAATAGATCCTATCAACAACAATATAACAGAAGAACTTGGCAAAGCTACAGTCCAACTAACAGTAGATCACATCAAACAAACAGAAGATGGCAAAACAACAGAATGTCGAGAAGAGACCAATTTCAAGATAGACAACATACTTACCACAATAACAATCATACCAGACAAAACATAGCAGCTGTAGCAACTGAAAGACCAATAGAATATGAAACAGTACCATAGAAAAAGAATGTTTAGCCATAGTGTGGTGTACACTGCGACTAAAAAGACATCTGTTAGGCAGATTTTTCCTAATATTTACAGATCATAAACCATTAACCACTCTAAATGTTAAAGCAAATACTAATAGTAGAATTACAAGATGGACCATGATCCTAGCTGATTTCCATTTTGAAATAAAACAAATAAAAGGGAAAGATAATGTTATTGCTGATTTTATGTCCAGATATATTCAAGATAATCAGAATGACTTAGATAATGATCTATGTCATGTTAGTCAAAACTTGTATTGCTAAATGTCAAAGATTTAAGATTCACACCTTAAAGTAAAAAATTATTTTTACAACCAACTATGAGCATCATGTTGTAAACATTGAGCATTATGTTGTAAATATTGAGCATTGTTTTGTAAACAATGAGTACTATTTTTAAACATTGAACTAGAAACCATTTAAAAAAAAAAAAAACTCTATTAGTAAACAAACTTTGGAATTTGATTACTACATTGTAACCTACATTTTTTTCACATTCTTTTGGCAACAAGAATAACATTTTTGTATTCAACAATGTAAACAAACATTGAATTTTTTCCCAACTTATTCAGTACCTAGCTTAATTTTTTCCATTCAATGTAAACATTATTTTTTCTCATTGTATTGAGAACAACTGTGACAAATTTTTTTTTCTACAGCTATTGTAAACAAGATTGGAATTTTTCTACTATGTCATTTATCACAATTATATAACTTAGTCACATTTTTCAATACTATTGAAAAAGGAGATTGATTCATAATGTAACTTATTTATTCAATGTCAATTAGTGTAATTAAATATTGACTTACACTTGTATTTTTTGAAAACATTTTTGTCAAACTATTCTTATGGACTATATTTTTTTGTATTAATGTAAACTCAAAGATTGTATCACAACTGACACATTTTCTCAGTTGAATTTTTTTTGACAAAAGAGTTTTTTGAACTTTGTACTCAATAATTATTTGATAAACAATGTAACATTAAACTTTTGCCATTACTAGCTACAAATTATTTGAACTGTCATATGGAGAAATACTTAATTGAAACATAAGGTGCATGCAACAAGCACTATGAAAGATATTTATTTTGATTTGATGATCATACTTTTGAGCAAACAATATTTTGATACTTGAATTATACATATTTACTTGTGTAATATTAATGCACAACAATTTTTTATGGAGATATCAAACCTCATATTGAAGTAAACAGATACATTGAATTTGTAACAATGATCATTAAACAATTTAATCTTGAATTTTGACACATATATTTTGAATTTTTCTATACTTATCACTTACATATTGAGACTTACTTGTAACATTTTCTACATGATATGTACATATTGTACTATTGGTGTCAAAAACCAGACTTCTAACATTGCTATAGTGTCAAAGATTTTTTATAAATAGATATTGTGAATAAAAACTTGTATTAATTTTTCACATTGTGACATAGGAGATTGTCATTGAAATTTTCGTCACACTTTGCACATATTATTATGAAAAAGACTTGTAAATATTAAACACATTTGAATATTGATGTATATATTAGAACTACATGTAAAGAATTATTTGGGATGTTAAGTATTTGACTCAGAGAATTATTTGAATTGCCTTACAAGAATATGATGAATGAGAGAATTTTGCCCTTGTATGAATTTTTTTTGATTCAGCAAATATTTTGTGTAACACTGTCATATTATATATTTTATTGCAAGTTTGTAGTTCTATTTGAACTCTGCAATTGTACATTTCATAGACCCCAATAATTCCAATTGATCCTACTTATGATAATTATGTCGTCAAGCTGAAAAAAATTTCTTCAAAATTTTTTTCAAAAGGGGGGTGATAGGTAATGTCACCACCTCAAAGTTGGTGCCATAGAGTAGAAACCCTAATTCTGTATTGTGTATGTTAATTCCATATTGTGAATCTTATTCACAACCCATGTTGCACTAAGGTGAACACTTTTGACCTTAGGTGAACCAGAGAGTTAAAGGCAGTCAGTCCACATAGAGATCTTGTAGCAAGCACTTGTATTGAGTCACTTAAGATATAAGCAGTAGAGTTAGATGTTTAAAGTAGTTGGTTATAGAATAAGTACTAAGTTGTGATATTCGTATATTACTGTTGGATTAATACTGACCATTCCTGGGTCGAATTGTATGGTGTATTCACTATGTGGTGTTATATTAAACTTATTGTATCTGCTACACCCAGCGTCATTTCATTATTCAGTGATTTGTAACAAGAACCCAATGTCACCACCACGCCTACATTGATAACCACAGCCACATTCATAACATATAAAACAACCCGGTGACATTTATAAAAGAACGGTGACAATATGTGATGAAATTTACTTATTAATTCACTTGTTTATCCCATAAATTTAATGGTGTCTAAGAGAAACTTTTGGCAGTTTTGTTTTATTGGGAGATGACGTTATTTGTCAGTTTATTCTAGCTGAAATTCAATTCTTACTTTTATTTTTTCAGCAAGCTATTGTGAATTTGCCTTCTGGAGAAAATGTTTTCTCAAAGCATAAGAAAAATTTAGAAGAAAATTTTCCAATTCTGAAAAGACATCTTGCAGAGCTGCCAGAAGAAGGTGAAAGTTTGTCTTCTGAAGTAAGAGAATGGTAAGGTTTTATAAAGTCCTAATGTTTTGGGAATACCAAACTAATTGTTTTCTGAAAACTAAACAAACAAAAAATCATCTTTACATTCCATTTTTTTTAAAATACAAATCATTCATAGATAGCACCTTTCAGTATATTATATTGAAAAAAAAATAATTCAAAAGCCAAAGGTTAGCTTATCTTTAGAACTAGTTGACTATTAAATAATAATAATTAATAAGTACTGGTATTTCCCAGAGCTTAACAGATATATCACACTTTCCAAGCTTTTAAAAATTGTTATTTGAGAGCAATGCGTGGCATTTACCAATTTTTGTTTAAAGCATAAAAAGTTTAAAGTTTAAAACATAAACTTTGAGCTGATTAATTTTTTGTAGAAACTTTTACATTTTCTTACATTATGTGCTCTGACTATTTTTTTTTCCCTTTTTTAAAATCTTTAATGTGAATCAAAAAAACAAAAAGTAACAGTGTAGACTTCAGGGCTAGCTTGAAATGTTTTTGCGTTGTCATCAATTTAATTTGATTTCACTTATACTTTGAAATTCTTATGAAATCTTTTTTTTTTATTTTCCTTTTTTCTCAGGGTGCTGGATTTTACTGACAGTTTGATGCAAGGGATCCGATCCATGCCATCAGCCATGACAAGAGAACTTCTACCCCTAGCTATGTCATTCACGTCAATGTCCTAGCAGATCCTTCATTATTTGCTCAACTCATTGACATTAAGTGCAAAAGATTGAAGTGGTTCTGTGTAATGCTGAAGACATTGTTGATCTCACTGAAACAAAAGTTTTAGGAATAACAATAAGACCTATGTACAAGTTGTTGTTTTCTCCCTTCATATCTCAATTGCTACATTCCACAAATTGTTGTCCCTAACATCTTCAAGTAAATTTGTTTAGAAGCAGACTTGAAGGTTGTTTTGTTGGCCGGTGCTTTAAGGATGATGTTTTATTGTAAAGTAAAGTTTCCCTTTCAGACCGTGCAATCTATGGGACAGATGATGTAAAGGTCATCTGTTTCTGTGGTCCACGGTTAACGAGAGTATCATTTGGCCAGCACAACAACCATGTTTTATTGTAATATAAACAATGCTTTGTATTCAATGCCAACATCATAGATGTATAAATGTATAAACAAACACTGGAGGAAACATTTTCATCTCTTTTTATTGTGTTTTTTTTTAAATATTGGTAAAGAAAGTATTGGTTTTAGAATTACAACTTTGTATAAGCTTTCTTTCTGATATTTCTTTCACTTGTTAAGTGTGTAGCCATTTCACCACAAGTCCCACTAAGTTCTGTATAAAGTGACTGTAGAGAAACTGAACCATTTCCTATCTCAAGACTTAGTTGATTTTTGCATTGAAGTGAGGACATTTGAAACATTATTTCTAATTTATTAATTCAACATAACCTTTAGATGAGAGAAATATAACCTTGATCATTAGTTCATGATTTTAAATTGTTTTCCAATACGAAAACAGTTTGGCTTGTTCAGTACCTGCTACATATGTGGTAAATTGTATATGGGTTGTCATTTTTGTATACGTGATAAATAGGTGATCATAACTGATTTTTTTTTTTTGGCAGTTTAGGCTAATGGTAGAGTAATTTGAAACTAACACTGCAAGTAATGTAGCATGCATGGCCTAAGCTCTGCATTCACCTAGAACTAAAAAAAAAACAAAAGTCACAACTTATTTTTATTACCTTTTGCTATATTGGCCTGAGAAAAAATTCTTCATTTTCTGAACATAATTCTAGAATAGATTGTTGACTCTCCGAAACGTAGCCACTCTGGACCTATGCTATGTCCTTGACAGCTACCTGTAATTCTTTTCCTTCACAACATTTTACCCCACACACCACCACCCACAGATTCTGTGTGAATATATTCTGGCTTTTTTTATTTTAATATTTATGCAAATTTAGTATTAAATAATTGTGGTTTATGCTTACAAATGATTTCTGTAGCAATAAATAAACACAATCATTAGCTCTCCTGATGGTCTCTACACTCTGAAATGTGAGGATGAATCTACTATATAAGCATTTGATATCGAAGGGATTGACTTGTATATCACAAAAGATTTGTTGTAGTATTTGAATGCTTTTAAATTGTCTATTGGTGAGATTTACTGTTGTTATCTCATGTTGAATAGGAAACGTGCAAGATGTGTTGAAATGTTCTTGATGTTATTCTGTTCTCTCTGACCAACTATCTTTTGCTATGGCACACACCAACAAACAAAAATATGTTTTATTAACCTACGTTTAATGTTATAGACAAAGTGGCCCATTAATTAGATTTTAAATTACATTATTACATTTACATTATAGAAACTATTAACTTACAAATCTCTTTTGATGCTTTTGTATTTTTGATATATTTTTTTTTCTTTTTTCTTTATATTTTTACATAGTTTTTTTTACATTTTATATGTTAATCTACTTTCTGATGCATAATCTTATATGTAGCATAACAATGCATAATATTAATTTTATAATCCATTTTTCTTTTTTTTTTAGTGGGTCCTGTACAGAAATGTATTATCTTGTGTTTCTGTTGTCTGTCTGTCATATCAGTATCTCAGAAACGTAAAGTTCTAATTAAAATCAAATTTCTTCATCATTAATAAATATATGTGACAGCTACAAACTTCTTGAACCATATTCAGTAGGCATGTTGTATAAATGTACATATGAAATATAAAAAACTTACATTAAGCCGTATTATATACAAAATGAACAATCTAGTTCACCATCGTCATCATCATGATCAAAATTTGTGCAACAATAACATGAGGTCTTTCAAAAACATATTGTTTTCAAAATTAAGTTTGCATATTTTATCATCTCATCTGTTCCTTGACATTTGTCACAGATGCTGTGACAATTCGCATAACCAAATTCCACCTTTTTTATTGGTCATAAGGTTGCTGTGTGACAATTCATATAACCATATTCCACCAGTTGTTTTTTTTTATTGTAGGGGTGCTGTGACAATACGCACAAGGTTAGTTGTTTTTGTTTTAAGCTTTGTTGTACATTTACTAAAATAATAGTAAGGAAATGTCTTCAGGTTTGAAGATTATGGAAGAATGCAGTTTTTCAGGTGGCTACACAGACCTAGCCAAGACCTATATTTTATGTCATATCTGAGGCAGACAAAGCTGTACATTATGAGATAGAACTGTACAATACGATCAAATCTTTCTGTTTTTTTTTTTTGTTTTTTTAATAATCATTTTTTATACATGCTGTTATACTTTCTATTTTTATTTTTTTTTTGTAACTGACATCAGTGATTTTTTGTTTTGTTTTTGTTGTACTGTTGTTAAAATAAACATTCCATGACTCTGATCTATGTCATTATTTTATTTTTTTTTAATTTTTTTTTTGACTTGACTGAGATTTTTATGAGTTAAATAAACTATTAGCTCAATAAAACAAAAAAAAGTAAAGTTCCCCTTTCAGACCTTGTGGTCTATAGGGCAGATGATGTAAAGGTCATTTGTTTCTGTGGCCTATGGTGAAAACGAGGTTGTCATGTCAGCACAACGACCAACCGCCTTTACTTTTCCCCAACTAATGTCAAGTACCCATTGGAGCTGGGTGGACTCAGAGGTGCCCAACGATCCCGAAAATGAAAAATCCCAGGATTCGAACCCGGGACCCTCAGTTTGGATGTCAATCGCTTTACTGCTCAGCCACCGCGCCTCCATTTCTTTTACTTACGGAATGCCAATGAAATTGTACTATAAAAAATTCAAGTCTGCTATTTAGATATAGATAAAGGAAGTTTTTTTTTATTTAGTTCATTTGATGTTATTTTTCAGTCTTAATTCTTTTCTATTTTATTCGGGGCCGCCCAATTCCCTTCGCCTAGGGCCTCCTTTTACCTAGAGCCGGCCCTGCTTAATATTTGGTATAATTTTTATATTAACATGTACTCCTAATTATTTTATTTTACTCTAGTTATCTTTGAATTCTTTCTAATCGCCTGATTCTCTACACAAGGCTTAAATTATCTCCCCTAATGTTAGTACATTTTCAATATAAAAACAAAATTAATTAATTAGTTTATTACGACTAACGTTGATTTTGTTTTTTTACTGATTCATGTGTTGTCACCGAGCATGAGCTTGTATACAAAATGTAATGATGATTGAATGAGTAGAAGTGGTGCATGCATCGATTGCGAAAATCGAAACGTAAAAGATATAGAGTTGTAAGCGTTGTAAGAATTGTAAGAAAAGAATGGTCGTAATGATCAGTAATGGAATACTTTCTTTTAGTATTGAAATGTGGGGGAAAGAAATTATGGATGCCTTATCCCAGGTTCAAACCCTGCTGCCACCACCTATCGTCCTGCAGGAGAGGTTTGGGCTATGACGTAATAGGCCTAAATTTCATTTCTAAAAGAAACGTCTGAAAGCGTACAAGTTCAAGGTCAAAGTTCAATGTAATCTTTGAAGACTTGGTGCGAGACCATTAGTTATAGAAGGCCTGGACACTGACTTGCAACGTCATAGGTCTGTACGACTTGGCAACGCGCTTTTGGTCTAAACCAGGGGCGGACTGGGTGTCAAAATAGGCCCTGGCATTTTTATACCATCCAGCTCATAAATCGTATATCTAGGACTAGGTCTACCGTCTACCTGTCCTCAAAATAATTATGTTCAGTTTGATAATGTATCGATAATTGTACACACGCATACAAAGAAGACTATAATATATCTTTAAAAGAAATATAGACCTTGCGTTGCTCTTAAATCACAAAGTTTGAAGACCCTAATTAATGTATACACAAGGTGTGTTCAGATTAAATTAGTATTGCACTGTCGAGTCTGCAAAAGAATTTTTTAAACACGACGCTCAAAGGCTATAAAACTTTTAAAACAATTTCATCCTAGTCATAGTGGCCCTGTCGGTGGCCCTACCGGCCCATTTGGGTATCGGCCCACCGGGCATTTGCCCGAACGCCCATATAGCCAGCCCCCCCCCCCTCCCGGTAGTCTAAACTGCCCATATAATGTTGTGACGTTGCAGGTCAGTGTACAGGACTTCTATAACGAAAGGCCTCGCTTGGTCACGGATGTCGCCAAACGTTTCAATATAACAAAGGTGAAGGTCGGAGGCTGAACTGACAAGAGTACGAAACAGAAGTGTTAGAATAGCGTTGTAGCTGTTTCGACATTAACCTTGACCTCCTCAGAGAGTACCTTATGTAATAAAAGTGAATGGGCTGACAAATATGGGGATGGGGGGGGGGAGGTGTTTTTTTTTTCTCAAGGATCAAAAAATTTTAGTTTTTATATTAAAGTTATAAAACCATATTTGAGTATTAGGCTACTAAAAACAAAAACGCACAATGACCAATGTTTACAAACAAAAATTGCTAATTGACGTCGTTTCATCTTCTCGGTAAAAATGTTCATACTTTTTCTTGTTCTCATCAACAACATGATGGATTCAAAACGTTCTTTTACGACATTTCAACACGTCTTCTCCAATGCGATTCTAGAAACTGGCCGTCTTTTTATGTTTTTAACGCCAGAACGGTCTCTAGATTCTCCTGAGTGGTGTATCATACTGACGTCATTGGGGTGAACCAGGGTAGTCTTGCTGACCACAAGGGTGAGTTTATAACGATCAATCCAATTACAAGCATACGAGCTCTACTGCCTTGAATAGACCTCGCAATTCAGTATCGCTCTGGCGAGGGCGGGGAGTCTACAATTTTCCCACTAACTCCAGGCAGAACCTATTCTAGGGCACAATAAGGGTCTTCCGAAAGAATGAAGGGTCAGAATTTAATAAAGATTATGTACACACACATACATGCATATAATTTTTTTTCGCGCGGGGGGGGGGGCAGGGGGGGGGGAAGAAAAAACATCCCCAACCCCCCCCCCCCGAAATTTTTTTGACTACGCCTATGCAGATGACTATTCAATGCACTTTATTAATGGAGCCCAGCCACTGGTAGAAATGTGTAACCTCTCTTGACTACGCTCTTGGAATTAGGTGACTGTAGTTTGCTTTAGATTTTATATCGAAAAGGGAAGTTTTATCATATGAATCATCTGTTGGGGGTTTTAAACTAAAAAATCTCTGGAGTTGTTCTTTTTTTTAATTCAAAACCCCATTTAGCCACGCTCTTAGAATTTGGTGACTGTAGTTTAGTTTAGAATAGGCCTACTATTGAAGAGAGAGGTATTCAACCTCAAAACTCTCTGTAGGGGGATTTTAAACTCAAAATCATCTGGAGGGGTTATAAAATGTAAAAAAAAAAAGCCATCTGGAGGAGGGGGGTTTAAACTCAAAACCCCCCATTGGCTTGGCTAAGCTTAAAGAATTTTAGTGTGTAATTTGCTTTTGTTTATATTGAAGAGGTATTTTTTAGCATCAAACCCCGCTTAAAAAGGGGGGGGGGTTAAACTCAAAACCCCCTATGGCTACGCTCATAGCATTTTAGTGTGTAATTTGCTTTTGTTTATATTGAAGAGGTATTTTTTAGCATCAAACCCCGCTTAAAAGGGGGGGGGGGGGTTAAACTCAAAACCCCCTATGGCTACGCTCATAGCATTTTGAGTGTGTAATTTGCTTTTTTTTATATTAAAGAGGTTTTTTTTTTTTAGCTTCAAACCTCGCTGAAGGGGGGGGGGGTTTAAACTCAAAACTCCTTTGGTGTAATTTGCTTTTTTTTTTATATTGAAGAAGTGGTTTTATCGTAAATTTCGGTGGGTGTTTTAAAATCGAAATCTTCCTTAGGTGTGCTCTTGGAATTTGGGGATTGTCGTTTGAATATTTTTGTTTTGTTTTATAGAACTGTAAATCCCCTGGTAGGGGTTTTTAAACTCCAAACCCCCTTGGCTGTGCTGGGGTAAGTACAACGTGATGGTTCAGCATTAAAATCTCACCTAAAATAAACAAAATCAAAGCAAAACAATCAGTCACTACCCCCCCCCCCGGCTTCGCCCATGATTATCTATAGCTATGTTGAAAAAAAAACAATAATTCCAAAAGTTGTTTTTTTTTAGTGCTTTTAGTGGAGGTCATCTGGTCATAACACACGCAAGATTCACATGGACCTTCCTCCTTCCGTTGTCAGCACTCTCGCCCCAATTAGAACAACAAAGTAAAAAAAAAAATGTGCCTATGTGTCTTTGATTCTTTGTCGAATTGATGTCCGCCGAAAAGAATTTTAGGCCAAAGAGTCAATTAACCGCATGCGGCGATTGAACAGGATTAAACAGAAACGACTAGATTGGCAGCAACATTTTAAACTCGTTGAAACCTGTAGTATGTTATTATCTCCTATAATCATATAACGAGGTATTGAAACAATCATAAAATGTATTCTGATAATAAAGAAAGGGACTGTACTCGTTTTTTTTTTTAATTTCTCTAGTTGCCCGAGTTGTATAGATATCTTAAAGGGAGGAGATAGTGTAGAACTGTAGATACTCAAGCTTGGAGTTGGGAAACAAAAGTAAGAATTAAGGCTTAAGCAGATATCAGATTATAGATCTAGGAACCGTGGCCAGGGTGATAAAATCATAAGTAATTGCCTTAATCGGCAAATATTTATGACAAAGTATCATTAAGGCAATTTAAGACTAAGCATGTTCGGCACATTTGTATTTTTTAATCAATGCACTATTATTTTTCCTGAAAATATTTGAGGTAGCTTGGTACGGTAGCTATAAGTACAAAGTATAATAAAGCATAAAGATCTAGTCTACTTCTACGCTCTCCTAGTTTAGTTAGGGGTATTTGCGACTGAAATAATAATTTATATACATAGATCTAAACTATATTGTTCTAAAACATTAAAAATAAAATGGAAAAAAAAACAACAGAAGGTAAAAGTTCACAAGGGGAAGTCACTCCGACCGCCTTAAAAAATAAATTTAGATCGAACTATAACTATAGTTATATTATAGTCTACACTAAGAGTACTAAGACCAAACAATCAACAAAATAGGAGCCTAGACTATTAGATATGAGTAGATCTTATATTATATCTAGCCAAGACTAGATCTAGATCTACGTATAGTGCTAAATAGATCTAGTATTAGAGTTATTCTAGTTCTAGATTGATAATACGGTAATCATGAAAGATAATACTTAGTCTAAGACCAAGTCACTAAGTCTTAGACTTAATACTTTTGAAGTTTTGTGACTAGATAGTTAGAAGTAGAAACGCTAAATTTAAATAAGCGGCTAAATCAGGTTTCTCTTATATTATAAGAATAACTTAGAATATGCTGCAATAAAGCCAATATGCAGAAAAAAAATGCAGATTACAAATAATAATATGTAATTTGATTTCCTCGGAGATAAATTTAAATAGTTTTTAAAATATATATTTTTAAGTTGTTTTGGTATTTCTTATTACCATATTGTCACCATATATTGTTATTGGAAATACACCATTTTGGTTTTAAGGCTTAATACTAGACTATCTCCCTTGAATTACTTGCAACATTTTTCTGTTGCTGTTTTGTCTTTTTTTCTAGCAGCTATTAGTAAAGTATTAGATCTAATATTAAAATTAATTTAAAATGATAACATAAGAATAAAAAACTCTCTTTAAAAAAGTTATTGAAAAAAAGAAGAAACAACTTTATCAATTTATTATTAACATTTTTTTAGACCTTCAGTTCAGTAAATACGCTTAAAAATTCATAAGTTGACAGCATAAGAATAAAAATCTCTTAAAAAAAAGATAAATATGCTTAAAAACAACATGGTGGTCAGTAATAAAAAAAGATAAATATGCTTAAAAACAACATGGTGGTCAGTAAAGGTATCTGGGCATCTAAACTATTACCAATATTAATACAAACGTCAGTCATTCAAGTATTTCAAGTTGTAATTTGTATGAATGATTGTACTAATGTATTGTACTGTAACTGTAAATGATTCATATTTCATAATATTATTATATTATTATTTATTTTCATGATTGTTGTTATCATTGTTTGTCTTAGCAAGTCTTAACTTATATATAAAATGTTTGTTTGACATGTTTCGGATGTTCTTTCAGAGTTGAAGATAGTTTACTTCCTAGTCCAAACCTCCCGCAGGACGACAGGGGATGGGAGCGGGCAGGGTTTGAACCTGGGACCATCGATAAATCCAAACGACAGTCCAACACGCGAACCGCACAACCAGGCAGCCATCTATATTATAGAGTGATAGATATAGATCTAGTCACACTTACTGTCACTTAGATCATTAGATCTAATGACTCTTAATCTTACTTTGGTCTACAATTAAAATAAACTTTTTTTTCCTTGACTTATTCACAATCATATATATTATATACATATATATATATATATATAATATAGATGTTGAAATAGATGTATATCATCCATTTATTGTATATGATATGATGCTATAGCAGTATACTTATAGCGCCGCCTATAGGAGAAGAAAAAATATCTAGATAATGATAATCAAATTATTCAAATTCAAGTCAACACTGTCTCTGGCTGGCAAAAAGGAGGAACTCTTCAGTACTGTGAAGAGATGAAAGCTGAGCTGGTTTGGTTATATTGTAAGACATGACTCACTGTTTACAGTCATCCTTCAAGGTACCTTGGAGGGAGCTGATTGGACAATGTTTAAGACTGGTCTCTCTCTTGATATCATACAAAGAATAGCTGATGACCGGAGAAAAATGGAGGGATTTGAATACGCTGTCACAGCAGTACCCCTATGATGAAAGTCAAGGGACAGACGATGAAGATGAAATTGACTAGAGATCTGTATCATATGATCTAGATGTAGTCTAGTAAAAGTTAAAAGTAGTATTATAATGAATCACATACTAGTCATGCTATATCTATATAGATTAGAGCAGTGATGCCCAAACTACGGCCCGCGGGCCAGAACCGGCCCGCGACGTAGTTTCATCCGGCCCGCCGAAACGTCGTCACAAAAGTAGAAAATCAAATCCTCACCCCTTCAAAACTGTTAGGGCCTCCACTTTTTCTCTGAAGGATTGGTACCATGACCTTTAACGATTGTGCGTTTATGAGTTTATGAAATGGGAATCTACCGAGAAAAGTGAATGGATCTTTTTTTGTGGAACATGATAATTAGCCAGCATATTTGTTTTGTAAAGAAAGTCTGGCTGTTTCAAAAACAAGAACATATACAGCGGCATTATAAAACAAATATGAAGGCCTTTTTGGTTTGAGCCGCGTATAAAAGATTGGTCAAACTACGCCTAGAGATTGGAGGGTCGATGGGAATATTAACCAAAAAGAGACAAGAAAATAAGTTGGTGGTAAAGGTAGCTACAATGTCGCTCACATTTTAAGTAGAGAAATGATCCCATTTTTAGACGCGTAAAAAATGATGACTTTAAATATCCCATTAATTAAGACTAGATCCAATATTTTCAAATAGTTTTTGGAGAATTTGGATTTCATTATTTTACCTTTTATTGATGTGGCCCGCGACACGCGTGTCGAAAGTTAAAATGGCCCGTAGGTCGAATTCGGTTGAGCATCACTGGATTAGAGTAATCTTATATCAGTCATGTGCCTGTATGCAGTTTATGTAGTTATATCAAGATCTCTTTCAGACTGCTGGTACTTAGCATAAAAAAAATTCTATATAAGTTGGGGTAATCTGTGAGAGGATGAAAAATAATTAAAATACACCTCGATAAATCAATTTATTTTATTAGCTACAAACATGTATAAAACATTTAAGTTAACCTTTGTGAAAAACTTGGACAACTTTTCAGTTGAAATTGCCATGGCTGCTTCTTTTCACCAGGATGTGATATTTTTCCATTAAATCTGAAATATGTCAATATTTTGGATCTTGAACTGAAGCTGAGTAAAGACCTTGGGCAATCGTCATGTCCTTGCTTAGACATAGATATGTTTATGTGATCTCTTTCCTTATATTCTTGATGGAAATATATTTTTCCCCTTGGATCAAATTTTATGTATATTTTTTTTTTCAATTTTCAATTGATTTCAAATGAGATTGCTGGTACTTAACAAGTTAATAATTAAAAATTAACATTGTGACATTTAATATATTTCAGACCATGAAAATATTTGGAATAGAGTTTGCTCCCTTGTTTATTCCAACGGAGAGACGACTCCAGACCATTGGAGCCCTACACTTTACCTATGCATTTCTATTCTTTGGATTTGGTATGCTGTTCTTCTTTTTATATCTCCTGATCTTCACCAGCTACTATTTAATTCCATTGTGCTACTTGGCATGGTATTTTTATGATCGACCTGTTAGTTGTCAAGGCGGAAGGCGATCAGATTGGGTACGCAGGTAAATATATAAAGAGATTCATTTCACAGACTAGAACTCGTTTTTCTAATCATTTTTTTTTTTCACTTGTCAACACTAAAGTTTAATTTACTTTATGCTATGTTTTCCAGGTGGCCTTTGTTTCGCTGGTCAGCTGCATACTTCCCTGTGAAGTTAATCAAAACAAGCGAGCTCCATCCATCCAAAAATTATATTCTTGGGTGCCACCCACATGGGGTTATGAGCCAGAGCCACTTCATCAATTTTGCATCAGAAGGGACAGGATTCAGTGATTTGTTTCCAGGAATACGTTCCTACTTGTCTGTGCTGAGTGGACAGTTCATGTTTCCAATTTTTAGAGAATATTTTCTTTTGTCAGGTAAGTTGTTGTTCTTTGTTACTGTGTTCTATGTGTGCCTAGAGTTACTTTGTTTATGAACACTTTGTTTTCAACAAAGCATGAAGGCTTTTAGCAGCACCATTTATGTCTCTATGTTCATAATTGTAGCATTGCATAGTGGCATTGCATATCCTCTAGTTTGTCATAATTTTATAGACTATAATTAACTATACATGCACACAGTCACTTTTGCGATTCTACCGATCTACTAGCATAGTTGAGTAGAGTTGGTGGATTCCGGTGAATCCTAAAAATCCAGAAATTCAATATCCCAGCTTAGCTTTTTACCATTTATCTTATCTTATATATTACAGACATTACTTCAAAAAAAGGAGATAATTACGTCCTACCCATTTCATGTGTCAATCTAGTCATGCTTGTTAATCAATGACTTAAACTCTGCCAAGTCGTTGGTTTCCTTTCTGATTCAGGCAACACATTCCATTTAGCCACCATGCTCCCTAGTACTTTTAGTACTTATAATAAATATTGCTATAACTTAGCCAAATAACCTCAACGAAAGGATTATGAAATAACAAAATAGAATGTTTAATAACCAAATAGGAAACTAGATCTAGAATTACACTAATCACATCACAAGCGTCGTTTTCATCTCTAATCATCGGCCATCTTGACTTCTTCTCTTCTCTATCGTGTCCTCTGGTACACAATGTCGCGCCAAATGACAGTGCGCAATGTAGAGTCATAACAATATGTATGTATTTAGACCTATTACCAATTCTTGTGGCTCATTAAAACATTTTGTGCATTATTGGACAGGTGCTATAGAGGTGTCGAAAGAAAGCATTGAATGGGTTTTGGCTAAAGAAGGATGTGGCAATGCAGTTGCCATAATGATAGGTGGTGCTGTTGAAGCTCTAGAGGCACACCCTGGCAGTTTTAAACTGAAGATCAAAAGTAGAAAAGGTTTCTGCAAGTTGGCACTAAGGCATGGGTAGGTTGAATTATCTCTCTCTCTCCTAATGAAGTAACTCAGCTCAGACAATTTCTTATCTTAGATATTACAGATGTTGTACTAAACAATGAATATGTTGTATTAGATAATGCAGTTAGTGAATTCATTTTTTTTTCACAAGCCTCTAAGAGTTTTTTTTTTTTAACCCAATAGCTCCTATTTCCGGTTAGGAAAAACCCTACCCAGGCCCCAAGCAAGGAGGGATAACCCCGAATTTAAAAAATCCTAAAAAAGCAATACAAATCTTCCAGATTTTATTAAAAATAGAATCAATATTCTCCGAAATGATTTGTATTCATGTTTGCAACAAGACTAGAAGAAATCCTCTTTTTAAAAAGTTTAAAGCCAGTATATTGAATACAAACATTCTACATTGGTTTGGGACTAAAACGGGAAAACATTTCCAACTGCAGAAGGAGCTAATGGGTTAATTATTATAATTGACTATATTTTATAAAGTCTTCAACATTGTATGTCCTTCCCCCACAGAGCTTGCCTTGTTCCTGTATTTGCTTTTGGGGAAAATGATTTGTTTGAACAAGTTGCCAATCCAGATGGATCTTTGGTGAGAAGGTTTCAGAACTTTTTGACTCATGCTTTGGGATTTTCGCCAGCGCTCTTCCACGGGCGTGGCATCTTCAACTATACTTTTGGTCTATTACCTTTCAGAAGGCCAGTCTCTACTGTTGGTAAGTGAAACAATTTCTCAAGACTAAATTTCTCTTTTAAAATAAAACTTAAAAAATAACAATCAAATCAATGCTGAGTAATAAAAATGTTTCTAGATGAAATGTGAAGATTTCTAGCCAGATGCAAAGGTTCCTTGCATGGCAAATGAAAAGGATCAGGAACACACCTTAAAGTTTTTGACTGGAGGTTTACTTTTTTAAGACTTCTTTACAAGTCAATTGTTAAATGGTTGGTAGTTCAGTGTATATGTTTTTTTTTTTGAACAAGTTGTGAGACTGTTTGCTTGAAAGGATATATACTTGTAGTTGCGAGCTGCTAAGTTAAACACACCAATAGAATATATTGAAATAGAATAAATTAATCTGTCCTTTTAGAAATACCACATTTATTCAAACAAGAAGGGCACAGTCCGTGTCATCAGCTAAAGAAAACACGCCCTTTCCTAAGTGTTACTACAAGAAGTCTCTCTCGTCCGTTAGTCTGTCTCTAACCTACTTCTATACTAAGTTTTTAATGCACCGTCATGTCACTAAGGAAATACCCAATTAAACCCAACTTCTACGCATCATACTCTTTAGTCATTATAACCAAATAGACATTAAGATATGTATCTTCAATCATACAGCCCACTAGACATTGTTAAGCTATGCATTTCCAACTATATAGCTTACTTGGCATTGCCATGTCAACTATATTATCCACTAAGTTATTTTAAAACTTATGCCAGCTAGAGCTATTTTATTTTGAGTAACAATAACTGTTAAAAGCATCTTAGCATAATATTTATAAAAAAAGAAAGGCAAAGCATAAAAATTAAAAAAAAAATTTAAGTTGCATAGTCAAGCAATTTTAGAAGCTCATTATCTATGCTGCAGTACCAAGCGTATTGTCAAGAAGTAGATTATTTTGACACAAAAGGATGAAATAAGAATGTGCAGCAAGTTATGTAGGTAAATCCTTCTTGAAACAATTAATGTCATCTCTTCATATGTAACATTGGATCCCGCATTTTTCTTATACAATGAAAGGGCACATCATATTTTCTTCAGCCAAGTTAAGCTTAAGCATTAAACTGAAATTTTTTTTGTAGTTTTTAAGAAATGTTAGCAACATTGACATAGCTAAGGCACTTTCAAATTTAGTTATTTTGTGTTGCATATTTTTTTTTACCCTTTCAGGTTTGCCAACGTCTTCTTGCCATAGTATATTTTTTTATCACTGAGGACTTTAAATTTCTTTTCTATTTGTTTGTAGATCTTTATCAGCTTTTTTCAAATTTTTTTTCCCTAAAGGATCCTTATGTTGACCTTTTGTTTACATGAACTGTCTGACTTATGGCCTTCTCTCTTTTTATTTAGATGTCAGTATTCACCCACAGACTGTTTATCTAATAACACATTCTATCAAGATAAAAAAAAATTCCCTTAATTACTCATATAGAGGATGGCTGTCTTTCAAGTGGTATGCAATCAGGGACTGTCTCGATGGTCAGGTTCAAACCCTGCCCACTGCCATTCCCCACTGTCCTGCAGGAGGTTTGGGCTAGGATGACTTTATTAATTCTGAATGAAATTCAGAAATATGTAAAACCAAAACAGTATTTAGTAGTAGAAGAGGTAGAGAAGTACTTGATTATTATGAAAGTTTTAAACTATCCTGTTAGCTTCCATCTTATTTTTTTATAAATACTTAAAGTGATTCTAAAATTTTTTGAAAATATAATTTTTATCTTCTATCATATATTCTTTATAAATATCAAAAGTGATTCTAAATAAGATTTAGAATTTCATTTCCTGATGAACAGCAAGTCAGCATCCAGCTTTGAGTGAATGTTAGATTTATTTTATTTTTACAGTTGGAGAGCCACTCAACGTTGAACGGACAGAGAACCCTAGCCAAGAGCAAATAGATGCCCTCCACAGTAAATATTGTGCTGCTTTAGACGATTTATTTGAAACTCATAAACTGAAGTATGGTTGTAAAGAAACTGACCACTTGGAATTTGAGTAACTGTCATTTTAATATAGAAATGAAGATTGTTTTATTTTATTACCGTTTTTATTTTATATTGTGATTATTTGGAGTTATTTTTACATAAATTTTAGCTTTCAATAATTTAAAAAAATATATATAGAACTAAGTTATATAAATTGTTTTTTATATTCTGTTTGCCTCCAACTTCTGTAAGTGTAAAAACTTATTTAAATTGGGGCAGGCAATTTAACCTTTTCTTTTATCTTACTAGCTGGTCTTGTGTGCTATATCAGTTATTATTGTTTTATGTTATTGAGCTTTGCATTGATATATATTTCAATTTAATTTTGTTGACTATACCATTGTCTCATTTGTTGACCTCATATTTTACATTGTCCTTTATTCCTTCTATTAAAGAAGTGTTGCTGGACAATGTGTCAGTCTGTTACTTGTCAGAGCTGATAGAATAGAAGAGCTTCTTGTACAACACTTTCACTTCAGCACAAAACTTTATTCAACGCCTTTATTTTACCCAGTATCCCAAATTCTTCCTGTTGTTGTTTGCTCTCAAATGCTATCCGAATGGTAGGTGTTTGTAAGGTGGCTAATACAGAAATTTAAATGTCAAAGCATCAACCCTTCTTGTGATGTTTTTCTTAGCCAAGTCCCATCCACAAAACTTTTTTTTTCTTAGCCAAGTCTATTCACAACAGGTTTTTCTTTTCTAAAAGATGTTTCTTCTCATTTAAACTAAGTCTGGTCTTGATTAACTGACCAGTCAAGCTATGTCTGATCTTGATCAACTGACCAGGGGAAGAAATGTGTGGTTAGTGCTCAAATACACTTACAGCAGATACTTTCTGATCAAGATTTTGTGTAATGGGAAATTTGTTCCGCAACATTGTCTTAGAGAGTTTTTTTATTGAGCCTAGCATGACAACTGACTGGCTGAGGAAGTATTCCTTTCTGTTGAAGTTTAAATTTGTCATATAAATGTTATTAAAGAGTTGTTTTTTTATGGTGCTCATCATAATCTGCTGGTGAATAAGACTGTTTTTGAAAAAAAATGGTCAAAACCTGCTTGTATCTCTCTCATACTGAGGTCTGTCTGACAGCCACTTTGTCATTCAACAAAATGAACCACACACAAATAATTGAATATATATAAGTTTGGGTAAGATTTGAATTATTTGATTGTTAAAACATTTTTCTTTGTATTTACTTTGAATTCAAATGTAAAATGGCATATATATATATATATATATATATATACGAATCTCACTATCCAGGCTCTCTGCAAACTGCACCATACACCACCAACTTAAAGAACTTGACAACTCAGGGCTCCAAAGTAACGTAACACTTTAATAGTTGAAGAAATAACAGCCAATACTGTACAATTGGCAGCACGTAACACATGACCGTACAAATACCTCTTCGATAACACCGTTCCGCCGTATCAACTCTTGCACTGGCCTCTCCGTCTCGTTCCGGGCTTTCACTGGGTTCAACAGTTCAGGACTGACTTCACACACTAGGCTCGTTGTGTCGGACTCGATCACAGACCAAGATCAAGACGCCGTTCGTCTCAACTGTACTTGATAGTACTCCGCACTGAACCGTCGTAATGCTCCGTACAGAACCACACTGCTGAACTGTGCTGTAGTCGACCGGACTGTAGTGAACCGGGCTCTGAACCCCTGCCGTGAACCTTGCTGTATTGAGCCCCTTTTCTCGACTGTCTTGACTGCGACACCTCCGCTCTTTATATAGGGTCCCTACTGGCCTTCTCGAACCGGACAGAACGCCGCTCGACGTTTCTAGGTGGTCATATGACTACAACTCTCGTGACGCTCATGAGCTCTGTTCACGACGGCGATCCTTCCCGAACCGTCCTGTTGATACTCGACTCGGTTGACCGTCGGAGCTCGTCACGGTTGACCGCTCGTCTAGCGCTGGCCTGGGGCGAATTGCGTCGTCTGACTACACTCACACCACTACCCCCATCTGTGCCACCACCAAGTTTATAACACTGCCCCCTCCTTAGATCTGTCCGTCCCGGACAGGATCAACATCATGACATTGGCTGTAAAGTTTCATCGCTGCAGGCGGGGGTCGATCAGTGGCAGTTGGCTTGCCTCTTGAGCTTGATGGAGCCATCCATGTTGCAGTCAGCAATGGTCGCTTCCTTCTTCTCCTCCAATTGGCCTTCACCTGGTTGCATGGACGTCGTGCTTTCATCGCCATCCACGTTGAATTTAGAAAACGTTTTCTTCTCCTCCAGTTAGCCTTCATCTGGTTGCATCGATGTCGTTGTCGCATCGTCATCCATGTTGCACTCAACAAAAGTAGCCTTCTTCTTCTTCTCCGCCAGTTGGTTTTTATGTGGCTGCAGTTATTTCTTGGTAGGATCACCATGCACTTTGGACTACGCAAACGCCGCCTTCTTCTTTTCCTCCAGTTGATCGTCCTCTTGTTGCAGTGACGTTGTGGTTGCATCGCTCTCTTGTCGGTCGGTACTGAGGACAGCCACTTGACACATGGAGAGGTATAGGATGTAAGGGCTGGGGATACCAAGATCGTTGGCAAAAGAGTTGGCTTCATAGGGCTTTGCGAAGAAGGACTGGGATGGGCTTCAAATCCACAGGGCGAGGAATTGTGGGACATGTCATCATCTTCAACCTTGTCTGGAGGGCATGCTGGTGGGGCAGGTTGGTAACACTCCTCGTGCAAAGGTCCCTGGTCTTCGGCTTCAGGCTCCATTCGGCTTTCTTCACCACCATCAGGACCTCTCTCTCTCGTCTCAGTATCGGGCCAATCGCTTGTTGGTTTCAGACCTGGTCGATGACTTTCATCTTGCAAATGTCCATCAAAGTCAACGTCAGGCTGTCTTGGATTCTCTTGACCACCATCAGGGCTTTCCTCTCCAGTCTTGGCAGCTGGACCAACGTCAGGCTTCCTTGGATTCTCTTGACCACCATCAGAACTTCTCTCGCTGAGCTTAGCATCTGGACGAACGTCTGTAGGGTACAAGCTTCGCCGGTAGCTTCCATCATGTAAACGTCCCTCAGCAACTGGCTTGGAGGCAGACTCAGTGTTCTCTTGATCTGTCTTGCTGTTTGAGCTTCTCATATCAGGTACGTCGGCAGCACAAGCTTCTGTTGGACTATAGGCAGCTTCTCTTGTCTCTTTGTCTGTCTCTTTCTGCTCCCCAGATCTGTACTCCTTGTTTTCGGATTCACAGGCAGCACCACGTTCATCAGCATTGCCATTGTTACTGCTTATTGATTCACAGCATTGGGTGGGTAATAGTTCAATGTCCAACGATGGTGAATCTCCTTCATCTTTCAAGTCTCCTTGGTCGTACAAGGTTTCTTCCACCACGTCCATCGTTTTCACCACGGGGCTCGTCACTTCTTTCACTGAGGTACACATCTTTTTAATCTCTCTACAGAACTCCTCGGTGGACTTCTTCAATGTCATACTCATCTCGTCCAGTACAGAGTTCAAGAGCTCTCCCAAGTCTGGTGCGACTTCAAACAGATACGTGTCCGGATCTTCTTCTTCTTCCATTATGTCTTCCCGGAGGCGTGCTTGTAAGGTTTCCTTGTTTCCACATGTCTTCAGCCCTCGTTCACGGAGTTCTTGCTTCAGTTCTCTAAATTCAAGTTCGTACAGCAGTTTCAGACGAGCCATAGTAGATCCGATCCAATCCGATTCCGATCCGATCCCACTTCTGACACCAGTTGTTACGAATCTCACTATCCAGGCTCTCTGCAAACTGCACCATACACCACCAACTTAAAGAACTTGACAACTCAGGGCTCCAAAGTAACGTAACACTTTAATAGTTGAAGAAATAACAGCCAATACTGTACAATTGGCAGCACGTAACACATGACCGTACAAATACCTCTTCGATAACACCGTTCCGCCGTATCAACTCTTGCACTGGCCTCTCCGTCTCGTTCCGGGCTTTCACTGGGTTCAACAGTTCAGGACTGACTTCACACACTAGGCTCGTTGTGTCGGACTCGATCACAGACCAAGATCAAGACGCCGTTCGTCTCAACTGTACTTGATAGTACTCCGCACTGAACCGTCGTAATGCTCCGTACAGAACCACACTGCTGAACTGTGCTGTAGTCGACCGGACTGTAGTGAACCGGGCTCTGAACCCCTGCCGTGAACCTTGCTGTATTGAGCCCCTTTTCTCGACTGTCTTGACTGCGACACCTCCGCTCTTTATATAGGGTCCCTACTGGCCTTCTCGAACCGGACAGAACGCCGCTCGACGTTTCTAGGTGGTCATATGACTACAACTCTCGTGACGCTCATGAGCTCTGTTCACGACGGCGATCCTTCCCGAACCGTCCTGTTGATACTCGACTCGGTTGACCGTCGGAGCTCGTCACGGTTGACCGCTCGTCTAGCGCTGGCCTGGGGCGAATTGCGTCGGCTGACTACACTCACACCACTACCCCCATCTGTGCCACCACCAAGTTTATAACAATATATATATATATATATATATATATATATATATATATATATATATGGCTCCTTTTGTCTCGAAAGGCAATGGATGCACCCAAATGAGTCACTGGTTTTGGCTTATATATATATATATATATATATACACACATAAGAAAATATGTTTTTTGTATTCAGAGTTTTGGACTTCAATTTCTGTATTTAATGGAGTTGTTATTTTTATAACATCTATGCTACTACAAATTGTTATAGAAATTGTTCCTGTTGTTTCAGTAGTTGTAAAATCTATGATAGTATCTAGCCAAATCTCTACTTTTACAGTGCACTTCAAACAATGAAATGTTCCGTTAAATTTAAAAAAAATGTACATTTAAATTTGACTTGATTATTGCAGCTATAGCAGAGGTTATCTCCCTTTTAAAGAGCATTTGAGAAGCTATGTGATTGAGAACAGCTCTTAAAACTTTCACCACTTCTCTGCTTCTGTTCAGAATGTGTCTGGAACTGGGCTTCCAGTTCTCTGTCAGTTTGGTAAATCTGTGCAAAATGATTTTCAAGTTTATCTAATAGCTTTATCAGTTTTGTGCCTTAGACCTGGAACTGACCACAATGACTGAAATGTGAATATAGCTTCTTTCAGTAATCTTGGTTGTTACAAGATAACAGCTCCTCCATCGTAAACCAGCTTTCAATCACTTGGGCTCATAACAGATTTGTTAACTTGAAGTACAAGATTGCCCCCCCCCCCCCCATCCCAATCATTACAGAGGTCATGACATTGCTTTTTACATTCCTCTTGATTTGCTTAGACCTGCCACCCATGATGGGTCACATTGTTCAGACATGCAAATAATATAATGCCCCACTGTTTAGGCCTGACTGACTGATGACTTATTGCAGATGTCACATTGACATTGTGAAGTCTTTCACCTATACTTGCCAACTCTCATTTAAAAATTGTAGTAAACCAAAATAAAAGGAATAGTTTTGCCAGTTTCATCAATGTTTTTGGCATGTGAAACCAGATTTTTATTGCTATTTACATGAAAATGTTTTCTTGACATTTTTTTTGTATGCTAAAAGTTATGTATTTCACATAATGTATACCAGTATTTCTTTACAGTTTTTATAATTTTTTTTCTGTATGCGTAATAAAACTATAAACATTAACCAAATAAACTATGAAATTAAAATCTGATTTGTAAAAGAGTAGATTGGAGTTTTTGTTTTATCAATAAAAATACATACAGCTTTTTTCTCTCAATATAGCATTTAAAAAATGAAACTGTTGGTTATATAATCATTCTAGGGTAGTTCAAGGAACTTACAGTTAAGTAAATCTAGTTCAAGGAACTTACAGATCCTAAATTGTTAAATTGCTACAATAGACACAAACTCACTTTTGTTCCCCAGGCAATCAAATCATTAAATAGAAACAATCTGATATAGACTTTTCACATGTAAATTATGAGTCAGGTGTGAATGTACATATTGTTTTTTTTTATAGTTACAATATTTTGTTTGGTGTAATGCACAAACTGTAAGACAAATTTCCTTACGGACAATAAAGATTATTATTATTATTAGACTACAATTATTCATTCAGTCAAATAATTCATTAATTAATTAGAGGTAATCTATTAATTTCAATTCATATATATAGAGACAGTACTCGCTTAGGGGAGATAAGCCTTGTGTAAAGAATTATGTAGTTGGCTGAAAATGTGAACCTTTTCAAAGATAAAAACTATTTTTATAATTACTTGTATAGCTCAGTGGCTAACATGTTAGCTTTCAATCATGGAAGCTCACGACTTGGAGTTACTATTCAGACTCAGCAACTTTTAAAAAAATTGCTTTTGATAAGGCAGCACAGAAACCTTCTCCCAGATACCTCTTCCTGCCCCACCCACAACTGGTTCACAATAGTACCATAACAGGGCCACTGCCTACTGAGTATGCTATAAGCATGAAAGTTGTATTAAACAAAAACAATTAGGAACACCAACAGGCGGAGAGTGAACCTGTGACAAAAACATGCACAGTAGCACCCTGACAAACAAGCAATCTCTCCACACATAACTTTATTATAACAAATACAACTTCAACACCCATTTTACAACGACCTGCACTACCACCCAAGGCTATCCCTTTATAGAGGCTGTTTGCAGAAGTCTTCCTTAACTCAATATAAGGTTTTCAAAAAAAAATAATTTTATCTTAATAACTTGTCTTACAAACCTTACCAAGATCAAAGTGTAAAAATGCACTGCTTATACCAAGCATATAGTTAAGAAATTATTTATATGGCTTTTGTATAGAGCATCTCTTCATGCTATAGCAGGATCAGGGCACTCTGACCCAATCCCTTTTGTGGCCATGTAAGGGGAGGGGATAATCTGGTAGAAGGTTTTCACCACTGCCTTTAGGCACTCAGTATACACAACTCAGATCAAATCTATGAAAAATTCACATTAAGATTTAAACTCGCCCCCTTTGATAGGCTAGTTCAAGGCACTCAGCCTCATCTTGACATTGCTTTAAGCACTATTCCTATAGTAAGTAAGTAAAGAAGTAAAATTCCCCTTTCAGACCTTGTGATCTATAGGACAGATGATGCAGAAGTCATCTGTTTCTATGGCCCATGGGTTAACGAGGGTGTCATGTGGCCAGCACAACGACCAACCACCATTACTTTTCCCTAACTATTGTCAGAGAGCTGGGTGGAAAAATCTCAGTCCACACCAGAATTTGAACCCACACACCAGGATTTTCGGAAATGAAGCGCTTTACCACTCAATCACCCCGCCTCCTATAGCAATCTTCACAACTTGTAGCTCTGGTGTGTATTAATTGTCATAGATAAAAATAAAAAAAAAAAGGAAATTAATTTGGGAATCTTAACATTTAGCAGTTCTTTCCCTTATTTAAGTCATGTCTTCAATTACTCACACAGAATAATGTTCAAGAAAAAATCTGAACAAAAAGAACAAGGAAGCAGTCTGAAATATATTTGAGATTTTTTTTTTTTTATCAGGAGACAACAACAAAAAAAATAATGAAAAGAAAAATAAATCTTTAACACAAAACTAGTGAAGTGTGACATAATGCACAGTCAAGTGTGATTCACAGTGTCAGAAACATATCAATAAATATGAGAACTGGAATGTTTTGATTTGAATTCAAGTTGTCCATTGGATGTACCCTACTTCTTCTGTCAGGCTATGCATGTCAAACACAAGTCTGGCTTTAATCTGCTCTATAAAAATGGAATCATGTGCATGCCTGTGCTCTCACCAGGAGACATTAATCATATGACTCAACGCCTTTTTATGTTCCATTTTTCTGTCATACAACTGACATCTTATGGAAGTACATTTACATTTTGAGGAAACTGTTTCTAAATTTGTTCAATTTATAGCTGAGGGAATATAAATTTTGTAAACTTGAAAAAGTCTCATGAACTTTACCTCGAAACAAATATTTAGAAAATTTGAATTCTCACACTCATTTTCCAATGTTAACTATAAAACATAAATATTATTTTTAATAAGAAATCAGAAAAATGTTGTTTTTTTAACAAAAGCTCTTTTTTTTTTAAAGTAGTGAACAGACAACATGCTAAAATGTATTGCTAATAAAATTCACAATCAAACATAGGTTGTGACTTTTTGATACAGAAAACATTTCATTCTCATTGAGGCTAGGGTTTTATATTTTATGTAACCTCGAAACAAAAAACAATATTTTTGTACCAGCTAGAAAACAGTTTTGAAAATGTGAAACTGATAAGTAAGGCAGAACATATACTGAAGAG
Source organism: Biomphalaria glabrata (assembly GCF_947242115.1). Taxonomy (NCBI): domain Eukaryota; kingdom Metazoa; phylum Mollusca; class Gastropoda; family Planorbidae; genus Biomphalaria; species Biomphalaria glabrata. Next base: position 8,450,950 of record NC_074725.1, read on the forward strand.
ATTCTCGACATTAACATGTTTAGGAATGTTCTGTACACTTACAATGTCTACAAACTAATTACAAAATACTACTTTAATAACTAATTGAATGGAGTGTACACAAATATATGTATTGCATTCAGTTATAGATCTACAACTTATAACAAAAATGAAGTATAATCTGCAATGTTCTGACAGTAAAAGTGTTATAATCTACAATGATGTAAGGAAACGTATTTTGAGCGACATTCAATGACTTAAATGCATATCTCTACAAAGCAATAGGCCCTTATTCTACAACAACCCAGAATTCTAGACATAAAAAAACTTAGTTCTTAGCCAATTGTAAAATAGTTTGTGCAGATTGTTAGGGAAAAAATTTATCAAAAGCCAGTTTTCAGAAAACTAAAAAATTGGATTGATAGTTGTCATAGTAATGTTCAAATAAAAAAAGAAAAAAAACAGGTTCTAGGGGAAGAAAACAATGGCTGGCATGTCAGTTATTTCACATAAAAGATTAATTTTGCTGACAAAATTTTATATAAATACTATTAGTCACTAGGTATAATTGATCATATTCCTTTAACAGATCCCCAATGATATATCTTATTTATTATTGTTTGCTCATGTTTGTCATAATATTAATGTTCATTTCATTCTGTAAATATTAATTACAAAACAATCAACTTGCTAGTTTAACCAATTTTTTTACTCTTCATAAATACAAAAAAAAATTGGAAACCCTGCTAGAGCTAACAGGAAACATTCTCTTGAGACAAATGGTATTATAAATGGGGAATAACAGTTCACAGCATTATATGATGTCGCTAAATATAGAGCTGTCACTCAGAGTATAGTAGAGGTAACATAGTCAACAAGAGCTTGCCCGTGTTTGTGTGTGCTGAACAGAAAGCATGTGTGGTAGTTGGTGAGATGACAAGATCAACAGAATGAAAGCACTGCGAGGTTCAAGACAGTCTTTTTCTTTTTTTTTTACAAATAATTGTCTACATGAAAACAACAAAATATTAATGATATAACAGAGAAACATAACAGAGTAACGTAATAAAGTAACATAACAGAGTAACTTTACATAGTAGTCTGTCATCTAGATTACATTAACTCTTGTCTTGTTAAACACCCAGAAAAACACAAAATGTTCCAACAATATTTTGAATAACATTTAATGTAAGCCCAAATGTGTAGAAATAAATATCTGCTTACATTAGCATACTTTTGAGTATTTCTGAGTTTTTTAAAGCTTCATAGTTTTGGCTTGATAAAAATAAGTTGTGCTCAGTTTAGTTTCCTAAATTATTTTGATAAATGTATGTAACAATCTAGGTTTGATATTCGCAAACAAAATTATTATTTTTATTATTACATTCAGAAATTTTCTATGAAAATCATTATAATTACAAACACATGAATATTAAATTTTATTTTTTTTAAAGCTGGAGAACAATTGATAATAATATAGGCTTTTTGTGTTAATAAAAAAAAAATTGTAGAAATTCGAGCAAACTTTTTTTTAAGGTTGAAAAAAAAAAATGCAAGCTAAGTTGTGATCAAGGTGTGATCCAGCGTATGGGGAAAACAAGAATTGAAAGAACCTGCTACATGGACAGATACTTTCAAGAAAAATGACCCTCTTTTGTAAGGGATGAAACATTGTAGTACATCTATACAACAATAACAATAACACTGAATACAGATCTTATCCACATTAAGATTCTATTTACATCCAACAGAGTATAATGTAATTGTAAACAAAATGAATATAGAACTATAAATAGTGTACCCTATATAAATGTCACATCAGCACAGCAGCAAAAGAACTTGTTCACAAATCCATTTATTGCATATAGTCCATGAATATAAATATTGTAGCATTTGCCATTTTGAGAAAACAAAAAGTTGGAAGGTAAAAATGTTTCACTGCAAGGAACAATGAATTATCTGCATTCATTACACATTCTTGCAATCAAAGGCAGAATTTTTTTTTTACATTGGAATGTGATCATTGAAATTTTTAATAGACACACCACTGACATAGCCCACTCTGTGGTTTCATGGCATGAAATACATAAATGCAAGACCAGGAAAATGTTGACAACTTGTACGCTCATATTTATATCTTTGTAATTTATAAAGAGAGGGTGTGAAACAACAAAATGAATGTACAAATGAACTTTGTCTAAACAAATAAGGCTCAAAAAGAAACTATCTGATCGTCATATGGCTTCACTTGTAAGTTTTGAAAGTTCCGTCAGATTTGATGATTATTAGGTCCTGGCCATATGTGGGATATAAGCCTGAGACCATCATCACCACAGTCCAAAGCGCATAATCACATGGCCATATAACCATCATTATAATTTAATTTTTAAAAAATTATTTCATTTTGTGGGCTTCAGTATGACTTTTTAACTTTATAGAACTTATATTTACAAATTCTATCAAATGATCCAATGATAAAGTTTATGAAAGAGTTTTTGTGTGATCTTGAAGTAATTTATATTGAGCTCAAATGATTCTAAAATCAAGCAATCTTTTCTGCATTATATAAGACCATGGCTGCTGGACCAGAGAAAAACCTTAACAAGTAAATACCAATGGCTAACACAATTTTCAAGTTAATGTGGGGAAAAAATTCTAAACAGAAATTTGCAGAAACAGAAATCTGACTTCACTGACATATTCAATTAAAATGTCAACGTTTCTGAAGTTTTGTAAAGATTAAGCTGTATTCATTGCTCAAAGACTTGAATCAAGTTTGTTGTGTTTTACTTGCATAGAGACTAATGTCTAAAGTCAAATAAGTTATTGCTGTGAAAATTTTGATTTGATTCAGTTTGTTTCTTTGTTTCATTCACAAACTTGTATTTTCAGTATGTTCATTTGTTAACGAAGAGAAGTCACCAAAAGATGGAAGTGGACACACTTCGTCATTACAACCGTTGGTCAGAGAAGACAGTTTTGTTTTCCCTTTAGAAATCACAGCCTCTTTGTCTTTATCCACTTCTGCCAGATCCTGATCTTGATCATGGAATCCTGACTCTGCACTCTCCTCATCGGAGTCTGCCCCTTCATGAATGCAATACTGAACCCCATCATCCCGCCTCAGTTCTTCTAAATCATTGCCCAATTCCAGGTCTATGATTGGTTCAGAATTGAAGAAGTCTGAACCCATGCCTTCAGCGGATTCCAGGTCTAAGGCAGCCAGAATCCCATGATGATCTGCCCCTTTGTGGTGCAGGCGAGGTGGGGAGGGTCCCACGCTGGCTGGAGTGGAAGGTAAGCTGCAGTTGTCTGCGTTGTTGTTGTCTTCCACTCCATCGAGAACATGATTTCTCATCATGGCTACAACATCATCGTCTTCCTCCTCTTCCTCCACACACTCATCTTCTTCATCCTCAGTGATAGCACCAAGTTTTGGTGCTGTATTTGATTTGGAGACTGGCGGTCGAAAGTTGTTGGCTGTGCTGAGCATTTGGGTCCTGAGAGGAAGAACATTGCCAGTTTTAGGCATAGACTTGGTGCGCTGCATGACCAGACGGGAGGTCTGTTTCCTCAGTTTCTCCCTCTGGAACTCTTTTAAGGCGAAGCTCAGCTTCTGGTGGAGCTGCAGCGCCATCGTTTTGGCCTTGGCTTCATTCTTACACAAGACAGCGTGACACCGGAGCTCGAGTTTCATTTTTTTACCCTCGTGGCGATACACCCAGACAAAGAGTTTAGGGTAGTCAGGGTGGGCAATGCAATAGGATATTCTATGGGCTCTGTACTCGGTGAGCCCCTGCTCCTTAGTGTAAGCCTTCATGCCTGAGCCTGTGATAACGATCTTCATCTCGATGCCCGGGTGCTCGCTACGGAGATAGTTATTCCATATGATGCTGGTGGCTCTATCCACACACCCTTCGCCTTTCATCACTGCTGTCTGGACGTTGCCCAGGTATCGCACTTTGAACGTTGGGTCCTGTTCACTGATGCTAACGCTCTTGCGCCAACCAAATATATTCATTTTAGTCTGCGTTGTTGATGTGGTGTCGTACATGCAAGATTAAGTTGGAGACTTTTCTTGTGTGTAAATACTTAAGCTATTCATACAATGACTTGCGGATGATCAAAATACTTTACATAGTATTACTTCTCAGCCTGTATTTAAATGACGTTAGGTGCACTGAAAAAAAAGAATAAAAACAATTATGTCAAATATCAAATCAAATGTTGAAAAAAAAACGTAAACTACAATAATAACCAACTTTGGGCAGGGTATTCAGCTTGGGTTTTGGTACAGTGTGTCTACAATGAAATAGATAAAGATCACAAGATATATTGAGTTCTAGATAGAGGTGAGTTTAGCAATAAAAAAAAAAGGCCTAATCTTTGCAATATTATTTTACGTGTCAAGTCGACGTTGGAGCTAACTTTTGATGTACATTTGGCAAACAATATGTCACTGTGCTGTACATATGACCCCCACCTGTTGACCCAATGGCCATACAAACACGTTTTTTTTTTTTTTGTAAAGTTTGGCCATGATTGAGGGCTTTTGTCGGGAGTATGTGTTTGTGGGAGGGGTTCTTGTTTACTGAAAGCCTCAAACACCGAAAAACAACGTACATTTTATTTGGCCTATATGAAGTATAGAGCAGAATTACCCCAGAATTCTCGAGGAAAACAATTGCCTGTATTTCGTGTAAACATTATTGAAATAAAGAGTTTTTCAACGTTTATTAGGGGCGGGGTGGTTGAACAGTAAAGCCATTGGCTTCCTAACGCAGGAGTCAGAAGCTCGAAACTTGGAGAAGAATTTTAACTTCCGGATTTTTAGGTCGCCCTTGGGAGGGCTTACCCGATAAAACGTTGGGGTATTGTAGGCAGTGGTCTAAAGAAACGGATGAGCTTTACATCATCTGCCCCCCATAGATCGCGCGATCTGAAAAGGTACCTTAGCCTTTGACAACGTAAAACTTAATCTATAACCCCACGGACCATTCGACGCATTTGACAAGTTGTTTGTTGAATGTTTTTAGCTCTAATTCTTGTCATTTGGTCAAACAACTCTTTTCCATGGTGTTTCTGTTCAGTGGAAACATCAGACATCAATCTAAATGTAGACCGTTGATTTATAGTTCTAGTAAAAAACATAATAAAAACAATAATGAAAAAAAAAGGATGTAAATATGTAGGTCAGATTTTTCACATGTCCTTGTTTATATATTTGTTACACAATGGTGTGTGTGAAGGCTACGTGGGAAAAAAAAGGGGGGTTCAAACCAATCTAAGTGACTGATTTTTATTAGTGTAAATACTATGTTTTTTTTTTTTTTTTTTTTTTTTTTTTTTTAAAGTTGAAATCAATAGTTAGATATAGATGCAATTATCCAAAAAAGTGACAGATTCAGACAGCCCATAATACTAAAGCTTGTTTCAAAATTGGTTTATAGGTTTGCTCATACAAAATGCCTACTTAATTTTGAAAACATAAAAAAAAAAGTTCACTTTAAGAAGATTTTAAAAAGCTGTTTCACTTAGTTCATTGCTTTGATGAAAGCGGATTTTCATTAATATTATAGTTTTGAGATCTAAACGTGGCGGACAGACAAGCATAAACACAATAGTGACTTTTCCTTTATGGGCTAACGCGAAATTAGGTCAATGTTTCATTGTTGTTTGGTTTTAAAAGTTAACTCAAATAATTTTTTTTCTTTCACCTTAACCTTGGACTAAAATAAGATAAGTAGACTAGTAAAAATAAAAACGAGCCAGGTATATATATAGGCCTACATAGCAGTTAATTTCCTGGACCATAGTGTCATTAATTATATGGGGCGTGTTTAAGTTTTATCATATAAATATGTTCTACAAGAACACGGCAGCGGAGCTCATGTCAAAAATAATTGCATTATCATAGTCTTACAGCAAATGTCCTGGATAGCAACCAGGGAATTTTAACCAATGGGATTCTTGCACTACACTCAGTGCTGCTCTAAGAGTGAAAACTTTTGCTATCAACCCACTCAACATTTCGCGGTATACAACCTTGAACTATGGCGCTCCATTATCTCTAGCATCGATCGAGGTGTCAGCTCTCGATGCTCGATACGAACTGTTTTCATATAGATCTAATCTAGGTATGAGTGGGTTTTTTGATGAAGTGTTAAATTGTTTTCCAAATGTGTACATTCGGTAAGAGAACTATTATGAACTGAATACGACTGATGTTCTTACTGGATACTCGCGTTTCAAAACAATGGGTAACAGTATAGATTATGTAGATCTTATTAGGGGGGGGGGGGATTATGGGGTTTATTGACAAATTTATTCTATTGTTTGATGTGCTGTCGACTTGATGGTTCAGGGTCCAACCTGGCCAGCCGCCGTCACCTGCAGGAGGTTTGGGTCTGGACTTAATAATCTTTATTTCTGAAATAAAAGTCCAAAACTTACAAGTTGTACTTGGAACTTTCAATCAAATTCGAAACTTAGATATATCCCACTCAGGAGCGTAGTGAGCAAACCGTGAGCCCGGGGCAATGTACTTTATTGGCGCCCCCCTTCCCCATTTACCTTGAAAATAAATAGGCGCCTCTCTGTGTGTGGCGCCACCCTGAGGGTAGCGCCCGTATCATCGTGCCCCCCCTGCCCCCCCCCCCTCTGATCCCACTTAAAGCGTGTTACAAAATCAGAGTTGACAAATTGGCTACCAAAGTTATCTAGAGTTTAAACCTAGATATAGGCCTAAAAGTTGAAACATTTATTTTTAGCGGCCCCCGTAAGGGGAAAAAGCCGCTATTAGGTTTGTGCAAAATGTCCGTCTGTCCGTCTGTCACACTCAGATCTCGAAAACTAGAAGAGATATGAAAAATATTATTTCATCATTAAATCCGGCTTGAAAAGTTTAGGTGCAACGGCTACTTTTGGTTTTCTAAAAGCAAACCGTTTAATTTATAAAATTAATTATGCAAGCGATTTTTTCATAAAAATACACCAATTCTAAAACAATTACGTAAATGTAAGGGAGGCAATGTTACAATATGCTAACAAAGATGGACAATTTTTGTGTATTTTCAGTATCACTAAGTCAAATATATTTTTAAAATGTACAGGAAATGTTTACAACAAATACAAATAATAGTTAAAGACGTTTTTTCTGGTCAACTAGCTGCTAAAATTAAAAGAAAACATTTCTGTTTGTTTATAAAGGCTAATAATGCACTTTGTATGTAAATATCACGCACATTTTTTTTAAATGGACTTTTTATGCAGCGATTTTCGTGCAGTAGCGTAACGTCGCAACATGATCAGGTGCTAAACCAATTCCTTAAACTTTTTTTAAAAATCAGATTTTATTTATTTTTTGTTTAGTGCCCCCATCCGAATAAAAGAAGCTTATTTTTGTGCGTTTTGTCTGTTGGTCGGTCTGTCCGTCACGATTAGATTTTAAAAAAAACTAGAACTCTAAAAGCTATTGAAAATCTGATTTACCCTTTAATGTTCCTCCCATAACATCTCAATAGTTTTAAGAATCTAAAATTGATTGTTCCGGATTTTTTTGTGCAAAACTAATCAACGCCAACAAATGTTTGTTTGCTCTTCTAACTTATATTACATTCAATTTCCATGCTTAAACGTTGCAAAAACACATTATCAATAATATGTTGTTCCGTTTTTTATGTAAATAGCCTATTAATGCTAAATCATAATCTCTATACTGACTTATATTTCATTAAGTGTAAAAATGTTCCGGATATTGTTTTATAAAACATGAATTATGCCTAATGATTGTTTGAAATCGCATAAGGCTTTTAAAAAAAGTAATTTACTAGAATTGATTACTGAAAATTACTTTTTAGACATTTAATTTTCTTGTAAAACATAACATAGAAGTTTTGTAATCGATAAAGAAAGTTCCGGATTTTTTTTCTTACAAATCGTCGCCAGAAATTTCCGAATTTATTTAAAAATCTACTAACGCAAAATAATTGTTTGAACTCCCTCTTCTAATTAATAAACAAATAATCTTCTCATTTACGAAATAATGTTTTTACGGATTTTTATGAAAAATATTTTAACTCACTACTCTCTTACAGTACATTTAACTTTCTACCTAAAACATTAAAAAATCTAATTATCGTTAATATTATGTTCCGATTTTTAAGGAAAACAGAATCCAAACACCAAAGTAAGGTATGAAAATCTCTCCACGTGGCTGTAGTACATCTAATTTTTATACGAGACCATCCAAAAAATTTAATTAACGGTATTACATTTATCTGAAATTCTCTTTTTCTTTTACTATTTATACAAACATCCGGAACAATCTATTATATAAACTTTTCAATTGTGTTCATACCTAAAAAATATTGCGATGTTTTGAAACGTAAAATAAAGGTTAATCAATTTTTAATAACTTTTAGTTGTTTTTTTTATATCAAGATAACGGACAGACCGACTGACAGACAAAACACAAAAACAATGTGGCTTTGATCCTTTTTAAATAATATCTATTAGAACTCAGTGCACCAATGTCTATGAACCCTCGTTAAATATCTCGTGTAAATAAAGACATTTTTTTTTATGGTACCGGTACTAGCCTATTGTGAGGTAATGGAATTTTTTTTCTTTGACGTCATATGAATGGACTCTTTAAATGTAATGTTAAAAGAACGCACTCGGTGCACCAATGTCTATTAACCCTCGAAAAAATTGCTTGTATTAATGAAAACATATTTTAGTCTAACTAAGCCGTGTGACGTAGTGTTTTTTTTTCCTTTGACGTCACATGGAATGAATTCTTTAAATGAAATGCTAAAAGAACGCACTCGGTGCACCAATGTCTATGAACACTCGAGAAATGGCTCGTGTTGATAAAGGTGATTTTTAGTCTAGCTAGGCCTTGTGACGTAGTGTTTTTTTTTCCTTTGACGTCATATGGAATGAATTCTTTAAATGAAATGCTAAAAGAACGCACTCGGTGCACCAATGTCTATGAACACTCGATAAAAGGCTCGTAATGATGAAGGCGATTTTTATTCTAGCTAGGCCGTGTGACGTAGTGTTTTTTTTCCTTTGACGTCATATGGAATGAATTCTTTAAATGAAATGCTTAAAGAACGCACTCGGTGCACCAAAGTCTATGAACACTCGATAAATGGCTCTTATAGATGAAGGCGATTTTTAGTCTAGCTAGGCCGTGTGACGTAGTGTTTTTTTTTTCCCTCTGACGTTATATGGAATTAATTCTTCAAATGAAATGAAAAAAGAACTCGGTATAGTAATGTTTATTAAGCCTCGTTATGTGACTCGCGTTTAAAAAAGGAATGATATCTTGATTTAGATCTAATCTAGATTTTTTAAACTAGATCTAGATTTTTATTACAGTATATCTAGATCTGGATTTATATTCTAATTAAAATTATTTTAGAGTCTAGATCTAGAATTTCTAGATCTAGTTTAGACTAAAATAGACTAGATTAAGATGTAGAATTTCAATTTCTAAACTTAAAGTGTAAAAAAAAAGTGTAGATTTTTATTTCCAAACGTTTTGATCAATATTGTAATGTTTTAATATACTAAAACTAATCTACTATTTTTTTATTAAATTTAAATTTACGGCAAATGAATCTTTGAAACATTATTACTTTTGACCATCGGATGGCTGCCTGGTCGTGCGGTTTGCGCGCTGGACTGTCGTTCAGATTTATGGATGGCCCAGGGTTCAAACCCTGCCCGCTCCCATCCCCCGTCGTCCTGCGGGAGGTTTGGACTAGGAAGTAATTATCTTCAACTCTGAAGGAACATCCGAAACGTGTAAAACATTTTACATCAAAATTAAATCACCTCTTGAATATTATTTCAATATTTGCGAATATGCAGATCCGACAGGGATCCGACTTCGACGGGGGCCGCCTCTGAGTTTGTGTAACACAAACTCTCTTTGTAATCTTGTTTTGTTTTGTTTTTGTGGTTACAGATTATTAAAAAGAAAATACCTATTTTCTTATCATTCTAAAAAACAACAACACTCCTTGATGTCTAAGAAACAAATTAGATTCTAATGTTGTCTTCAGAATCCCCCCCCCCTCTTGTTTGCACCTCCCTATTCTTTTCTTTTAACTGAAATGCATTTTTCCTTGATATTGTCATAAAAATGTCTTTCAAGTACACCCAATCAGGCAACCTAGTAGAGCTACTTCCAAACAGACTACCGAGCTGTCCCAAGAGATGCTGCGTAAACAAACAAACAAAAAAAACAAACCCCATTTGGGCAGTTGTTTGAGACAAACATCTATAAAAAAGCTAACAAGATCCTCGAAATAAAGAATCACCCTTGGTGTCAGAATTTTGTGATTTTACCATCACAAAAGAGATACAAGACACTGATAGCAAAGGCAAACAGGCACAGACACTCTTTTGTTACCCTGGCAATTAAATCATTAAATAGAAACAATCTGACATAAACTTTGTCACATGTAAATTATGAGTGAGTCTGGTGTGAATGTACACTTTGGTTTCTTATAGTTATAATGATTTTTGTTTGGTGTAATGCACAAATTGTAAGACAAATTTCCATACGGACAATAAAGATTATTATTATTATTATTATTAAACCCAGATTGAGAAGCGCTGATCGAAGAGGAACAGTTGCCAATAAGCCACTTTGTATTATTATATCTCACTGAATGAAAGCTCGGATGTAAGTCAGTTTCTTATAATTTTAGGTTTTATATATAAACTTTCTGGGCTGTAGAGCTAGTTACATTTCAAAACTTCCTTTGAGAACTGCCCCTAGTAGATCTAACTTCGTTTTTTGCCCCTAGTAGATCTAACTTCGTTTTGAGAACTTCCCCTGGTAGATCTACCTTCTGTCTTAATGATCAAGCTTGTTAGAACAATATCCACTGAACTGCAATGACGTAATGACCCGTCAGTGTCACTGTGTTAAAATCTACGCGTAAAAAAAACAGCAACAACAGCCGACAATCCCATATCACACGCTTGCCTTTCCACGCCTATCTGGCCCTAACAATTGTTTTCAATATGACTAGCGAAAAACTCGAAATGACGTTATCACAGAGACTTGGCTAATAATATGACTTAAGTTGCCGAGTTCATGGCTGCAGCTAGCCTAAATTTGGAGTTGGTTGTTATATGATAGGGCTATAAAACTATTTTAATCTTGTCCAATAAGCTGATAAAAGATAAGAGTCATATCTAACAGGAAAAACGAATTCATTCATAGACTAAACCTTTTTTCTCACACAATTTATTGTGAGCAGAGAAAAACGTCAATATGGTTTGGAGAGGGTTTTTTTTTTTGTTTTTTTTTTTTATAAAGTTTATATTTTATATTCACTCACTCCGTCTGTCTGTCCTTTTACGTTTTTTTTCTGTGCACCTTTTTTTTTGTCATAGTCGAAGACAATATAAATATATGAATCAGTACAATAAAAATTAGCCAATAAGTTAATCGAGTAATTGATTTTGTTTTATATAAAAATGGGAGATAAACCATGCAGTATTGAGATAAATGACACTGATTATGCGGTGCTTTCCCGTATATAAGCTTTGTATTTTTTCTTTTTAAAGTATTTTGTTATATTTTGCATGTTTTAAAAATCTATTTAAACAAAAAAGTTTGGTCGCAGAGGTCGTGGTAGTCAGTAGACCATTTAATTCCGGCTACTACTAAGGGTTAAAGTAGTAGTTTTACTACTAAGGGTTAAAGAATAAAAGTGTTTTTGAGTTATTGTTTAGATCTATTTCTTTCTAGTATTCATTTTTAATTGGAGCGGGGTTCGCTGTAAAGCAGCATGCGTGTTTAGAAGTCAGACATCAACACAATACAGAAGTTTTATAACAAGCATGTTTAGAAGTCAGACATCAACACAATACAGAAGTTTGATAACAAGCATGTTTAGAAGTCAGACATCAACACAATACAGAAGTTTGATAACAAGCATGTTTAGAAGTCAGACATCAACACATTACAGAAGTTTGATAACAAGCGTGTTTAGAGGTCAGACATTAACACAATACAGAAGTTTGATAACAAGCGTGTTTAGAAGTCAGACATCAACACAATACAGAAGTTTGATAACAAGCGTGTTTAGAGGTCAGACATCAACACATTACAGAAGTTTGATAACAAGCATGTTTAGAAGTCAGACATCAACACATTACAGAAGTTTGATAACAAGCATGTTTAGAAGTCAGACATCAACACAATACAGAAGTTTGATAACAAGCGTGTTTAGAAGTCAGACATCAACACAATACAGAAGTTTGATAACAAGCGTGTTTAGAGGTCAGACATCAACACATTACAGAAGTTTGATAACAAGCATGTTTAGAAGTCAGACATCAACACATTACAGAAGTTTGATAACAAGCGTGTTTAGAAGTCAGACATCAACACATTACAGAAGTTTGATAACAAGCGTGTTTAGAAGTCAGACATCAACACAATACAGAAGTTTGATAACAAGCATGTTTAGAAGTCAGACATCAACACAATACAGAAGTTTGATAACAAGCGTGTTTAGAGGTCAGACATCAACACAATACAGAAGTTTGATAACAAGCATGTTTAGAAGTCAGACATCAACACAATACAGAAGTTTGATAACAAGCGTGTTTAGAGGTCAGACATCAACACATTACAGAAGTTTGATAACAAACGTGTTTAGAAGTCAGACATCAACACAATACAGAAGTTTTATAACAAGCGTGTTTAGAAGTCAGACATCAACACAATACAGAAGTTTGATAACAAGCATGTTTAGAAGTCAGACATCAACACAATACAGAAGTTTGATAACAAGCGTGTTTAGAGGTCAGACATCAACACAATACAGAAGTTTGATAACAAGCGTGTTTAGAAGTCAGACATCAACACATTACAGAAGATTGATAACAAGCGTGTTTAGAAGTCAGACATCAACACATTACAGAAGTTTGATAACAAGCGTGTTTAGAAGTCAGACATCAACACAATACAGAAGTTTGATAACAAGCATGTTTAGAAGTCAGACATCAACACAATACAGAAGTTTGATAACAAGCGTGTTTAGAGGTCAGACATCAACACAATACAGAAGTTTGATAACAAGCATGTTTAGAAGTCAGACATCAACACAATACAGAAGTTTGATAACAAGCATGTTTAGAAGTCAGACATCAACACAATACAGAAGTTTGATAACAAGCGTGTTTAGAGGTCAGACATCAACACAATACAGAAGTTTGATAACAAGCATGTTTAGAAGTCAGACATCAACACAATACAGAAGTTTGATAACAAGCGTGTTTAGAGGTCAGACATCAACACATTACAGAAGTTTGATAACAAGCATGTTTAGAAGTCAGACATCAACACAATACAGAAGTTTGATAACAAGCGTGTTTAGAAGTCAGACATCAACACAATACAGAAGTTTGATAACAAGCGTGTTTAGAAGTCAGACATCAACACAATACAGAAGTTTGATAACAAGCGTGTTTAGAAGTCAGACATCAACACAATACAGACGTTATATAACAAGCGTGTTTAGAAGTCAGACATCAACACAATACAGAAGTTTGATAACAAGCGTGTTTATTTGTTACGCCGTGAAATAATGCAGTTAGAGAAAAATTAAAAATCCGAATTCATAATGAGCTAGCAAGTAAAATAAAGGGAGTTTGTTTTAAACACGAACATGTGGGCGGCCACTGCGGGTCAGTCACACTAACACATCACAATGTACTAGAACAGTTATGTGGAATTTATTTTACTATTGCGATGTTTGAACGAGCACGGATGCTTCTGATACATTTTATTAAATAATGTTTTAAAATTGGTCATATGTATGTGCATACGCTAAACATACTTTAAAAACAAAAATGCTCGCTTTCTAAAGAGAAAGAGAGAGATACAGAAGACAAACATCTTTTGTCCATCTCGTAACATTGATTTTTATTTAAATACATTTTCACAACTATATAAAACAGTTTAGGGTTTTAAAAAAAACGCGTATTAAAAAAGTTTGCAGATTTAATTAAAAAATAAAAAATAAAACACCTTTTTTTTTTAAAGCACCAGATAGATGTTTTTAGTCTCGAAGATCTAAACCTGACAGGCGGACAGATCTGAGTTTATAAATAACCAAAGAACATGAACTAATTAGGGATAGGAGTATGCCTCTAAATTACTGATAGTATGAAATAAATGTAATTCCAGCAGTGCTAACTATAAGAATGGTCGAAAGCTCGAATATTTCTCATTAATGAAATAGCGAAATTTGGGGGGAAATTGTATAAACTTTGTTGGCAATTTTCATAAATTAATGACCTTTAATAATGTTTATTAGGTATTAAAAAGGGAAACGAATCTTACAGTATTGAGATGTATCTTTAAGTATTTTTTTAAAATTTCACTTGTTTTCTCTCTACTATGTATGCAGCAGTAAGTTGAAGGTCAACTGGGGGGTCAACAAATAAAACGTAACTTGCTATTCAGCAAGAAAATGTCATTACTTTGAAACCTAGACACATTGTAGATCTCACATTTGTATCATTTCTCACTGGTTTATTGGAAACAAAATGATCACAATTCATTCAAACAGTCTCTAGATCTATTTCTTTTTTAGATTTAAGACAACTTCCCCTGTCATTCTAGATATTGATATGAACTACGTGGACATCTCGTTACGATATTTATGTCTCCGCGACATTTTTTTTTGTTGCAGCCTCTAGTCTAGATACAGTTAAAGATTGCACCATAGACATACCAGCATAATATTTTTGTTTTGTCGTCTGCATTCTTTCTGCCCTCCCCTTGAGTGTTTGCATACGGCGTGAAGGAATGTCCCTCGCTTCTAGTCTCACTAATCTAGCAGTAGAAAAATAAAACACACACACGGAGCAAACCTTCTGGTGTATTCTGGGATTGTGTGTATTCTTAGTTCGTGCACTACATTATGAAACACACATTTATACACTACAGACGTGTTGCCTACAAGTTAGGTTCTAGTTGAAGTCAAATAGAAAAGTATTCACTCCCTAAAATGACTTTAAACAAGTAACAAAAAAAAAAAATGTCCATGCATTCTCCCTTTATAAACATGATGTATCATATCTCATTCTATGTATTTCTTGTAATGCTTCACAATTGCGAGGAGTCTTTGGTGAGCTTTGCACAATTAGCAGTCCAGCAAATGAGTTCCACACTAGTCGGTGCGCAAATGGTCCATAAACTTCTAATTTTTTTTTAACTCTTTACTGAATACAAAAAAAACATTTGAGTCGAGTCCGGGAAGTCCCGTTGATAAAAACACGGAAGCCAAATTTAATTGTAAAATAATTATATTTTGAAAATTTGAAAAGATCAAACTAGTTTTCACTGTGTAGCAAATTGGGCAGTAATTATTTTCCCAAAGATATATATATATATATATATATATATATATATATATATATATATATATATATATATATATATATATATATATATAACTGTCAAATTTCTAGTAAAATCGTTACATATGTTTTCAAAATGCATATCCAACCACCCAGTTTCTACCAATGAAGAGTTTGCAAGCTAATAGGAGGAATCGTTTCAACGGCCAAAGATGGGCTTCTTCGTGGGTGTTTTCACGGCTATCTCAAGGACCCACCACGAGGTCAAGTTCTATGTTTAAAGATGGATTGCTAGATCTGGTCAGCGAAGAATCAAAACAGAAGTCCCCGTCATCGCTGAAGTCACTGCAAGACTTGTAAAGAATGGCCCTCATATTGCTACACGAACCTGGCAGAGGCGTAGAGCGTTGTTTACCTTTTGATTTGAAATTTTGATTAAGAAATTTAATGCAGCAAGAGGAAAAAGAAGAGAAAAAGATACGGAGAAATAAGGGTTCAATATAAGGGGGGAGGGGATAAAGAAGAGAAAGCGATTTGAAGAAATAAGGATGCGACAGAATGAAACCTACATACAAAGTAATAAAAGAGGAAGATTGGGAAAGACTTGAACTAAACGGACAGAAGAAACAAATGTCAACGAACTGAAAACAAGCGCTGATGCCAACTAAACAATTTTACTTTGTGCTACAAAAGGAAGAATTTTACAAATTTGATTCTAAAAAAATGCACACAAATATAAATAACGCTTTTGAAATAGTTTATCTATAGACCTATTATAAATATAGACTGGTAAACGGAAACACATTCTTATCCGATAATGATCAGATCACAGACCTATATATATAGATTGTTATGTACGTATCTAAAAATTGCAAAATAATAATTATGAGACGAGAGGGCTCTTATTTTCGATGTTCAATTACTAGATAGAGATTTAAACATTAAATTATATGTTACATAGGTTAGGGTTGAAAAACAAAAACGTTTACGCCTTATAACTACTTTACTAAACAAAACCGTGTTTCAACTTTTTTTTTTTTTAAGTTTTTTACATTTTTTCTAGTGTTAAAAGATCTCTATGTCCAGTCTAGATATAATATATATAGGTCTGTGAGTTTATCTATATTCTAGACTTCTATATTCTGTATACTAAATACACAGAAAAGCTGACTATTTGGTGTATTTGCTGCTGTTTATGAAAATGTGCATACCAATAAAGCCAGAGAGAACGAATGAAAGGCTCAGGGCGTTCACAGTAAAAGATGGCAGAAAACTAGCACTTCAAACTACCCACAAAGTAACGTCTCTTTAAAACCACGTGGAGGTACAAGAGCGGAGCGGTCATCTGTTAGAAATAAGGTCTCAACGTGTCACACACTGTCATCGCTAGCTGTCAACTTATAACAGTGTTATGAAGACATAGGCGGTACGAATGAAGATGAGGTGCACCGCCCATGATCGTGTAAAGCCTGACTTAGTTTTAGGAATACAACACGACTTTTGTTACCAACTCTACTACTACTAGCTAGTTAAAAAAAAAGCTATATTCGCTACTGCTAACTTTAAGTGTGGAGTATTTGCTCTTGAGGAAAACTGAATGACGATTTTAGCGAGAATACCGTTTTTGAAAGCTGCAATTCTTATCCAGTAAGTCTCCATCTAATTTACGTTATCGATTGATTCATTTGAAAGATCTACTGTGCACCCATTCCTATGTTAGCCCTATTTGCTCTTCGATCTATAGTGAAACATTGCTGTGTTTGTATAGTCATCTTCATGACATTAACCCACTCTCTTGATTCATTTAGCGACAACGTTTGCGATTCAAGAAATGTAAATGAAAACAATACTAATGCGTTACTGCTGTGAAACGGACACAATTGGCAGCACTCTAACACAAAACAAGGATATCGAGCAGAAGTCAATGAGTTGTCTCGTGGGCGGGAAAGCTGCTCTACTTAGACAGAATGGGTTTCACTGCATTGCAGAAAAAAAATCGAAATTTTTAAAGGGAGAGAGACAGAGAGCGACAGAAACAGAGAAAGAGATAAGGTAGAGGCGACAGAGACGGAGAAAGATAGAGAGCGACAGAGAAACAGAGAAAGAGAGAAAAGGTAGAGGGGACAGAGACGGAGAAAGATAGAGAAAGACAAAAAGAGATAGATACCAAAAAGCGACAGAGAAAGAGAGAGAGACAGAAAGTGAAAGAGAGAGAGAGAGAGAGACAAAGACAGAGGGCGACAGAGAAAGAGAGACAGAGTGTGACATAGCAAGAGGGGAAAAGAGACAGAAAGAACGAAAGGGCAAGGAAAGAAGAGGCAGAGGATGGACTGTTCACAGAAAGATAAAACGTGATAAATAGCACGAATAACACAGACAGAGAGAGAGAGAGAGAGAGAGAAAGAAAGAGAGAGAACAGAGACAGGATATAAAAGAGAGAGGTTGAGTACACTCTACACCAGTGTTTCCCAAATATTTTCCTTAACGTAACACTTCGCACATTCTGAGTATTTAGCTGAAAACAACTCGCTTATTTTTAGAGTGATTAATTCACGTGGTGGCCTACTAGTTAATTATTCCAGTAGTTCGTGGAACACCTATTCAGGCCTCGCGGAACGCTAGGGTTCCACGGAACACAGTTTGGGAAACACTGATCTACACTAACAGAGAAGGCTGCAGAGTTGCAATGAGACTCAAGGTATCCCTGAATGTCAGTGTGAGTGTAGCCTCTGTTTGACGCTGTGCGCTCTCCCAGTCAAAACTAATCGCAGTTGACACCTGATCGATGACCCAATTGTTCTCTAAAGATCGACCAATCATTCTCCCTCCATCCTTTCCATGTGTATCTATGTTTCGTAAAACTTTAAACCAAGGCCGGATTAGGATCATTTGTTGACCTATGCACCTTTGGGTATTGGTCCCCCCCCCCCCAGTAACATGGAAAGGTCGGTGATGGACTAAGGAGCTGTTTCACACAATCGATTTGTTTAAATTTTAAATACGTTTAATTGTCAAGGTTGAAACGAAAAAAAATGATAGATATATGTTGACTAGCCGTCAGGCATTTTTAAACCTTTGTATTGGTTAACTGATCGTATGGCGGCTTGAGTTTGGCGACACGATGACAGGGCAGTGGCGTAGCTAGGGTGGGGTAGAATTTGAAAATCTCCCCCCCCCCCCCAATTGAAGGGAGTCCCAAAATGAGTGTTCAAAATATTTTTACATTAAATATTACATATTATGCAAACTGCAGAGGCCACAAAGAAGTCAAGCCCCCCTTGGTCCCCAAAATAATGGCGAATTCTAGTTACGCCACTGTGTTAGGGGGTTAGAGTTTAATTCATAGAAGTAAAGAAATTTTTCACTTTCCACATGGCAAATCCGTTTTTATTAAGTTACAGAATTGTTGCATAGTTTACACCAGGAGTATTTCTAGTAGGGCGTTCTATTCAACATGTTCTAAAAAAACAAAACATCAAAAAATTCAACAGGCGTGCCTTGTGTCAATGTCATTAAAGAAGAGCTGACGTGCGCCTGTCCTCAGTAAAACATGGCTTTAGGACGTATGGTAGCACAGGGACATCTACCATTCAAATGGGCCACAAAGATGACATATGCTAAGAGCTCACATAAAAAATAAGAGCTCTTTTATTGGCAGTGCTATTCGAGGATGGGAAATTAGCTTGTATAAGCCAGGGAAAACCAACAAAACAGTTCATCTCATATTTTTTTTAAACTCTTAAATCAACTCACTCTGTGTGTCTGGTAAAAAGTGTGTACACGTTATTTCTCCCACACCCATTCTTGGATCAAGTTGAAACTTCACACAATTATTCATTGACATAGCCAAGACAAGAATCAATTGAAAAAAAAAAACAATTACACAATTAATTACTGGTAATTAATTATTTTGTTTGATACCAACAAGGAAAAAATACTTCAGTATTCACAGATATGGCTATATGTGTTGGGTTTAGTCCTCTTAAATAATTGTTAACTCTTTCTCTCCTAACTGACGATACCAACGTTGATTCCACCAGAATGTGGTAAATAATTTCGGAGAGAAAGAGTTAATGCTATTATCCGATAACAATGATACTTTAAACGATTATTTATAACAAATCATGAATCAAGAAACAAACAAAAATACTCAATTAGTCAATTCATTATTGGTAATTCATTATTTTGTTCTTCCTTTTTAGATAAGCTTTGTTTTTTTCTTTAAAAAAAAGATTTTTCAATATTTTGCTTGTTAATTAACAAGATCTACAAGAAAGTCACATTTTTAAAGGTTGCAGAACAAACAAAATTACAAAGACAGTTTGTGTGGAAACACAAACTCAAAATAGGCCCCCGAAATGGCCCGCCCAGGTAGGTTTCAATAATTTCAGAAAGAATATCAGAATTCTATCAAAGGCAAATGACAGAGAATAATGGAGAAAGAAGGTTGACAGATTTTGTGTGGTGCCCCAAGGGTTCAGCAGACCAAAGGATAGGTGAAAGTGAATGTGAAGTTAGATATGAACATGGACTAACTGATGTCTTTTAATGATTATCTAATTGTTTTGTAAAGGATCAATCCTGTATTCAAAGCCTCAAGAAAAAAAATACATTTCCGTAAAAAAATAAATAAATCTAAAAATGGTAAATAGTGATCTCCTTTACTAAATAGCCTCCAGTGTTTGTTACTATTATTAGTGAATAGTTGTAAAAATAGTGTATTTATATGAAAAAACTACTGCATAATTGATTTTAAAAATTAGATTTTTCGCTTGAAAAGAAAAAAAAACGTAGCCGTTGCATCAGAACTTTGAATGGTCTAAAATATTATGATGTCGGATTTTCACTATCTTTTCTAGTTTACGAGATCTAAACGAAACGGACGGACAAACCACACAAAACTAATAGCGTCTTTTCCCCTTTCGGGTGCCGCTAATAAAAACTTTTAAATGAAGGTTTGTTCTTTTTCAATTGAAAGAACGCAGGACGACGGGGGATGGGAGCGGGCAGGGTTTGAACCCGGGACCATCGATAAATGCAAACGACAGTCCAGCGCGCAAACCGCACGACCAGGCAGCCATCCCAGTGTAACCGTGTATTGGAATGTAAATCTATTGTTTTTATATTTATTTATTTGTTGTTTTGTTTTTAAATAGATAATGTATTCATTTTTTTTAAAGTAACTATTACTCCTATTACTGAAATACCCGCTAAGACTATTTTGCTGCTGGCTTATCAACTAAAAATGGCTTGTGGAAACTAGATGCACACGATTGTGAGGGACATATTTTCAGGGAATGTTGTTACCAGCCAGTCAGGCCAGGAACTACTTTTTTATCGTTTCTGGCCCAAAAGGGAATGTTCACAAGGCCAACACTGTTTTTGAGCGCCTATACAGCAGCGTAGAGTCAGACGCTAGAAGGACCTGTCACATTTCGATATCAAGCGCTAGAATCTATTTTAAGTCACGTGGACGACCTGACCAGTTTGAAACAATATGGCATGTGCCAGAGCATCGACATCAACTTGTTTACATTTTGTTTGCAGACGAGCAGTTCGGAGAGGCTACCAACCAATCGCAAGTTTAAAGTCACAAGAGTCTGAAAGTTACAACCAATGTTTTTTTTTTCATGGAAGTATTAACTGCAAAAAAATGCGTGGTGCGGCTACTCCGAACTAATCTGGTTATAGTAACCGAAAAGGAATCACTTTGGTTGTGCGAAAATGTACTGAAACATTAAAAGAGCAAACCTCTAACCTTAATACATTTTTTTTTTTTACAAAGCTTATATCATTCGGGTGCGGAGGGGTTAAGCGCTTGGCTTCTGAACCTGAGGATCCTGGGTTCGAATCTCGCTAAAGACTGGGATTTAGTCTTTCAGGATTTTTAGGGTGCCAGCTCTAATGGGTACCCGACTTAAGTTTGGAAAAGAAAAGGCGGTTGGTCGTTGTGCTGGTCACATGACACACTGCTCGTTAATCGTTGGATTAAGAAACATGATTTTTACATGTCAAAAGTGTTTACACGTTATTTCTCCCACAACCATTCTCGGATCCAAGTTGAAGCTTTGCACAATTATTCACTGGCACAGACAAGACATAATCAACAACAACAAAAAAACAACAACAAATTAACCGCTTAGTCAATTAATTACTGGTAGTTAACTATTTTGTTTAATACCAACAGGGAAAATTTATCCTACAGTATTAAAAAATACAGCTAATTTATGTAGGGTTTCAGCGTCTTAGATTTTAGATACTTAAACAGGTTATTACTCCGACACCCACTCTCTGATCAAGCTGAAACATGAATCAATTAAAAATTAACCAATTAGTCAGTTAATTATTGGTGAATTTTTATTTTGTTTGATATGGAATAAGGGAAATAGCTTATACATTTTTAAAGATCTTAGTTGTAAGTTCGGAGTTCTTCCCATTAGACAAGCTTTATTTATTAAATAATAAAAAAAAAAGATTTAAAAAAAAATATTTTGCTTGTTTATCCTTTCTAGACGGCAAAGTCTTATGGGATTAGGGTTCTACAGCTAGGTCTGTCTATTAAAATAAACACACAGTCAAAGTAACTTGGGTCCCATTAAAACTTTCAGAGGTCCTCGGGTCGGGACGTGCAGCCGAATACATTGAAATGTTTATTTAAGAAGATGCCATCAAAGCACACCCATCGTCACACACATTTTCACCATGGCCTTAATCCCGATTTCCCAGTGAAGCACAGGCCGGCCAGCTATCTCTTCCATTCGATAAAGTCGTACGCAGGCACGCGTACACACACGCAGACAAACATGCGCGCACTTAGGGACTGGAGGCCCCCCCCCAACCTCCATTTCCCCCATCTCTTTGCGTTTCCAAGTAACCCATCTCTCGAAGATAAATCAGACAATGAATATAGAGAACCATAGTGCTTCTGAATGAAATAGCGCTAAACAACAAAAACAATTAGTTAAAATATTAGTAATTGCACAGATTTATTGTTGTTGGTTTAGATGTGTTACACATTCAATGCGAATTGTCTAAAATACCTTCCGTATTCGTCGCTTGCATTTAGAGATATAGGTCTATAGAGGTGTATAGAATATTGGATGTTTTTATAAGGTATTCGAAATTTGCATACATATCGTCAATATATTTATTTAAATGTTTTAATGGGCACTTGACATTTAAATGACCAAAGAGTTAACAAGCGTTGAACTACCAAAAAACAACCACAATTTACAACGCTTTAGAATTGATGCTCAGAGAAAAAAATGAACAACTAACTTTGTCGACAAGAATATAAAAAAAAATAAAAACTGCCTTTTGTGTAACAGTGTAGCGAAACGTTAGTGTAGCGAACATCTGTTAAAATGGTCTCAGCAATTTTGTAATTTGTCACCAAATATTGAACTCAAGAGGGAAGCGGAGACCAACTTATTGGCCACTGGGCAGCTCTCGCCCCTGTCCTCCTGGACCACACATTCCTCAAAGTTGTCAGTATAGTGACCACTTGAACTGGACACAGGGACAAACACAGAACAGGGTCAGTTTCTTTTGAATTCATGAACATAAAAAAAAGAAAACGACCAAGAACTGCGCGCTGTGTATTTGTTGAGACGAAACTAATTTCAGATCAGGAGGCTCGAGAATGTGGCGTAATGAAACAAGGAAAACCTAAACAAAAAATTATTTTTTTTAAATCACCAAACTTCTATGAAGTGTAATAGCATCAATTAGTTTGGATCAGTCATGTAATTAAATGTGTAACAGATCTAAACCAACAACAATAAATCTGTGCAGTGAATAATATTTTAACCAAGTGTTTTTGTTTAGCGCTATTTCATGCTTTTAGCTTTCTCAATAAGCTATGATCCTATCACGTATCTGGACCTATTGGGAAAAAGGGGGGGGGGGGATAAAGGGATATTTCGGTGGATTTGACCTGAATTCGAACTCATGACACACGCCTCCTCGGTCCAACGTTACTCTGCCAGTGAGGTACTTATGACCAGAAAAGATTGTATAGTTATATATTGTATATTACAATATAGATCGGCGACCTATAAAGGGGACTAATTCAGCTTAAATCACCACTTCCGTCAAGTACAATTTCTTCCCCTTGTTCGAGATCCCAAACAAAGTAATTAATGACCAATAGTTAATTAACTAATTGGGGGTTTTGTTCATTGATTCTTGTATTGTCATGTAACAGAAATAATAGTGCAAAATTTCATCTCGATCCGAGTATGGGTGTCGGAGAAATAACGTGTACAAACTTTTGGCCAGACAGAGTGAATTGATATAAGCTTTGTAAAAAAAAAAAAACACTTTTTACAAAAATGTCATTGATATTTTCTACGTGCAAAAAGATGGCTACTTTAAAATACCTGACAAAGGATGTAATGATATCTCCAAATGCACCAATGGACAGATGTTTAACAAACATACATGTAGCCTACAATGAAAAAAAAACAAACAAGACGTAATGATGCCTCTGATTGGACGGATGCTTCAAACTCCAAACCACGTGTCGATAGTATTAGGGAGTAACGCTGAGATGATGGTATTAGTTCTACATAATTGGTTGACAGAAACTAGATTTTTAGTATGTTTGTTTGTTTTGAAATTGTACCAATATGTTTTTGTTAGAAAGGAGAGTTACGGTTCTTCGGCCAGTGATATTGAAAACTGGCTAACTTATGGATCTATCAATACATGCAGTTGTTTAAAGATTTCAGTAATAGTTCTGCGCGTTTCTGTTTTACTGCAGTGATATCCCTGCGCTGGATGTGGCAAAATATATCTACGATAAAAAGACCAGTATTACATACCAATTAAGTCTGACCAGTCTATGAAAAAAAGACCAGTGTTACCAATTAAATCAGACCTATCAATCTATCCAACGTCTACAAACCCCTCCCCACCCCACACACACACACATCACATGACAGTGGACCCTTGATAGTAGTCTTACTGGTCACAGTCTCATTCGTTACAGCCCTCTTAACTAAAGCTAAACAACTTGTCAAATCTTACTAGGGCCCAAACCTAGATCCTACCAATTAGTAGTCCATCCTCTTTCTAATTTGATGCAGACGACCATAATTAAGGTGAAGGCCAATCGCCGCCCACTTTGACGTGACAGGTCAAGAAGTGAGGTAATTCAAAGGTAAGTGTGATAATGAAGTCCAGGGAATCGAACCATTCTACAGTGCATTACACGATTGAGGTTGGGGATTGAATTATGAATTAGCATTTAAGAACAGACAAGAAATTGTCAGTTGCAGTTCAAGTTACATAACTGTTTTATTTATATTAAGAATAGTCGATATATTCTCTCCCCTTAGAACAAATTCTTTTATGTCTCCGTTAACAAATTATTGAAGACATTTCTTGAAAGGGCGAGCACTCAGTAGGAGAGATGTTAAGTTATGCATACATTTCATTCATTCAATATTCCTATTGCATGATTTTATCCAAAATTATAACAAGCAAAATATCTAACTACTAAAAAAAAATGAATCATATAAAAGAGAAAGAACTCTACATTGACAGCTGTATTATCTCAATACTGTGAGATGTATATCCCCTTTTCTATATCTAACAAAATTAATTAATTACCACAAATTAATTGGTTTGTTGTTATACAGCAAGAGGCAGACTGTCTCTTAAGGAATGATGACTAATTGTGTAAAGTTTCCACTTAATCCGAGAATGGGTATGGAAGAAATAACGTGTACACAAACAATGTGTACTAGACAGACGCAGAGAGTTGCTAGAACTTTTGTAAGGAAACAAAACAACTAGATCTGTTTATATACACCGTCTTCTAAAGACAAGATACACAAAATATGTTCTTTTCTTTGTAGGAATTGACATTTCTAGACGAGATGTAGCGAAATATGCATTAAAGTTAGGGTATGTATTGTTAAAGAATTCTTCAAATGAAGACCTCTGGCAAATCTGGATGGTCTTCAAAGACAGTGGCGTAGCGAGGGTGGGGGCTCCAAATTTGAAATCCCCCCGGGCCCCACTTTGGGGGGTGGGGGGCTAATGAGTGTCCGAACTTTGTTTTTACATTAAATATTAAGCCATGATATCGAATGTCGAAATGCAGGGGCCCCCAAAGAGGTCAAGCCCCCCCCCCCAATTCCCGAGCTACACGCTACATTCAAAGAACATTAAAAATGCCAATGAATACGCCCACACAACAGATGCATCCAATAAACATTAAAAAAAAACGTTATACGGCCGGAATAACCAAAACGAGGCATGATGCCCCCCCCCCTTTCCCTAAAAAAAAAACCCAGATGAAGGCAATTCAGCTTTTTTTGGGGGACAATGGCAAATGTTATTCTTCTATTATGTGTTTTTTTATTTTACTTTAAAAAAACAACTGCCCATAATGTAGGCGTATGTTATTTAGTGAAACCGGACACATTAATGATACATAATCAACCCCAAAATAAAACAGGATGAAATGACAAGGTAATAAAAAAAAAAAAACTAAAAATTTGGAACTTAAAAACACCTGAAACAAATCTGCGATCGAGACATGCATAGAAAGTGGACGGAAGTAATATTGTGTAAGAGATGTCATGTGACACATGCTTCTATTTTAAGACTCGGTGCTACCAGTAACTACAAAACAGGCTACACTTTGTATTAACCTGTCTAGACGTGGTGACAGCATTTCCTTTGACATGAATTTTGATGTAACTATAAAAATGACAAGCAGAAGGAGAGAATAAAGATCTATTTTTATTTTAAATTGCTTGGGTGGAGAGGAGGAACCTAACCCTAGTATCCAGGTGCTATAGCACTAGCCTAGGTACAATGACCGCATCTCAAAGGAGGAAATTCGAAACGGGTTACAATGGCACGATAACCTGCTGACCACAGTCATAAAGCACACACTTATTAAATGCGTCTATATTAAACTGCCTGGCCATATCAAGAGTTCCTCAGGGCTCGCAAAGACCTTCCTGCAGGGGCCAGAACCAGGAAAGAAAAGAATAGGTGGTGAAGAAACAACGTCAAAGGATAGATTCTACTCAAGAAGAAAGAGGGAGGAATGGAGACAAATTTGTAGTGCCCCAACGGTCCAACAGACTAATGGACAGGGGAAGGTATAGCGCATCTTTTATGCTTATAGCTTGATCATAGCGCTATGATCTTGTGGACAGGGGAGGTAACCTAGGAGAAGGTTTCCGTGCTGCCATTAGGCGCTCGGCAAACAACTCAGCTTGAGTCGGGTTTCGAACTCGTCCCCCCACCCCCGAGAGGTAGCCACTCAGACACGCATTCCACAACATTATGTAATGAGTCGTCTAACTCACTCAGAGCGAGCCTGATAGAAGAGCATCTGACAGGACAAAAGTGTCTTCAGAACAGTGATGCGCCTCGACATTTAACAATTACATTTAGAGAGAACATGTTTCTAATGGCGCCTGTCCAAAATGATCTATATCAAGACATATTTACATGTTATCATAGTGTCACTGGTGTTCAACCTACGGCCTGCGGGTCAAGTCCGGACCGTAACGAGCTATCCGGTCCCTCATTGGACTCGAGGATCTCTAGCTGTGATGCCTATCAGAAATATATTTGATCCCTTAGGATGTAAAAAACTAAAGTTGGAGAGGACAGCTTTACGTCAACAAGTGGGGATAACCGTGAATCAAAGTAGGATCACAAACAGAACGTGTACAAAACATTCGTTAACAAGTGAAGTCCTGACTACAATACACGAAGAATGTGTTTGATGAATACACAAAGAATGTGTCTGAACACGATGCACGAAGAATGTGTTGGTAAAGAAATATGATTAAGTTTTTAAAAATTCGTAACTTGAAACCGTTTCCGAGTTAAAAGTTCAATAACTCTCTTTTCTATTATCATTATTATTATTCTGTTGCTATTGTTTTTTAATTTAAAAAAAAAAAAACATCGCTGTTTTCAAGCTAAGATGGTTATTACGGCTTCTTCCAGGATTCAGCGCTCTAACTCATAAACTATCCGGACACTCCTGAAAGATGTCAAAGACATATCTCTTTACTTTAAGGACAGAGAGGGTGAATATGATAAGCGGTTTTTTTTCAAGGCAAAAAAAAAAAAAAGCTGAGACGGGATGGCCCCACGCACATTCTAAAAGTGAATATAGTAGATCTATATCCTGCAAATAAGTAGCTGCAAATTTTGTAGCTGTTATGCTATTTGTTGTCATATGAATCCACCAAATACACTTCATGGTTTTATGGTATATAGACAAATGTTTTTTTTTTATTTCTTATCGGCTGAAATATATATGAGGCGAAGTAAAAAAAAATAATTCCTTTTATTTTTCATTAGTTATTAGACGAAAATATCAAACTAATCACTCTCTAATGCATAGAGGTTGGTATTGTCTATATATCAAACTCGTAGGCATAAATAAATATAGACTGGCCGATTAAAGAGTTTTATGAAACGAAAATTTGTGACTTGCAATTTTGTGTACTTTATTATACAGCATTTATGAGCAGTATAAAAGTTAAGTATTCATATCTATTTCAGCCACACAACTATATATATATTGTAGATAAGGAGGCAGTGTAGTTTTGTTTAATCTCTAAGAATGAAGATCATGCAATTTTTCATAATTCGGAAATCCGAATACAATAGATATATCTACATGTTTTCAAGTTACATGAAGTTACTTTCTTCGGCCAGTCTATATTTATTTATGTCTATGATCAAACCATAGACATAAATAAATATAGACTGAAAACGGAACATTGTAATCAAAGAAGAGTTTCTTCTTTTAGTAAACATATTTCAGGTTTAAATGGTTGCTTACGCATTGATAAATAGACAGGACACTGGAAATATCTAGGCCTAGCGATAAATAGTTAAACAAACTAGATGACAGACAAACAGACAGACAGATAAAGTGTTATGAAAATTATATACTGCATCACTTATGTTTACGTATGCTTGTAACTCGGCAGTAAGAATGTGTTCACGAATTGTTAGAGATTGTGTTTTCTTCAAAAACTCCGCAGTCTATCCAAGGACTGCAACTTTAAAGCCGTGACGGCTGAGCCACATCTTGACGAGTCTATTCAGTATTGCATTCATCACAGGAATTGCCTCCAACAGTATTAGAAAACGCCTCCTAGAGAAAACAGATTTAAAGTTGAAGGATGCATTTGAGGAAGCCAGAGTACTTGAACACGCCTATCAACATTCGTTGTTGTACGAGTCACAGCCAGAAACCACTTGTGGGGCTACTACAAATGCTGTAAGAGAACACTCTGCTGATTCTGTCGCTCCCCGATTGCCTCATCTACGATCCTCAGTTACTAGGGCTCAAGCTAAACAAGAGGTAAACGCTATGTCGTTCCCATTTTCATTTGAAAATTGAAAGCCCTGGTCGACACTGAGAGCTGTGCAGGCACATTGCTAAGAAGCACAAATAGCCGACATGTTCCTCATACAGCTTAATCTTTATGGCTTCCACCCATCTATCTCGAATAAGAGAGAGAGAGAGAGAGAGAGAGAGAGAGAGATAATGATGATGATGATGGGCGAAAGAATGGAGAAAGAGGTCAAACGTTCAGACCCAAATGCATGAGACTCGATTCTTTCCCCCATCGTGGTCTTCTTGTGTTGGGTGATCAAAGGCAAATGGTATCAGGGCATAACCTGATGACACATCACTTTTTGCAGACTAATAAAATGCATACAAACAAAGGCGGCGGAATTCTTCTTCTTCTTCTAGCCAGCTTTATTGCTGCTGAGCTGTGAGTTCTTTTGCAGACTGTGCCAAGGAAAAAAAGTGTGCTGTTTTCTTCAGTTGTTCGGCACTGCCGTACAGGGTGTTGGTTATGTTGGGGTGGAGTGGAAGTAGGGTCTGCCTAAGGTGGATTAGGGAGGGGGGATTCAAAGAGGATATGGTTTACGGTTTCAAAGGGGTGGGCGCAAAGGCGACGGAATAGAATTGTACTGTTTCTACTGTGTTCTAGTGATCCGGTGACTTTAAATTTGTTGCCAGATTGAATGACATTGTCTATAAATAGAACAAAACTAACACACTACATCAAATTCAATGAATCAGAGTCAAGTAATGATTCATGCCAATTTAGAACTGTAGCGACACACCGAGCGCAGATCACGTGTTTTTATATAAAACTGTATTCTGAGACTAAATATTTTATATTAAATATTGTTTGTTCGTTTTACATGTTTAGGATTTTAGAGATTAAGATCATTACATTCTGGCCCAAACTTCCCGCAGGACAGGGGGGGGGGTCATTACGGCGGCAGGGTTCGAACTAGGGGCCATCCTGATGATAATACAGAGCGCATACCACACTACCTGGATGTCAGATATGTATTGTTTCACTCCAGGCTGACACATCGGGTCAAATTTGTTAGAAAAACAAGGTAGACTAGGATACAGCTACTTCAAGATGTCGTTTGGATTTCACGGCATCAGATTACCCTCACGAGATGCAGGGGGGGGGGGCTTAACATATGTGACACAGAGCAGCGTGACCTGGTCCAAATTTATTCAACAATAATTGGAGACACTTTGGGCCATGCGCTGATTTAAACTGAAGAGTATAGATCAGACGACCTACATCTCAGCTTTTTTTTTTTTTTTTTACAGAATCACCATCTTCTTCAAATGATGTTTGATAAGTGCTGTCAATCAAATGACGCTTGGTTACATAATAAGAGAGTGTGTGTGAGAGAGAGAGAGAGAGAAAACGGGCTTCATCAACACACAACACATTACTGGTTCTGACTTGAACAAACAGTGCGATGTTAAATTGGGGAATGTTTCTCGCCTCTTAGTCCGAATAAATCTTACCTTGAAAGTATAATTTTTTTTAATTTTTTTTTACCATGAATTCATTTATTTCTGACCATTTTGTTGATACATTTTTAATTTTATCCATAATTTCGACTCATGTATTGATGAATTATACCTTTTTTTTTAAAGGCTTTTTGTTTTTACTTGTTTTGGGGATAAATTATTTATGCACAAATATTTTAATTTGTAAAAAAAAAATATACATATTTTTTTATTTTTTTTTACGGTTTTGTTGATAAAAATAACTACCCAGCCCATCCGCCAACAGAGTATAATGAAGCAGCAGAAGATTGGTGTCTGTTGATGGTCGGTCGATGGCTTGTAGCCCTAAACAGCTAGTACAACTGAATTGATGTAGGCGTATTATATCTAAAAAAAAAAAATTATTGAATTACTTGAACAAACTGCTCTTGTAAACAAAAACTCAATATAACTTTTATTACACTTTTTAACTTGAAATGAGATATAATAATGAAATAATCTGATATTCAAACAAATTCTAACAAAACAAAACACGTCTTTACTCTTTCATGTCTCTAGATCGTTTGTCGTTCTTAACATTTGCATTACGACAGACCAGCCCATATTTCATCATTCTACACCGCAAAGTCACCAACCAATCGCCAAACCTAGGAAACACACACATACGTTGCCATTTTTTTGCGTTGGTGCTGCTCGTAACACGTGTGTCGGACATGTCTGTGTCCCTCAGACACTCTTTGGACACCATCCCTTTTAGTGGCAAGCTGTAATTAAAAAGCCAAGTCAGAGACACCAAGCTAGAGACACCAAGTACCGGTAACGAGACGTTTTCATGTCTCTCAAGTCCAGACCACTGTACTTCTAGCACGAAAGGACCTCTTCCGGTACAGTCGTCTGCACAACATTACGATGCCTGACACCCTTCCTCTTTGTATGACAGTCTCCAATACCTAGTTTTCAATACACACTGCTAGACCATCAAGAAAATACAATTACCAGGACAAATAAGAACAGGCAGAAAGCGGATGGAAAGACAACATGAAATAACGGAAGAGCATGTCATTGAAAGGGGGCGCGGTGGCTGAGTGGTTAAGTGCTTGGCTACTGAACCTGGGGTTCTGGGTTCGAATCTCGGTGAAGACTAAGATTTTGAATTTTTGGATTTTTAGGGCGTCCTTGAGTCTAATCAAACCTTACCTGACTTAATTTGGGGAAAATAAAGGTGGTTGGTCGTTGTGCTGGCCACATGACTCTTTGCTCGTAAACCGTTGTTGTCCAAAGAAACAGACGACTTTAACATCATCTGCCCTATAGACCGCATGACCTGAAAGAGGAACTTTCCTTTCTTTTTTGTCACTAAAAGATATGCTATCCAAGGCAAGAGAGGAATGTAGAAAGACGGTAAACAGATCTTGTGTGGTGCCCCAACGGTCCAAAAGACTATAGTATATGTGAAGGTGAAAACATCGATATGAATGAGAGTAAACAATGAGAATTGGATGAAAACATGTGACTGGAAGCTTGGAGTCTACAAAACGTAATAGGTTAAATACAAATATCAAGTTAAAAGTAGGTTGTGTCTTCAGTCTTTCAATCCAAATCTTATAAATTAAGAATGCCGAGCTGGTCTATATATGCGACTGCGCCGCGGAATCAACACGATGATCAAGGGTTCGAGTCTCGGTGCCGACGCTCCATGTGAAGTAGGAATTCGATCATCGACTTTTGATGTAGGGTTACTTCATACTTGCTTATTACTGATTCTGAGAATTGGAGATTGTACAGTATAATATCAAGTACGCGGAATTGGGTATCAAAATAACGTGTAGTCACTTATCATCTAATGTACCAATGAAATAAAATCATCTAATGTACCAATGAAATAAAATCATCTAATGTACCGATGAAATAAAATCATCTAATGTACCGATGAAATAAAATCATCTAATGTACCAATGAAATAAAATCATCTAATGTACCGATGAAATAAAATCATCTAATGTACCGATGAAATAAAATCATCTAATGTACCAATGAAATAAAATCATCTAATGTACCGATGAAATAAAATCATCTAATGTACCGATGAAATAAAATCATCTAATGTACCGATGAAATAAACTATCAAAGAAAAGTTCTCCATAAGTGTTCGCCTATAAATGCACACTTCCCATGTCATTCTCAACGACTCTAAATGCAAAGTGGCTACATCTTTCTGAACGCCTCTAAATGCACAGTGGCTACATCTTTCTGAACGCCTCTAAATGCAAAGTGGCTACATCTTTCTGAACACCTCTAAATGCACAGTGGCTAAATCTTTCTGAACGCCTCTAAATGCACAGTGGCTACATCTTTCTGAACGCCTCTAAATGCACAGTGGCTAAATCTTTCTGAACGCCTCTAAATGCACAGTGGCTACATCTTTCTGAACGCCTCTAAATGCACAGTGGCTACATCTTTCTGAACGCCTCTAAATGCAAAGTGGCTACATCTTTCTGAACGCCTCTAAATGCACAGTGGCTAAATCTTTCTGAACGCCTCTAAAGGCACAGTGGCTACATCTTTCTGAACGCCTCTAAATGCAAAGTGGCTACATCTTTCTGAACGCCTCTAAAGGCACAGTGGCTAAATCTTTCTGAACGCCTCTAAAGGCACAGTGGCTACATCTTTCTGAACGCCTCTAAATACACAGTGGCTACATCTTTCTGAACGCCTCTAAATGCAAAGTGGCTACATCTTTCTGAACGCCTCTAAAGGCACAGTGGCTACATCTTTCTGAACGCCTCTAAATACACAGTGGCTACATCTTTCTGAACGCCTCTAAATACACAGTGGGCAAGTCTTTCCAGACGTCTAAAAATCTTTTATTTTTAAGGCAGCAGAAAGAAATGTTGGTCAGTGCGAAAAGACATTAAGTGTAAGTTCGAAGAATGATACAAGATCACATCAGAGAGAGAGAGAGGGGGGGAAGTGTGTGTATCGTATGCTTCTCATGAAGGATGTATATAAAGTATGTAGGTCAACTATCCCTTTTCAATAACTTTATCATGTCATATCAAGTAGGCTCATTAATATGTGTTCATAGTATCAGTGTGTCACATTCCTAAAAAAAAAAATAAGCACACAGCATCAAGCCAAGTAAGATGTAGTCATGACACATGATGTAACAGGTCACAACACACTGGTGACAAGTGAATGGAGAGTGGTTAAAGGTTGAACAGAATCTAAGACACACAAAAAACAACAACTTTAAAAGCTTTTTAAAATGCTAAAACATATTAGGTCCAGGGATTTACAAAGTTAATCATCTTGTGTTTAAACAAATGTGGAATTAATTTTAGATCTATTAGTTCGTCAATAATGAAAGAAAACTCGAGGGACAGAACCAAATCTGAACTAGCAGAAGTGATATTAGGTAAAAGCCTTGACCTTCAGACACCTTTTTTTCTACTTTCTTGCTGACATCTTACCAAAATCTTTGATCCAAAATAGCAATTTAATGTACCCACACTATTATTGTAGTATTAGATCTAGATCTTGTTGCTTGTTGGTCAAGCACAATAATTGTAAACGATTTTATATACAACATAGTCTAACCATAGTCTTGCCAGGTCGTCCTTGGGTAATATTAATCAACTGAATAATATCATTTATAAAATGGGGAGAGATTATACAGAATTTAAGCTAAAAAATACATTATTTTTATAACAGGAAAATAGTCCATATAATAAAGTATAAAAGAGTACAAGCAGTGTTACCAGACCATTACATATAGATAAATTATTTGATCTACATATAATTTAGCTAATCCAGACCCGGATCTAGATCTATCAACTTAATAAAATAGGATATAGATTTAGATCTATATAGATTTTCTAAACATACAAGAATACCGATATTTAATGGATATAATGTACGAACAAATTTAATAAAGATATAGATCTAGACTCTACATGTCAACAGCATAGATTAGAGCCAATAGATTATATAGATCTAGAATAGTTTTGAATAAGTTAATAAATAATAGATCTATATGCTTTGCCTAAGTCAGGCTTAGTAGGCCTATATTATAGCATATATAGACCTATAGATCGATCTCTAACTATCTAATAACTAGATCTACATACCTGTGTTGACGTCAGGAACCCGCCTACAACTTGAGATCTAGTGAAAGTATATAAGAGTTCCCAAATCGAATCAAAATAAATGTAGATCTGCGTGGAGGTAAACTTCAAGAACATCCCATAAAAAACACGGAACTGTTGACGATGGGGCCATCATCATGGCTCGCACTCAATAAGTTCATACCCCGTTCGAATGGCCCACGAGTGAAAACACATTTTTATTATTATTATTATTTTTTTTTTTACCTTGGCGTATTGTCGCTGTAAAAAAAAAAAATAAATCCACACACCACTCGGGGGGTAACAATGCACAGTGTGTAACCGAGGTTCTGAGAGTCCACCAAGAATGCGAGGGCTCTGAATGGAAGTATTATAAATAACATAAAGGGACCACTAGGATCCAGGTAGAACGATTTGGGACAAGCGGCGCTGGGACGGAGAAGAGAGAGAGAGAGAGAGAGAGAAACTCCCTTGCAAAGAGCTCGCGCGGTGAGGGGACGACGACACGGGCGACACCGCGGCATGTGTGTGTGTGTGTCGCTCCCCTCCCCCCCCCCTTTCCTTTACGACACCGTGTGTGTGTTGATCCCTCGAGTGTGAATGTCGCACCACAATTATGTCAGACGGGGAAAACGAAAGAGGATGACTAACGCAGGGACAATCGAGAAGGAAAAGAGGGGGTGGGGAGCGAAGCCAGCACTGTCATCAAAAACCATTCGCTTTTTCTGCCTTCGTTGTCCACCTGCCATCACTTCGACCACTAGCGGATCCAGAACTTTGGAGTGGGGGGGGGGCGATTTTTTTCCAAACTCTAACCCTAACGCCCAGTAAACCCTAACCCTATGCATAAACGTGCAGCATATATATATATAGGCCTATATATATGTATATGAGAAAAAAAAGCGCAGCATTTCTCAACCTTCGGCGAAAAACAAAACAACTGGGGCAGCGCTATAAGGTTCCATAGTGGGTTTCGGGGCAAAGCCCAGACGCCAAAAGCCTTTTCTTGCTTTTTTCACTGAAGAAACGCATTCTCCTGACATATACAGCTCATTATTCAAAAAGAATTCGGGCAAAGCCCCGACGCCAAAAGCGTTTTCTTTCATTCTTCAATGCAGATACGCATTCTCCTGACATCTACAGCTCATTATTTATCAATGGAGTTCGGGGCGAAGCCCCGTCGCCAAAAGCGTTTTTTTTTTTTGCAATCTTGAATGCAGAAACGCATTCTCCTGACGTATAGAGCTCATTATTCATAAAAAGAATTCGGGGCGAAGCCCCGACGCCAAAAGCGTTTTCTTGCATTCTTCACTGCAGAAACGCATTCTCCTGACATATACAGCTCATTGTTCATAAAAAGAATTCGGGGCGAAGCCCCGACGCCAAAAGCGTTTTCTTGCATTCTTCAATGCAGAAACCCATTCTCCTGACATCTACAGCTCATTATTTATCAATGGAGTTCGGCAAAAGCGTTTTCTTCACTGCAGAAACGCATTCTCCTGACAACTACAGCTCATTATTCAGTGGGTTCGGACGCCAAAATCCTTTTCTTGCATAGGCTACTTCATAGAAGAAACGCATTCTTCTGACCTAAAGCTCATTTTTCATACTATTAAAAAAGGACCTCTCGAATAATGTTGTACTTGAAAAATATTCTAATATGAATTTATAGGCCCTTAATACATTGCAAATAAAACCGATTTGTTCCTTGAGAAGATAAGATACCCCACATATTTAGATTTGGCTTTGAGGATCGCCGCCGAAAAAAGAATTATTCGATAAATAATATTCAATAAAATTGAAGTATAAATTGTGAGTTATAGTCCCAAATTTATTTAACTAGAAAAATTTCAGATTGAGTAAAGGTTGGGAAAAGGCGACTATGTTTGAAATTATTTGGGTTTAGAACTTCTCAATCATAACTCTTATACTAAAAATTTCGTTTGAATTCTAACTTTCTTAAAATAATTATGATAAATTCATGTGAAATTACATAAACTATGTCTGGAAATGAGAGGGGCGGTAGAGTGAAAACGATTAATCCTCGCTCCTTTAATAATTTCTGCTAAAGATTGCATTTGGCATTAAAGAATAGGGGTGGGGCGACTCAACTAATTTTGTTCACAAACTATGATTCTCCATAAAAATAGGACCGCCCCCCCCCCACTCAGAGGGCTAGAGTGGGAGGGCAGTACATGCAATCACTCTCCCCCCAACTCCACCGAATCGGCCAAGATACCAGAAGGGGATTGACATAATATAAAATTTATATATTAATTGAATTAATTTTGTACACAAACTATGATTTCTCCATAAAAAATAGGACCGCCCCCCCCCACTCAAAGGGTTTAGGCAGTAGAGGTATTCGCCCCCCTCCCCAATCGGCAAACAGGGAACGACATAATATAAAGATCGGTTAAAATATTAATAACAAGTTTTAACCATATATATATTTAATTGTTTCTGTTAGCAAGCTGTGATTTCTACAAATAAATTGGACCCCCCCCACTCGAAAGTGTATGGGTGGGGGGGGGGGGCGGGATTGATACCATCGCCCCCTCCCGACCCCACCAAATCGGCCAACATACTAGAGGGGGGGGCGAAATAATCTAAAAATAGGTTGAAATATAAATAATTAGTATATATTACTAACATAAGTAATAAATTCGTATACAAATTGTGTGAATTCTATACTAAAATTCGTCCGCCTCCCCTTCGGGGGGGGGGGGGGATCGGCCGAGTGGGGGGGGGGGGCGATCGCCCCTACCGCCCCCCCCCTGGATCCGCCAGTGACTTCGACTAGTGTCGGATGACTGGACACGAGTTCGATGGTACTTGTTTACCAATGAAGTGGTTCCCCCCCCCCCTTTCTTAATTAATAGTAATACAACACGAGAACATTGAATAAATGGATTGTGGTTGTACTTCTTATCAATTTCCCCCCAAACCTATTTGATCATCTTAATAGACCAGCGGATAGCAAATATTGATACTCGGGAGTTTTGACTAAAAACTAAATTTCAGATTTCCTTTTTGAAAACAAACAAAAATGTAGAAAAAAAAATATAAATACTACAGTACAATGTAATTTTGAAAAAAAAAATATC
Organism: Biomphalaria glabrata; assembly: GCF_947242115.1. Classification (NCBI taxonomy): domain Eukaryota; kingdom Metazoa; phylum Mollusca; class Gastropoda; family Planorbidae; genus Biomphalaria; species Biomphalaria glabrata. Next base: position 8,488,401 of record NC_074725.1, read on the forward strand.
AAAATAACATCTCAATACACCTTTGAACGAGAGGGCGCGGTGGCTGAATGGTTAAGCGCTTGGTTTGGGGTCTTGGGTTCGAATCTCGTTGAAGACTGGGATTTTGAATTTCGGTTTTTTAGGGCGCCCCTGAGCCCACCCAACTCCTGATGGGTACCTGACTTTAGTTGGGAAAATAAAGGCGGTTGGTCGTTGTGCTGGCCACATGACACCCTGCTCATTAACCTTTGGCCATAGAAACAGGTGACCTTGACATCGCAAGGTCTTAGTAGGGAAACGTTTACTTGACTGTAGACCTTTAAACATTTAAGTATCAAAATGAAATGGAAATACTCAAAAGAAGTAGTACTATAAGATGGCGATGCGTTTGTTAATTAAATCTATTGTTACGTGGAGCCTCTGTTACTGTTGCTTCATTACACCGCACAAGAGAGGCGATAATTAATCATTTATGTTTCTAAGACATATTTTGATTGGTTTAAGAGATTCATGTTAATATAGGCTTTACAAACCAACTTACAGCCGCAGACGGCGAAAAGAAAATCTTAATCGACCACCGCGGACAATAGTTATGCTTGCCCTGGATGTGACAAAATATGTAGGTCACAGCTGGGGCTGAGTAGAAATACTGCATTCCTCATTTATCTTCGGACTCGAAGACAAGCCTTATTAAACTAACTTGAATTTTTATGTAGGCCTATGTGTATGTCTTTGTCTATATTGAATAATTTTATTTTAACTGTTATTCTAATATCAGTGATTTACAACCTAAGGTCTGTGAACTAATCCCGACCCGTGACGTGGTGCTATCCGGCCCTGGAAACATAGATGCATTTACGTTTACGAGAATGCGGCCTTTGACATTTGTGTAGGAAATTTATTTGGCCCCTAAGCTGCTAAAGTTGGGGTATTTATGTCCACTATCATTGTCCACTATCACTGTCCACTATCACTGTCCACTATTGGGATCGTTTACATTGTCGCTGTGTTTTACTTTTGAACTGAATTCCAAAATGGCCTTTGTGTTAGGGGATCGTTTTTCCGACTTACTGTGACTTACAAGGTCTTCATCCAGCAATTCAAATGTTTGTTTGTCAAATGTCTGACATATTTCGGGAGTTCCTTCAGACTTGAAGATTATCTACTTCCTAGGCCTAACCTCCAGCAGGACAACGGGAGTGGCATCTAGAAGGGTACGAGCCTTCGAGACGACAGTCCACCGCGCATACCGCACGACCAGGCAGTCATCCAAGCCGTATGCGTACCATTCTCTACCAATGCTGGACTTTGTTTTTTCATCTTTTCTTCAATTTCTATGGGAAGTGGGTTGACCTAGTTATCACATTTTGTTTTTTCATCTTTTCTTCAATTTCTATGGGGAATAGGTTGACGAAGATAACAAATATTTATTTTTCTATGGTCATGGTTATATATTGTATGGGCGACAATAAAAAAGAATGAAGAAAAATCAATGTAAAGTGCCAAGGGCATTAATTAGTAGTAGGATTTTATATAAACATAAATAGGCTTTAATTTTTTTAGTTGAAGCATATTTTGAAACGAACAAATGCTAATGTTGTTTTGGTGTTCACGTGACTCTTTTATTTCCCACGTCATTTTCTTTTCATTGAAGAATTTCACAATGAATTGAACAATGTCAAGGACGCTAAATTGAACCTTTATATTACCAACTAAACAAAACAAAACAACGAAAATGTAATTTTTTAATTAAAATGTAATTTAAAATAGCCACCGTTATATCCAGGTGTTGTCTATTTGTTTTTAAATACGTTTCACGAAGTTATTTTGTGGTACCGACGGAAGGGGGGCTCAGAAACTTGGATTCTGCAAGCTTTGTTTTTTCACAACCAAATTTTTTTTTTTGGGGGGGGGGGGGGGGAGACCTAGCCAAAAATTATTTTCTACTTTTTACTGCGTTTTAATTTAAGCGGTGTTATTGTTTTTGTTTTATTGTCACAGTATGTAGTATGTAGTAGACTCTATAATCCAGCGGAAACTTTGATTTATTTCAAAACTTGCAGTTTGAGGATTTATTCAATACATTGACCAAAGATTTGGAGTTCACTCCCCCACTAAACACAGATAAGCCACGTGCTTCATAAATTCATTAAATTCAAGAAGAACATTGGAACTGTTCAAAACATATTTAGATTGATTACGGGAGGAAAAAAGAAACAAAAGAAAAATCATCCATTCGAACCCGCGACCTCTGGATTAGAAGTCCAGCGCGCTATCCTCTGCGCTACAGGGACTGTTACGTTATAAGTGTTTCTCAAAGTCTTGGCAGGGTACCCACGCAGCTAGCATGGGGCAATGGGGAGCGGAGCACTATGGGTTTCTACACTGCCCTGACAGGGCGCATGGAGTCCCTGCGCTGATCTTTTTCCAACATTCATAAATTCATTTTTTCCGAAGTTTTCTACTTTCTTTTTTGTTCCTAAGACGAGCTCAGGTAGCGGTGGATTGGGACTAAATTTCTTTTTTTCTTTCATTCAGAAGTAAAGTAGCAATTCTACATCAAACACTGAACCTAAATCTTCAAATACAAAAACAAAATCTAATTGAACAGCGAAGGAGACACAAAGATAAAGGCAAATTCTTCGTTCCATATCCTAGGACAAATATGTACAAATGCTCCTTCTTTCCTAGTGCTATTAGAGAACGGAATTGTTTGCCTGAATCAGACAGGAAAACCAGTGACGTAGCAGAATTTAGGTCATTGTTTAATATGCATGACTGAATGCATGACGCGTAGGACGTAATCATCTTCTTTTTTTTTTTTGAAGCAACGTCTGCATTACATGAATTTAGATGTTTTCTTGTAACCAAAGCTCAGGAATGCATTTCCAGGCGTCTAGAAAGCAAAGTTCATCCTATTAAATTGAAAATACACAGGTTTACAGTTAATTTTAGTCTAATAATAGATCCAATACCATTGTGTGTGGGACATTTCAGGCAGGTTACATAGAGTACTTCTAAGTGTCTGTAATGAACCAAAATGTGAGGCTGGGGTAAGAACATCTGCATGTCAAGAAAGAAGTCTTGTCGCTGGCCTTTTATATTTACATTTTTTTCACAAAAAAGTCGATTATGGAAAAACGTAAATTTACGACGATCGGGAGAAAATCGACCGTTCTGACATTTAAAAAAGATTTGAGTCGAATCGCGGCAGCGGAGACGTTTGTGACTAGTTTTCATTCAGAAGTTTGTGAGGCGACATTTTGTAGTCGACTCTTGCAAAAAAAAAAAAAAAAAAGGTATAGACTACATTTTAGAAGGTCCTACCAATAAGAGGAGAGGAAGTGTCTTACAAAAAATAGTTTAAAGTATATATATTATACCTAGACTCTCTTAAGCAGTACAAGAAAATGTGAAAAACTTCAAAAATCTGAAACAAGGTGTTGTTTTGTAAAACTAGTTGAGTAATTGAGCATTTGTAAATAAGAGCACACTTGTCTCAAATAATTATTTAGCAATTTTTATATCTAGAATCTAGGTTATCTATTTAAATGTGCACACTAAAATCATAAGATTATTAAAATGATCAGGCTTGAATTATTTAGCCTAGATCTAGGATTGTGTAAGTATTATCGCAATGGAAACTAAATGGAAATGGCTTTATATCATAGATTTGCGTGAACATATAGCTCTGTGATTAATAGCCTACTTTAAAATCAGCAAAATGAATTTGCATTATTTCTAAACTTTGAAAACTAAAGATCATTACTTTTCTAAGACAGACAAGAGTGATTTTCCAGGATTCAGAGCGACTTCCCTTAGTGCATGAAAAATAGTTCCATACATAACGATCGGATACGAAATTTTCTTTTTTTTTCCAGTCTACGTATAATATATATAGGTCTGTCTGTGATTGGTAATAAATGCATTTTTTTCTATTCTCATTCAAAAATAAATGTACGATTTCACTATAGAATAGACTCTTTTGTTGTCAGCGTTGTGCAACCATTTCAGTCATGTGGAGATCTTTAAAAAAATATATTCCAAGCCAAGGTTAGGGCTAAGGTTAGGTTTGGTTCTTGATTTTCTCTCTTGCGCAATCTTTTTTTTTCTTGTAGTTTTAGAAACGCTCATAATCTTGATGACATTTCAAATCGTGACATGATCATCAATTTTATCAATGCCATTCGATCCTAAGCATTTGTCATTTGTCATTCAGCTCAGAACACTACGTCTTATTGACACTACAATATAGATGACATACAAGGTCAATAAACATATAGCTTACTGGGACTAAGTTTTATCGCGGAGGTTTTCTTTCTTTTGTTGACGTAATACGTCCGGAGTAACTGGAGAGAAACACCGCTGCAGGCATTGTGTGTGTGTGTGAGAGAGAGAGAGAGAGAGAGAGAAAGAGAGAGAGAGAGAGAGAAAAGAAAAAATAGAGAGAGTGACAGAGATACGGGTAGAGATAGAGAATAAGAAAATGAGAGATGCAAATACAGACAAAAAAAAACGTGGGAGAGGCAAAGGAAAAGACACAGAGAGAGTACGACACAGCGACAGGGAGAGGCAAAGGGAAAGACACAGAGAGAGTACGACACAGCGACAGGGAGAGGCAAAGGGAAAGACACAGAGAGAGTACGACACAGCGACAGGGAGAGGCAAAGGGAAAGACACAGAGAGAGTACGACACAGCGACAGGGAGAGGCAAAGGGAAAGACACAGAGAGAGTACGACACAGCGACAGGGAGAGGCAAAGGGAAAGACAGAAAGAGTACGACACAGCGACAGGGAGAGGCAAAGGGAAAGACACAGAGAGAGTACGACACAGCGACAGGGAGAGGCAAAGGGAAAGACACAGAGAGAGTACGACACAGCGACAGGGAGAGGCAAAGGGAAAGACACAGAGAGAGTACGACACAGCGACAGGGAGAGGCAAAGGGAAAGACAGAAAGAGTACGACACAGCGACAGGGAGAGGCAAAGGGAAAGACACAGAGAGAGTACGACACAGCGACAGGGAGAGGCAAAGGGAAAGACAGAAAGAGTACGACACAGCGACAGGGAGAGGCAAAGGGAAAGACAGAAAGAGTACGACAGAGAGACAGGGAGAGGCAAAGGGAAAGACAGAAAGAGTACGACAGAGAGACAGGGAGAGGCAAAGGGAAAGACAGAAAGAGTACGACAGAGAGACAGGGAGAGGCAAAGGGAAAGACACAGAGAAAGTATGACACAGAGACAGGGAGAGGCAAAGGGAAAGATACAGAGAGAGTACGACTCAGGGAGAGGCAAAGAGAAAGATACAGAGAGAGTACGACACAGGGATAGGCAAAGAGAAAGACACAGAGAGAGTACGACACAGAGACAGGGAGAGGCAAAGAGAAAGATACAGAGAGAGTACGACACAGGGAGAGGCAAAGAGAAAGACACAGAGAGAGTACGACACAGAGACAGGGAGAGGCAAAGTGAAAGATACAGAGAAAGTACGACACAGGGAGAGGCAAAGAGAAAGATACAGAGAGAGTACGACACAGGGAGAGGCAAAGAGAAAGATACAGAGAGAGTACGACACAGAGACAGGGAGAGGCAAAGAGAAAGACACAGAGAGAGTACGACACAGAGACAGGGAGAGGCAAAGGGAAAGATACAGAGAGAGTACGACACAGGGAGAGGCAAAGAGAAAGACACAGAGAGAGTACGACACAGAGACAGTGAGAGGCAAAGAGAAAGACACAGAGAGAGTATGACACAGAGACAGGGAGAGGCAAAGGGAAAGACACAGAGAGAGTATGACACAGAGACAGGGAGAGGCAAAGAGAAAGACACAGAGAGAGTATGACACAGGGAGAGGCAAAGAGAAAGACACAGAGAGAGTATGACACAGAGACAGGGAGAGGCAAAGGGAAAGACACAGGGAGAGGCAAAGGGAAAGACACAGAGAGAGTACGACACAGGGAGAGGCAAAGAGAAAGACACAGAGAGAGTATGACACAGAGACAGTGAGAGGCAAAGAGAAAGACACAGAGAGAGTACGACACAGGGAGAGGCAAAGGGAAAGACACAGAGAAAGTATGACACAGAGACAGGGAGAGGCAAAGAGAAAGACACAGAGAGAGTATGACACAGGGAGAGGCAAAGAGAAAGACACAGAGAGAGTATGACACAGAGACAGGGAGAGGCAAATGGAAAGACACAGGGAGAGGCAAAGGGAAAGACACAGAGAGAGTACGACACAGGGAGAGGCAAAGAGAAAGACACAGAGAGAGTATGACACAGAGACAGGGAGAGGCAAAGAGAAAGACACAGAGAGAGTACGACACAGGGAGAGGCAAAGAGAAAGACACAGAGAGAGTATGACACAGAGACAGGGAGAGGCAAAGGGAAAGACACAGGGAGAGGCAAAGGGAAAGACACAGAGAGAGTATGACACAGGGAGAGGCAAAGGGAAAGACACAGAGAGAGTACGACACAGGGAGGGGCAAAGGGAAAGACACAGAGAGAGTACGACACAGGGAGGGGCAAAGGGAAAGACACAGAGAGAGTATGACACAGGGAGGGGCAAAGGGAAAGACACAGAGAGAGTATGACACAGGGAGAGGCAAAGGGAAAGACACAGAGAGAGTACGACACAGGGAGGGGCAAAGGGAAAGACACAGAGAGAGTACGACACAGGGAGAGGCAAAGAGAAAGACACAGAGAGAGTATGACACAGGGAGGGGCAAAGGGAAAGACACAGAGAGAGTACGACACAGGCAGAGGCAAAGAGAAAGACACAGAGAGAGTACGACACAGGGAGAGGCAAAGGGAAAGACACAGAGAGAGTATGACACAGGGAGGGGCAAAGGGAAAGACACAGAGAGAGTACGACACAGGGAGGGGCAAAGGGAAAGACACAGAGAGAGTATGACACAGAGATAGGGAGAGTCAGAAAGAGAGAGAAAAAAAACGACAAAAGAGAGTGAGACGCAGAGACAGAATAGAGACTAAAAGAGACAAAGAGAGAGAGAGAGACAGACAGAACAAGAGACAGAAATAGACAGAGTGTGTGCGAGAGAGAGAGAGAGAGAGAGAGAAACAAAATTGTAAGCAGCAAATTAAAGAGATAGACATAGAAAATGGCAGAGACAAAATGAAAACTTTGATCACAGAAAATGAAGATAAGACTTTTTAATTTTAAAATGTTTGATCAAAATCTCAGCCAGTAACGGGCAAGGTACACTCGTTAATATGTAAACTTTATCTTAAAGATGCCTCGACCACCATGTTATAGATCTACATCTTTCGACATATATTCCTTTTATTTCTTCTTACGTCCAGTATACAAAAAAAATGCACAGGGGAAATAACTCAGTTTATTTTTTAAAAATTCCATAAGTCAAATTCCGTGTGAGATATATATTTGAAACTCAGAACAAATGCATAACTTATGTATATGCTGACGTTGGAATCGATCAGCGACTTATAGATCTAGATGTTGATTGTTTTAAAAATCAACCTGACATAAAATGTAAACTGAAGAAGACGAGCCTGGGGCCAGACATAAAATCTAGCACCTGCCTTATAACACACAGGTTGTGCAGGCCGAATGGTACAAGATCGACACGTTGATTTCAGCTTTATGGCGTGAAGCAAGTCGACCTTCACATTAAAGGCTTCTTCTTCTTTAATCTTTTTATTAGCTCGATAAAGAATACGAAGAAGTGGACAAGAAACTTGTCGTCTGCGTGTAAACCAATCCAATATGGCGACGATTATGGAAGATGGAGATAATTTATAGGCAAGTGTGACAAATGAAATTCTATGTCGAGTTAAAAAAATGAGTGGGTCTGTGAAATATTCCGTCAAGTTTGTCCTCATTGATCGTGGACTTAGGAAGAACTTGGTTCATTTGAAATTTTCTCTTGCATTTTTTGTTCAGTTTCTTATTTTTGTGATTTATATTTTTTTTTGCTCAGCATTTGCAAACTGTTAAGTTTTTTTTTCAGGGAATATTTTTTTTTCTCAGTTCCTTTTAATTGACACTTCGTGATTGGAAAGTAGAGAGAAAGTAGAGAGAAAGTGGAGGGAAAGTAGAGAGAAAGTGGAGGGAAAGTAGAGGGAAAGTGGAGGGAAAGTAGAGAGAAAGTGGAGGGAAAGTAGAGGGAACGTGGAGGGAAAGTAGAAAGTGGAGGGAAAGTAGAGGGAACGTGGAGGGAAAGTGGAGGGAAAGTGGAGGGAAAGTGGAGGGAAAGTAGAGGGAAAGTGGAAGAAAGTAGAGGGAAAGTGGAGGGAAAGTGGAGGGAAAGTAGAGGGGAAGTGGAGGGAAAGTAGAGAGAAAGTGGAGGGAAAGTAGAGAGAAAGTGGAGGGAAAGTAGAGGGAAAGTGGAGGGAAAGTAGAGAGAAAGTGGAGGGAAAGTAGAGGGAAAGTGGAGGGAAAGTAGAGAGAAAGTGGAGGGAAAGTAGAGGGAACGTGGAGGGAAAGTGGAGGGAAAGTAGAGAGAAAGTGGAGGGAAAGTAGAGGGAAAGTGGAAGAAAGTAGAGGGAAAGTGGAGGGAAAGTGGAGGGAAAGTGGAGGGAAAGTAGAGAGAAAGTAGAGGGAAAGTAGAGAGAAAGTGGAGGGAAAGTAGAGGGAAAGTGGAGGGAAAGTGGAGGGAAAGTGGAGGGAAAGTAGAGGGGAAGTGGAGGGAAAGTAGAGAGAAAGTGGAGGGAAAGTAGAGAGAAAGTGGAGGGAAAGTAGAGGGAAAGTGGAGGGAAAGTAGAGAGAAAGTGGAGGGAAAGTAGAGGGAAAGTGGAGGGAAAGTAGAGAGAAAGTGGAGGGAAAGTAGAGGGAACGTGGAGGGAAAGTGGAGGGAAAGTAGAGGGAAAGTAGAGGGAAAGTGGAAGAAAGTAGAGGGAAAGTGGAGGGAAAGTGGAGGGAAAGTAGAGGGGAAGTGGAGGGAAAGTAGAGAGAAAGTGGAGGGAAAGTAGAGAGAAAGTGGAGGGAAAGTAGAGGGAAAGTGGAGGGAAAGTAGAGAGAAAGTGGAGGGAAAGTAGAGGGAAAGTGGAGGGAAAGTAGAGAGAAAGTGGAGGGAAAGTAGAGGGAACGTGGAGGGAAAGTGGAGGGAAAGTGGAGGGAAAGTAGAGGGAAAGTGGAGGGAAAGTGGAAGAAAGTAGAGGGAAAGTGGAGGGAAAGTAGAGAGAAAGTGGAGGGAAAGTAGAGAGAAAGTGGAGGGAAAGTAGAGGGAAAGTGGAGGGAAAGTAGAGAGAAAGTGGAGGGAAAGTAGAGGGGAAGTGGAGGGAAAGTAGAGAGAAAGTGGAGGGAAAGTAGAGAGAAAGTGGAGGGAAAGTAGAGGGAAAGTGGAGGGAAAGTAGTGAGATAGTGGAGGGAAAGTAGAGGGAAAGTGGAGGGAAAGTGGAGGGAAAGTAGAGGGAAAGTGGAGGGAAAGTGGAGGGAAAGTAGAGAGAAAGTGGAGGGAAAGTAGAGGGAAGTAGAGAGAAAGTGGATGGAAAGTAGAGGGGAAGTAGAGAGAAAGGGGAGGGAAAGTAGAGGGAAGTAGAGAGAAAGTGGATGGAAAGTAGAGGGGAAGTAGAGAGAAAGTGGAGGGGAAGTAGAGAAAAAGTGGAGGGAAAGTGGAGGGGAAGTAGAGAGAAAGTGGAGGGAAAGTAGAGGGGAAGTAGAGAGAAAGTGGAGGGAAAGTAGAGGGGAAGTAGAGAGAAAGTGGAGGGAAAGTAGAGGGGAAGTAGAGAGAAAGTGGAGGAAAAGTAGAGGGGAAGTAGAGAGAAAGTGGAGGGAAAGTAGAGGGGAAGTAGAGAGAAAGTGGAGGGAAAGTAGAGGGGAAGTAGAGAGAAAGTGGAGGGAAAGTAGAGGGGAAGTAGAGAGAAAGTGGAGGAAAAGTAGAGGGGAAGTAGAGAGAAAGTAGAGGGGAAGTAGAGAGAAAGTAGAGGAGAAGTAGAGAGAAAGTAGAGGTAAAGTAGAGAGAAAGTGGAGGTAAAGTAGAGGGGAAGTAGAGAGAAAGGGGAGGGGAAGTAGAGAGAAAGTAGAGGTAAAGTAGAGAGAAAGTGGAGGGGAAGTAGAGATAAAGTAGAGGGGAAGTAGAGGGAAAGTGGAGGGGAAGTAGAGAGAAAGTGGAGGGGAAGTAGAGAGAAAGTGGAGGTAAAGTAGAGAGAAAGGGGAGGGGAAGTAGAGAGAAAGTGGAGGGAAAGTAGAAAGTAGAGGGGAAGTAGAGAGAAAGTAGAGGGGAAGTAGAGAGAAAGTGGAGGGAAAGTAGAGAGAAATTGGAGGGGAAGTAGAGAGAAAGTGGAGGTAGAGTAGAGAGAAAGTGGAGGTTTAAGTAGAGAGAAAGTAGAGGGGAAGTAGAGAGAAAGTGGAGGGGAAGTAGAGAGAAAGGGGAGGGAAAGTAGAGGGGAAGTAGAGAGAAAGTGGAGGGAAAGTAGAGAGAAAGGGGAGTGAAAGTGGTGGGAAAGTGGATGGGGAAAGTGGATGGGGAAATTGGATGGGGAAAGTGGATGGGGAAAGTGGATGGGGAAAGTGGATGGGGAAAGTGGATGGGGAAATTGGATGGGGAAAGTGGATGGGGAAATTGGATGGGGAAATTGGATGGGGAAAGTGGATGGGGAAAGTGGATGGGGAAAGTGGATGGGGAAAGTGGATGGGGAAATTGGATGGGGAAATTGGATGGGGAAAGTGGATGGGGAAAGTGGATGGGGAAATTGGATGGGGAAAGTGGATGGGGAAAGTGGATGGGGAAAGAAGTCAAAACAAGGACTCTGGAGGTAAAAAGTTCAATCTTTTATTTCAAACTAAAATTTCGCACCTAGATGTATGGCTATATGGCTGGTTAGTTCAATTGGACACTTTTTTTTTTCGATGTATTTTAAAAAAAAACAATCAAGAAAAAAATCTTTTTGAAAGAGACAATACTTCCTTTACACAACTTAAAGAGCTATTATTTTGCTTTTAATACATTTTAAAAAAAAAGGAATATTTTTACCCCGCCCCCTTCTCCCCCACCCCGAGAAACAATCCTTGTGAAGCGAATCTACTACACTCTATTATATTCTAAAGATAGGCCTTTAGATCTAGACCTAGAAGACGATGCGCAAAATGTTCCTGAATATAAATTGATTAAACTCTTTAATAATATAATGCGCATACATGCGGAAATATCCGAAGACGTAAAGAGTCCGTTCAAGATCAATATGTTTTCGTTCTCCAGCCAAAGTCAAATTAGTTTTTTTTTTTGTTTTTTTTACTTTGAAAAATTATAACGGTCAAAAGAGCTAGTAATTCTTTTTTTTTTTTTTTTTTTTTTGGCGATATACATCCACTGTTAAATTTCTAGGAAAATCGTTAGAGCCGATTTCGAGATTCGTGCCCAGTTTCCACCCACGAAGATACAAGTTGAAAAGAGGTATTGTACTGAAATATAAATGTTTAGTATATTATTTGAACACAATGTAGTGTGGTACTTAAAAACATTCTATTACTTGTTTATTTTGCTGTACACGGTTCAGATCTGCCGCAGGACGCTCGGGATGACAGCTAATGGGGTTTCGTACTTGGGACAGGGCAGGCCTTGGGCACCGGCAAACTAGGCTATTGACGTGGGTCTCACATAGGACTCAAAACCTTTTTTTTTTAAAAGAAGAATTAGCGAAACTTGTTTTCGTTGTGTACACAAACTGTTGTTTTATATAAATTTCTTAATTTTAGTTTTTTTGTTTCTTTTTATTTCTATTTTTCTATTTCATTAAGGGCCACCAAATTCACTTCGTCATGGGCCTCCAATTATCTATTGCCGCCCCTCGTGATTGTAGCTTGAAGCGCAAACCACTCGACCAGGAAGTCATCCTTGTGTACAAAATGTTACCACCAGTTGCTACAGAGTGTCTTGCGATGTAAAAGATAGCTGTCTAGTATCGAGTGGTAATTTTTACAAGCTATGATTTACACTTATTTCTTATCAAGGTTTTTTTTTGTTTTGTGCAATCTGATAACTTCAAATAAAATGTCACTTAAAATAACTATTTAGTCTATCCGTCTGTCCGTCCCGTTTAGATCTCGTAAACTAGAAAAGATAGTGAAAATCTGACATCATAGTATTTTAGAACATTCAAAGTTCTGATGCAACGGCTACTTTTTTCTTTTCTAAAAGCGAAAAATCTAATGTTTAAAATCACGTATGCAAGCAGTTTTTTTTTAAATAAAAATACACCACTTCTACAAATATTCACTATTAATAGTAACAAACACGGGAGGCTATTTAGTAAGGGAGATAACGGTTTACCATATTTTTAACACATTTATGCAAACCGTTTTAGATTTTAGTGTCAAAAAAAATTCTATTGCTTAGTTATATAAGGTCTGTCATCAGGGCCGGTCGTACAGGTTGCGGGGCCCTATGCGAAACGGATTTAGCGGGGCCTAATTTGGGTTGTGATAATGATAAATAAGTGAAAATTAAGACTTTGTATTAGAAAAGGAATTCGTCTTTTCATTTTATTTATAGTTTACTAAGTACAAAATCACTGTCAAAAATTAACTTTACGAGCCATCTACAGTAGATAGTAGTTTTCCAACAAAAAGCCGATAAACATTCAGAACTGCCTTTTAGATTTACTATCGACTAGCAAAATATCGCTTTTTTTTTTAAGAGGTCGAAATAGATATAAATCTATATTTGTATGCCAGTGACTATTAAAGTAAATAAAGTATTAGAACTTCTTGTTTTTATTAAAATTCGGCTTATTATTACATTTTTATTAAATGAAAGCTGACAATGCCGTGTTTTTTTTTTAATCGCGAGTAGGATTGGCGTTTTCCATATTGAATGACACCCCGAAATGACAATTTTGTCTGTTTTAAGGAGATTTGCATCAGTTTTTAGAAGATTGTAATAATTTCATGACATTTTCATAACATTTTCTTATATTTGATAATTTCAGGAGAATTCCAAGAACCCTTTAATTAAGTTAAAATGGTTTAATATAATAATTTACACCTAGAATTCGCATCGCGCGGGGCCTATGAAAGCGCTGGGCCCACTGCGGCCGCATAGGTTGCAGTGGCCTAAGACGGCCCTGTCTGTCATACTAAGTACTAAATTTACAACAAAAATATTTTTTGGTGTATTTTTATGAAAAAGCTGCTTGCATAGTGGATTTTAAAAATTAAATTTTTCGCTTTCAGAAAAAAAAAGTAGCCGTTGCATCAGAAGTTAGAATGGTCTAAAATATCATGATGTCGGATTTTCAATATATTTTCTAGTTTACGAGATCTAAGCGGGAAGGACGGACGGACAGACAGACCACACAAAACAAATATCGTCTATTCCCCTTTCAGTGGCCGCTAAAAGGAGACATTATTAAGTTATTGCTAGAAGCCATTTTTACCCCTTGAGGTCAGACTGTAAAAAAAAAGGTGCACTCTTCTTGTTTGCAGATTGCTAGAACATCAGGAAAGCTAACCCTAACCGTCTTTTGTGAATGGACTGCAGAGTTATCCTCTCTTAACATTGCCATGTCTTTTATAAATGATAAGGAAATGTAAGATAACTTCCCTGCACAATGTCATGTAACAAATGTCATTTTCAAACAAATATTTCATAAAGGGGATTAGGAAAATGCATCTGTTTAAAGGCGTATCCTTAATGTGGACAAGTTTTAATGTACAGAATTATATGAGGTTGCAAGATTCTCTGGTCAACTTCAAAAAGTACATAAAATTCACTAGTCCAGCGTTTGGATAGATGATGACCCCGATGACCATTCAGATTTACAAAACAAAGTTGAAGTTGGTGAATAGAAAGCCCCCCCCCCTTTTCTAGGGTTATCGAATGACGAGGGTGTCATGTGGCAAGCACACACCGACCTTTACTTTCTCAAACAAAGTTCAGTTCCCCAGGATTCGAACTTCAGATCCTTAAGTACTCAACCACCAGAAAAACTAAGGAATTAAACATAACAGCATAAAAGTGGATTAAGCTCAAATATTGCTAGAACTGTTTCTGATCTTCCACATAAGAGATTGGACTCATGACAACAATGCAATACAAAACACTATCTGGAAAACAAAACAAAAACTTAAAAATAATATAAAACAAAACTTTAAAAATAAAAAAATAAAAAACCACGTAAAAATAATAAAATAAAAACATGCACTCCAAATTTGCAGGGAATAAATTACAAAATAAAACATTTTCCCCATGATTTATGTGGTTAATAACTCGCCCCCACAATCGATTGTAGTCGATACAATAGTCAATACCCCCGGAGGGTGTCAAACGAAATAAATTATTACATATAAAAGATAAGATGTGTTTAAAAAAATCAATAAAAAATTTAATCTGAAGAAACAAAAAAAGTCAATATTAGCCAATAATTCTTTCATGGTATCTGTCAGATCATAGAACCGAATCAACTCTCACGTAAGGTCTAATTGTTTTAACTTGCATAAAGAGAAATATCAGATCAATAGCCTGCCACAACAGATCTAGATCGTAAATCGAACCATCAATAAAGTTCTTTTACGACAGCCGCTTATAAGAAGCCAATAAAATTTAAATCTTTTTCGCTACTTCAGACAAAAATTTAATATTTTCAAGTTCTTTTTAAATGTGTTGCCGCCAAATCTGGTCTCTTATAAATTATTGGCATATTTTTGTTCTTTTTTTTTTTTTTTGGGGGGGGGGATTTAGTTTTATTACTAAAAAAAGTATATTGTAATTCGGTCGTTTCTTCCTTCTCTTCTTCATTCCCATTGGGGGTCTCAAACTAGTTATTCTGTATCTGAGATGAACCGCGTATTGGTTTCCAGATCAGGCAGTTCTCTGTAGGCCTATAGTTTTTCTTCTATAGGATGGTATTGGGGCCATTGTCTTGTTCGGGGGTTCTCAACCTGTGGGTCGCGTAATAATTGATATTTAATGTAGAAAAAAAATTCGAATTCATTTGGGGGCTCCCTCAAGTGGGGGCCCGGGGGATTTTCAAATTTTCCCCCATCCCCCCACCATAGCTACGCCACTGCCCAAGTGACCATTTAGTTGTCTCCCCGCAGTTATTGGACACTCCCGTAAGACATGCACCACTGTTTCCTCTGCCTGCCCCATTAGTTTTAGGAGAAATTGAACAAAAAAGACAGCATGTTATTTGTATCGAAAATAATATTGACATGCTTCCAAACCATATCTGCTCTCTATGAGGAAAATGACTTTGAACCTGAAAAACAGATAAAATGATAATTTCCGTAAAAGAACATTTGCGCATGTGTGTAGACGAAATGTCCTTCTACTTTCCAGATCTACTTCACATCGATAATGAGATGATCCCATTTGCACTTGTTATAAATCCAATAAAAGTCAAAGTCAAAGATGTTTAGGAGACAGAAATAGTTTAACGTTGAATCATTTCTCTTTAATACACAAATCTGGATCAAGCGTTTGCAGTCCTGTCCCGATTTGTCTGTGTAGCACCTTCGTCTTCCATTTGCAATAATATTTTTTTTTTCGAAAGAGCCAGTTAGTTATCAAGTTTAAATACAGAAAATCGTCACATACGTGTGGGATTTGAATAATGTGAATAAGAAATAGATGTGTCAATAAATGCACTTCATGAAGAAATTATTTCATTTATTTGTAATTGGATGATAAAGAGTAATGCATATTTCAAGATTATAATTACATAGAGTACCCGTGATTAAACAATAAAGCTTTGGCAATGTAAATCAGATAGTTACATTAGGTCTGGAGTTATAATTTTGTAACATTAGCGAAAGCACAGCTACTTCTATTTATGAATGAAAATAATTTACTGTTAGGGGTCGAGAATATATATGAGGAGCTGTAAGATGGGGTCGTTCAGCTAAAACTGTTGAGAACCGCTGAGATAGAGTATGTAGCTTTGACGGAGATGGTTGGCATTCTCTTGTGATGCTCCACAAGGTCAAGTTTTGCTAGTCCCGATTTTTAGG
This sequence comes from Biomphalaria glabrata, assembly GCF_947242115.1. Lineage (NCBI taxonomy): Eukaryota > Metazoa > Mollusca > Gastropoda > Planorbidae > Biomphalaria > Biomphalaria glabrata. Next base: position 8,504,307 of record NC_074725.1, read on the forward strand.
TTCCGGAGCACAGGTTGTCTCATTCTGTTGTTTCCTATAGTGTTAGTTGTTTGGGAACAGCTTGTCATAGGGATCATTTTTCATTGAAATTGGGGTTTAGTTTGGTCAAGTGTTATGCTAATCTATTAATCTTATGTAATGTTATGGTGTTTTGTTGTGTTTTTTTTTCCAATCATGCCAATAGTTATTGTGCTTTCAACCTAGGGAGAGGGGGGAGAGGTACTTCCGTTATAGTTTCAGCCCTGATATGTAGCATTGCTATAGCTCATACTAGTGGCAAGAAAAAATACGAGATACTGAAGTCCTTCGAAGAGCGTGCCTGCAAAGCAGGCACACAATCCTGATGCAGTCCCAGCTGTGATAGGCAGGCCACATTCATGTAGGCAGCGTATTGTCGAGCAAAGTGTATGACAGGGCGTCGCCATAGTTATCCCAATGTTCGCAAACAAAGCTTACCGCCATCTTGCGAAGTTCAAGAGTAACAGATTCGTCGCTGACATTTTTCCAGATAGACAGAAATAAACAGTTACTTGATGCAGGAATTCCTACTACATTTAGAGACCTGTTGACTTCACGAAATAGGAAACGAAGGGCAATACGAAGGGGCAAAATCAAAACAAAGCTACAGAAAAAAAATATGCAACTATTTTAATGACACCAGATATTGACGTGTGTTAAAAACAAACAACATCAATGTAGTCAAGTATATAGAAAGCATACACACACCCTTTTTTTTCTGAGCCTCGCTCTCTGTCAACGCGACAGTTATGTGGGGTGATAAAAGAGTTATCTTTCCATGACTTTTTCATTGTGGTGTCATCGCATGGTTGGACGACGAATAGAATTCTATATAGAGAATAATATAGATAGATAGTTGACCCGCGGAGTAGCATACGTCGCTATTTTGCAGGGCCGGCCTTAGACCACTGCAAGCTATGCGACCGCAGTGGGCTTCGCACTTTCATAGGTCCCGCGCTAATTATTATATTAAACCATTTTATAACTTATAACAGATTTCCCTCGGCCTCCTGATTTACCAGGAGCTCCTGGAAATCTCCTGAAGTTGCAAAATATACGAAAAGTCCAGGAAATCTCCGGAAATTATTAAAATCTTTTGAAAACTCATAAAAATCTCCTGAAATATATACAAAATTGTCATTTTAAGGTGTCATTCAATATGGAAAACGCCAATCCACACGCGATAAAAAAATCGGCATTATGCAATACCCGTAATTGTGGAATCTGGTAAAAGAAGCTTCTCGCACCTCAAACAAATGAAGAATTACTTGAGGTCAACAATTCTCGAAGATAGATTGAAACATTTGGTAATTCTTTGCAATTGAGCGTGATCTATGTAGGAAACAGAATTTTTATGATATACTGTATGACTTCGCTACACGCTAGGCTCGTAAAGTATTTATGTACGTAGTAAAGAATAAATAAAATGCAAAGACGAATTTATTTCCTAATACTAACTAATAATTTTTACTTATAATCCGTATCCCTACCCAAACTTGGCCCCGCGAAATCCATTTCACATAGGGCCCCGCAATGGTTAAGTCCGGCCCTGCTATTTAGTGACTAGTAAATACAGAGTATATTACTTGTTCTCCCCCCCCCCTTTTTTTTCGCCGCTTAAGTAACGTGGGGTAACGCTAGTACGACTTGCAGAAGTAAAAGAGTTATCTTTCCATGACTTGATGGTGGTGTCAGGCATGGTTGAATTATATATTATTATTATATTATTAGTAGTAGTAGTATTACTGTAGTATAATATTATGATATTAGTCAAAACAGTTGGAACAGAAAACTTGATGTTTTATTTGATCCTAGGAATAACATACCGAGATCACTTCGTGCAGACATGTGACGTGGCAACGAACTACTGGTCTAAACTGCCCACAGATTGTGACGTTTCAGGTCAGTGTTCAGGTCTTTTAGAACGAAAGGTCTCGAATGATCTCTGCATATTATTCCTAGGATTAACTCAAACATCAAAAGTTGTCAAGTTGTCCTCCTGTTTGTCCTCTTGTTTGTAGTCCTCTATGATACGCCTCTGATTTGTGGAAGAATAAGGAAACTTCGAGTATCTTGTTCAAAATGGCGGGCACGCACAGCCGGAAATAGATTTCTGCAGACACTGTGAATTTAGTTCTATTTCGGTTACATGCTCCTGTCAACTACATTTGGTTCACGGCCTGTATGTATGAAGAATGAACAAGTTTCTAATTTCGAATAGACTGCAAGATTTACATCTAGATGGCTGAGATTTTGTTTTCAAAGCGAGGCGCGATGACCTGTTAGATTTTACTTTATTCATTTCTGTGATAAGTTTTTTTTTCCTTAAAAATATTCAAAGCTTAAAACAGAATACTTTTGAATACTTTCTGTTTACATATAGTGCCCTGGGGGCTTCCACTCTAAGGTTTATCTAGCTCTGTTATTGGTATCTTTTCTAAGGGTCCCAGTGTATCAGGTGGAACAGATGAAACACATTAAACGTCATATAAATCTAGCGCGTCGGACATTTACACACCTAAAACCAACCTGGGACTCTCCCGAGTTCTGATTAGTGGAGAATAAAGAAGGTTGAGGACGAAAAAATGCTAACATTAAGTAACATTCCACCCCTAGTTATACAACCAGTGGCGTAGGTATGATATTTGATGCCCCGTGTGGCCCGCACCACCCACACATTGCTAGCTACGCCTCTGTAAGCAGAACTATTTTCTTTTTCTAATATTTCTAGATTTAGGTAGTTCTTATAATAATTTTTTTCTTCTCTGTATCTCTTTTTATGACTAGCTATTTGATCTTCGCTTCTGAAACTCGGGCGACGCCTTTGCTTTGAAGTAATCACTGCCCGAGACTAATGGTATTACGTCAATTAGACACGAGATCTTCATTTGTTTTCAAATCTTTATTGACATCTCTTTGTCTGGAAATTATATTAAATTAATATATTCTGCCTCTGGGCTTTGTTGCCATGGAAACCACACATCCACATATTAATGATTTTAAAAACTTAGTGCTGAGATAAGAGACGAAACGCATAATTTATATTGGTAGCCCAAAGGAAATGGAGAAGACATTATGGTATAAATCTGCCTACCGGACAAGTAGGGGTAACTTTACCGTATAAAGTAGGCTCATTTAAGCGAGAAAACAAATCATTGAAATTATGAAATGTATTCTAACAAAGTTCAGTCTTCACATTTCTCTGTCATGCGCACTTGTTCATGTTTACTTCTCTCATAATTTATATGTTCTTGTTTTACTTTTGCACACACAATATCTTTTATCCGCTCTCTCTCTCTCTCTCTCCTTCTTTCTTTCTCTATAGCTCTCTAACTCTCTCTTCATATCTTCTTTACCGTGGCTGCCTGTTCGTGTGGTATGCGCTTCGGCCTTTGGTCACGATGGTCTATAGTTCAAACCTTGATTACCGTCATCCCTTGCCGTCCTGTTTGAAGTCTGGGCTAGGGCGTGGTCACGTGACAATTATCATTGAACGTATTTGAAGATTACTTATCTTATACAATACAGACGTTACTTCAAAGATGATTACGTCCTACGCGTCATGCATCTAGTCATACATATTAACCAATGACTTAAAATTCTGCCAAGTCACTAGTTTTCCTGGCTGGCCCAGGCAACCCATTCCATGCTCTAATAGCACTAGGAAAGAAGAAGCACTTGTACACATTTGTCCTAGCATATGAAACGAGAAATTCGCCTTAATCTTTGTGTCTTTAGATTTTTGTATTTGAAATTTGAACGTCGGAAACATGTGAAACAAATATCTGGATCACTTGCTTTATATTCATTTATTTTATCATGGGCGTCCTTTCTTTGTATCTCTGTCTTCCTCTCTCCGTACATCTCTACCACCCACCTCCTCCCTCCCGCCTGACATAACTTTGAGCTCAAATGACGGAAACGCTTTTTATAGAAACATTTATTGTTGCCTTCATAACGAGTTGAAAAAAAAAAAAAAACTTAAACAATCTCTGCGTGTATGTGTTTGTGTGCATGTGTCTGTGTGTGTGAGTTTGTGTGTGTCTGTGTGTATGTATGTGTCTGTGTGTGTGTGTGTTTAAATTTAAACTATGTGTTTTGTATGTGTGTTTGTGTATTTGTTGCACACTTTATGATTTGCAGCTTGTGTGCTATATAATTAGTGGATAGTACACGTCGTCCTGTAGATAAAACATCAATGTCACGAGATCTGTCACGTATTGACATGAAAACATCAATGTCACGAGATCTGTCACGTATTGACATGAAAACATCAATGTCACGAGATCTGTCACGTATTGACATGAAAACATCATATCACGAGATCTGTCACGTATTGACATGAAAACATCAATGTCACGAGATCTGTCACGTATTGACATGAAAACATCAATGTCACGAGATCTGTCACGTATTGACTACAAGAAAACATCAATGTCACGAGATCTGTCACGTATTGACATGAAAACATCAATGTCACGAGATCTGTCACGTAATGACTACAAGAAAACATCGATGTCACGAGATCTGTCACGTATTGACAAGAAAACATCAATGTCACGAGATCTGTCACGTATTGAAAAGAAAACATCTGTGTCTGTCACGGAGTCTTTTACGTATTGAAAAGAAAACATCACTGTCACGAAATGACAATGTGTTTGCCACGTTGGAACGTACTAACGTACTTCACGTAGGTTCTTACTAAAGTCTGCATGTCACGACGGGGGTTTTTTTTAATAACAATTCACTACACAATTGTTATAATTTACTATTTACATTACACCATTGTTATAATTTAGACATTCTATCATTTTGTTTTGAAAGCTTCAGTCTCACTCTATAAAGTAGTGCTATCAACTTTCAGCATTACAGTTTTCCGTTCACATCTAATGATGATGCTATTAAGATCACACACACCAAACGTCTACTTGCAGCCTGTTGCTGGTGTTTCCTTTCAGTCGGAATTCCCCTGCACGTACTGTCCAGATACCAGTCCCTTCCGTGCCAGTTAAGCAGCTGACAGAGCCCCGCCCCTTCGTGTGGACTGAATACCTTGTTGATGACTGCCAACGTTAGGTAAGTTCTCATAAAAGCAACAACAAACACACATACAGCCACAGACATTATTTCAGAAAATACGAGAATTGGCGTGCAAATGCAGACGCGCGTGGATGAGACTTAGCGCAAATCTTTCGCTACGAACTGGTTTTAAATTGTTCCTTAAATATGTTGAAAAATTGAGTTTTTTTGTGTGTGTGTTTTTGTTAACTAAAGGAACAGGTTCCAAGCACTGATCAGGAGGCAAGGGATTTTCTGTTCTGATATTCTGAAGAAAATCTAGTCCACACCTAGCTAGTCCCCACCCATATAATCCCCAGCAAGTCAGTTACCACCTACACTCTCACTAAACTCTCACTAAGTAGGTCAACTTAATAAGGGCATCATGACCTCCTGATTGTTTGGAAATACATATACTTAAAATAATATTTTTTTAAAACCGTGTCTAACTTTTAATTACATATGTACAATTAGTTCTTTATTCTGAACCATCTCAGACCCCAGCTCAGACCCTAGCTCACACTTAGCTTGCTTTAAAGGACATGGAAGAGGGCCACTGGTAGCAAGCGGTATCCGAACGAGACAAGTGGAGATTTATTAGAAAGGAAAAAGAAAATCTGCTGCCGAGTACAGGCGTAGGCGGATAGAGCACCTACAACCTGCAGGCAACTGTTAAATCTACGCTGGATGTAGTCAAATGTGTAGATCACAAGAAGGACTGCATGTGACATACAGCACTGCTCTTAATCCAAGACAAGTCTTAGTATAGTTTGTTTCTTTTCAACAACGAAATATTTGCTATTTTATTCTGAAACTGGTCACGTGTTTATGAGCTTTGAGTTGCTGACACGATAGACCCGAATTTGAAATCTGCTTGATGTTCTATTTTCTACTTCCCTGGAAGACTAGAATAGTTACAACAATAACTTTGACACATATTGAACATGCAATTGTAGCAGTTTCCAATAGTAACTTTTTGCAGTTTTCAACCTTTTTTTTTTTTGTAATATCGATTGTCTTTCCATTCGGTAGCTTGTTAAGCTGTAGATCAGTAGACTACCTCTTTTTGAGTGACTTTTGTATCAAAGTTATTCTGACTTATTAATGTCAAGCATTGGTTACCCACTTAGCAACTATAATGTCGCTCAGGGGTATTGAGCTGTGTCTACATTGCTACATCTTAATACATAAGTATTTTTTTGCTCTGTGGTGTAATGCTGTGCCTGGTACATGGATTGGCAAAAAATGGAAAACTTGTTGCCAAAAATAGAACGCCGCATTGCAACTACAAGTACGATACAACGTTTATGTATTAGGCTTTGTGTCATCCAGAGTCTGTCCCGATATGGGAATCTTCAACGTTATTAGATTTCAGTATATGGAGAAGTAGCCAAAGGTTAAGGTCATTGGAACCATTGAGGAATTCTATTGAAAGATGTGAAGGCAAGATGGAGAATCATAATTAGTGTTTGCATGAGAGAGTGTGTGTGTGTGCCCTTTCACCTTTATGATTAGGATGAATACACCTGTTTAACTAAACCACATGCAGAGGCGTAGCTAAGGTGGGGGAAGGGAGGAAGAATTTTACCCTTCCCTGCCCCCCCCCTGAGGGGTCTCCCAAATAAGTGTTGTTGTTTTTTTTACATTAAATATTAAATGTTACGCAAAATGCAGGGGCCCCCAAAGAGATCTTGCCCCCCCCCGACCCCCAAATGATGGCAAAGTCCTAGTTACGCCACTGACCACACGTTTACTTGGAGGATCTGGTCACGTGGTCATACCTTTCATCGATTAGGCTGATTTTCTATTCACATCGAGCCTAAGAAATACAAAGGACAAACACAAAACATCAAATGAAAAGAATTTTAGGTCTTCATGGAAAAGTCATCAAAGTAGAACTGTGTGGGACGTTCGGAAATGACGAGATACAGGCCTTCAAATATGGAGCCACCATGACGACAGTTAGTTGCATATGACGGGCCAGACGAATGTAGTATTTATTGAGGGAAGTTTCTTTGTAGCAAACACTAATCACTTCAAGTTGGCTGCCTCTTCGTGTGGTATGCGCTCTGGACTGTCTTCTCTGTGGTGCCCGTTGAACCCTGCCCTCCGCCATTCCCCACTATCATGTGCCCCTCCCCTCCCTGTGGTAGGATTGGGCTAAGCTTACCTTTACCTTTACCTATCCCTTAGTCTGCTGGACCGTTGGAGCACCACGCAAGATTCGTCGACCGTCCTTCTCCATTCCTCTCTGCTCTTAGCCTTAGTTAGAACCTCATTCAATGGCATGCCCCTCCATTCTTTTATGTTGTCCTCCCATCGTTTTCTCTGTCTGCCTCTTATTCTTTTTCCTGGTACTGTTCCCTTAAAGAAGGTCTTAGCGAGCCCCGAAGATCTTGTGATATGGCCATGGATTTTTAGCTTGCATCTTTTTACGATAGTTAGCAGGTCATCATGAAATCCAATCGCTGCAGTAACCCTGTCTCTAATCTCTTTGTTTGTGATGCGGTCTTTGAATGTAATACCAAGTATCCTTCTGTAGCATCTCAATCACATTGCTAGGATCCTCCTCTCTAGCTCTGCAGTCAGCGTCCAAGACTCACAAGCATATAAACATGTGTCCATAACCAGAGAACGCATCAGTCCTCGGGCTAAGCTAGGAATGTTATAACCTTCAAACCTGAAGGAACATTTGAGACATGTGAAATAAAACATTCCAACAAGTCTGAAGTCTCGTAATGTTTCGGTCTTTGTGCAACTTGTCAACAACAGCAACAGGGGCGCCCTGCCCCCTTGTAAGATATTGTATATTAAGCTGGGCGTGTCTACGAAGGCTTAGTCCCCACCCAATACACACGCACAAACATGCATGCGAAGAGTAGATAATGGCATTGTTTTTAATTCCATGTCTAGGGATTATGACCCTTGATCACGGAATGTTTGCTTTTTTAGCGGCCCCCGAAAGGGGAAAAGACGCTATTAGTTTTGTGTGGAGTGTCCGTGCCGTTTAGTTCTCGTAAACTAGAAAAGGTAATGAAAACCCGACATCATAATATTTTAGACCATTCAAAGTTCTGATGCAACGGCAACTTTTTTCTTTTCTGAAAGCGAAAAATTTTTTTAATCACTTATGCAAGCAGTTTTTTTTTTTCATAAAAGTTAAGTAGGTTAAATACTACATTTACACACACACACACAAAATGTTTACTTTTTTTAAAGAGAAAGAATCTATTGAGTAAGCATATAAGTTGGACATGATTTATGTCGTGTTTCATATTATCGCGTGAACTGCATTACCACACATAAGATATAAAACACTTAACTAAAGAATTTTTTTTAATGGAAATGCTTTTTTTCTTGAGGAATAAGACATTGACCCTTGACAAAACAATTAGATCAATTAGATATTCATTATATGAATCAGTTAAGCCAGGTTCACATCTAACTTTACATTCACTTTCACCCATCCTTTGGTCTGCTGGACTGCTGGGGCACCACACAAGATCTGTCAACCTTCTTTCTCCATTCTTCTCTGTCATTTGTCTTTGATAGAATTTCATTCTGATGTTCTTTCTGAAAATATTGAAACCTGCCTTTTTACCTACCTGGGTGGACCACTTCGGGGGCCGATTTTGAGTTTGTGTTTCAACACAAACTGTCTTTGTAACCTTGTGTTTTTTTTTCGATGAATCGGATTCATAGAGCCTCGTTTTGAACATGTCATATCTAATTTAGCAAAATATTTAATGTTAGAAGTGCTCAGTTGATCTAGTTTTGATGTCTTCAGGAGAAGCAGAATACAAGATGACGTCGGCTCGAAGCCGCTTTTGCTTCTCACTATGCATTATTTTTCCACGCTGGGACTTTTGGTTAAGAAAATAAACAATATTATGCTACAGAGGTTTAAATAATCTTTAAGATACTTCTAACGCATGTTATTGAAAACAAGAATAGAGAATAATCAATACCGTAACAAAATATGTATTGTAAAACAAAGTTGACTCAAATGTTTACTTTAGAAATCTGTTCGAGGTTTTTTATTTTTTTATTCTATTTCTTTTTGATAGCTAGGTGTCACGTTAGTGGACGAGATAAAAGTTCTTCTATCAACACATTTCATCATCATCTCCTGCACTACGCAAGACAGCAGAGGTTCTGTTCAAGGCCTTTGCAAGAGAGGATTTGAACCCCTCAAGATTTCGCTCAAATGGATCATGATCATCATCTCATCTGTCCCTATCGTTGTACTGGTGCTGTGACAGTTCACGCAACCAAATGTCTCCACTCAGCAGCTGTTCTTAGCAGGATATCCATCTACTGTACCTTGAAAGATAGTGAGTCTGCATTACAATCAGACATATCAAGCTCAGTTTATGTGTCTTCAAAGCATCGAGTTCCTCCTCTGGTCTTTGATACCCAGCATTTGTCTGTAGCATTTACTCTCAAAGGCTTAATTTTTTAATTTTTTTTTAATTTTTTTTTTATTGTCTAATAATATTTAATTATCTTGTATAAATTATAACCCCAATATTTTTGATTTCCTTGAGTTGCGTGACTTAGGTTGGCCGCCTAGTCGGTGGTATACGCTCTGGACTGTCGTTTAATCTTGAACTTGTAGGTTCTTGGTTCGAACCTTGCACGCTGCCATCTCCCATCGTCCTGTGAGAGGTTTGGGAAAGAGTGTAATTATCTTTAAAACTGGAAGAACATTCGAGTCACGTAAACCAAAGACAAGGTTTATAACAAGTGCCAGTTCCGGGAATTCCCAATCCACCCAAACTTTTCCTTCCATTGTCTTTCTTCCACCCATGACAAGAGTAAGACACTGTCAGTTAATAGTTGGAATAAAAAAAATAAAAAGAAGACATTATTGTGGACATCACCTTCTGACTAACAATGATAATAAACAAAAAACATTGTTTTATGGTTTTCTGGAGTACTAACAGCGATGTCCTTGCGAACGTCGGTATGGACACTGGACAGTATAGATGGACTTCTTATGGTCCGACAGTTACACTGGGCAGGGCCTATCCCGTATGGGGGATGAGCGGTGTACCAGGCACAGCATTACACTTCAGAGCAAAAAAAAGAAAACTTATGTATTAAGATGTAGCAATGTAGACACAGCTCAATACCCCTGAGCGACATTATAGTTGCTAAGTGGGAGCAGTCTTTTTTTTTTTGGTGAGCTGAAAGGTCGACGTAACAGAGCTTGCCTTAGCTGACATAGAAGAGAACACCTGGTTGCATGTGGCTTCAGAAGGACACAGCTGGAGGTCACTCACAAAGGCCGCGACATACACATTTTAGACCAAATGAAAATCCGCTGCTGAGGACAGACATAGACGGCGAAAAGAAAATCTAAATCAACCACCGGCCGACAATGGTCAAGCCTGCTGTGGGGTAGGAGCAAAATATATAGGTCAATGCTGGGGATGCGTAGCCACGGGAAATACTGCATTCCTCATGAATCTTCAAGACTCGAAGACAAGCTTTGTTATTAGAGTACCGTGCAATATAGTTGTTTATGTTGGTTTTACGTATATTTAGGTTAACTCCCTTCGTTTCACTGGATGAGACTTTCGCGTTATTATTGAGATGGGGGGGGGGGGGGGGAATCTCCTAATTTAAAGATGAGAACGCTCACACAAACTAAAATCTCCCCCCCCCCATTTTTTTCTACCTTTTCTCCCCCCTCAACGCTGTGTGCCCCGCGTGCCAAAGAGTACAACAAACGCAAATGTAATAGAATGTTATCAATAGAACTGTCTTGGGACATCAACAAATGATGAGTGCAGTGCTGCCCATATAATAATTATTGTTTTTGTCATTATTATCTGCTGCATGTACAAAAAAATAGATGTGCAGAAAATTGATGTCAATCATCTTTCATTAACAAAAAGTTCACAAAATCAAGTCGCGGACATAGTAAACCTGTGATAAGATATATATATAGTTCAGGTTATACAAAGTTCAAGAAAGAAAGCTTTAAATGATTTTTTTTTTGGGGTGGGGGGGGGGGGTTTACAATTCCTTTATAAAGTCACTCCTTCGTGGGCGGACGCTGATCTCAAAAATAGCTCTAACGATTTTCCTAGAAAATTAACAGTTGATGTATATCGCTGAGAAAAGAATTACTAGCTGGTTGACTTTTATAATTTTTCAAAGTAAAAATAAATAAATGTAAATCTGGCTGAAGACTAAATCTAGATCCTACATCGGTTTTGAAAGGACTATCGCGTTCGGGAATTTACGCATGTAAGGCTTTAACCACAGTTAAGTAAATTAATGTTCAGGAAAATTTTGCGCATTGTCTTCTAAGTCTAGATTTAAATGCTTATCTTTGGAATATTAAATGGTGTACTAGATATACATTCACTTAATTAACCAAGAGTCTTTCTCAGGAAGAAGGGGGAAGGGGGCGGGATACAAAATGTTTTTAAATCTAACATTCATGTATTTTCAATAGAAAAACAATCACTGAATCAGTTGTATAAAGGAGGTTATTGTCTTTGAAAAAAAAAAGTATTTTTAATCTTGGCCATATTGTTTCCTTCAAAACCTCACCGGAAGTGACTCAATTGACATTGTCTAGTGTTTTAAGGGAAGTTGATAGAGATTCTACTATTTACTTAGGTCAACACTAAGTATGCATAGTTACATCTATTCATAGTTTCTACGATATACTGAACAAACAAAAAAGTTAAAATCAGTATGTACAATGGAAGGAAGAATTATGTAATGAACTTTGTCCTAGCCATTTGGAACAAAAGTTTCAGTTCGAGTTAAAATAAAAAGTTCTTTATCTCTAATGGGATTCGAACTCTCTCCTCTTCGCTTATTAACCACCTCAGTATTTATCGTTTTATAGTTTCTTAATTTTTGAAGTTTCTGTCCTTTTGTATTGAGGGGGGGGGGGAGAGAGATGGAGGTTCTCGTTAGCCATGGATGGCTACCTACCTAGGAGAAGGAAAACTCTGAATCGAAACATCTGCTGCCTTGCAGCTATACCAAAACATAGGAAAGGGATTAACCCTGAGGAAGAAATCAGGACCCTTAACATAGTTTTACGCCGTGGATAAAAAAAAATCTCAAATTATTCTCCAAGCGTTCAATGGTCCCGGCTACGAACCCTGCTCGCCGCAATCTCGGTTTGTGCTTGGATGTAAAAATCTTGAAATCTGAATGTAAAACCAAAACATGTCAAAACAAACAAGGAACCTAAGCTTCCGTGTGTCTGTACATCAGATACTTGAGGCATTGATGAGAATCTTCATTGATATGGAGACTCAACGATACATGTCTGTAATGACATTAATGAATAAAGAATGAAGGTTCTCAGTTGGCTGGACTCATTAGGTATGGGTTTTTCAAGTGTTATCTATCTGCAGTGGAGTAGCTAGGAATTTGACATCATTTGGGGGCCCGGAGGGGGGGGGGGGGAGCTTGACTACCTTAGGGCCCTCAACATTTTGCGTTATATTTTATATTTAATGTAAAAAAAAAACAATTTCAAACCCTCATTTAGGTCCCCCCTCAAGTAAGGATTTTCAAATTCTCCCACTCCCTCCCCCCACCCTAGCTACGCCACTGTCTATCTGTATTAAGTAAATACAATACGTTGTTTGATTTAATTTTGATGCTGTGGTCTAAATTGGATATTAGAATATAAAAAAAAGTAAATTTCCCCTTTCATACCTTGTGGTCTATGTGGCAGATGATGTAATGGTCATCTGTTTCATTGGCCTACGGCTAACGAGGGTGTCATGTGGCCAGCACAACGACCAACCGCCTTTACTTTCCCCAACTAAAGTCAGGTACCCATTAGAGTTGGGTGGACTAAGGGGCGACCTGAAATTCCCGAAATTCAAAATCCCAGTCTTCCACGAGATTCGAACCCAGGACCACAGTTTCGGAAGCCAAGCGCGTCACCAATCAGCCTTCCGCTCTCCCGATCCGACAAAGAGGAGATACGATTATCTTCAATGCCTAAACAATGTCTTGACCTACTTTTCATCTTTCCATCAACCCAACTCGGTACTAATGCTGGTAGTTTACTTTCTACTTCCCGTACTGATGCTATCTTACTCAAGTATATCTATCGACCCAGACATAATAGATCTTGAATGTATTGCAGGGATGTTAAGTGCTGCCAATTATGTACATTTATCAAACCTGTAGATGTAAAGATTCTTGTGGGAGAAAATAGTTTCTCGAGCGCACTGAAATCCGAATACGATTTTTTTCATTATTAAATTTCTTTTGCTTAACGGTGGGTCTAAACGGTGATGTATGTTGTATAGCGTTCTAGTTGCTTGGTAGAAGAGTAGACTTTGGAATGGTGAAGGCCTGGTGAAGTATGTTGGATAGCGTTCTAGTTTCTTGGTAGAAGAGTAGACTTTGGAATGGTGAAGGCCTGTTGATGTATGTTTGATATCGTTCTAGTTTCTTGGTAGAAGAGTAGACTTTGGAATGGTGAAGGCCTGTTGATGTATGTTTGATATCGTTCTAGTTTCTTGGTAGAAGAGTAGACTTTGGAATGGTGAAGGCCTGTTGATGTATGTTTGAGATCGTTCTAGTTTCTTGGTAGAAGAGTAGACTTTGGAATGGTGAAGGCCTGTTGATGTATGTTTGAGATCGTTCTAGTTTCTTGGTAGAAGAGTAGACTTTGGAATGGTGAAGGCCTGTTGATGTATGTTTGATAGCATTCTAGTTTCTTGGTAGAAGAGTAGACTTTGGAATGGTGAAGGCCTGTTGATGTATGTTTGATAGCATTCTAGTTTCTTGGTAGAAGAGTAGACTTTGGAATGGTGAAGGCCTGTTGAAGTATGTTGGATAGCGTTCTAGTTTCTTGGTAGAAGAGTAGACTTTGGAATGGTGAAGGCCTGTTGGTGTATGTTGGATAGCATTCTAGTTTCTTGGTAGAAGAGTAGACTTTGGAATGGTGAAGGCCTGGTGAAGTATGTTGGATAGCGTTCTAGTTTCTTGGTAGAAGAGTAGACTTTGGAATGGTGAAGGCCTGTTGGTGTATGTTGGATAGCATTCTATTTCTTGGTGAAGAGTAGACTTTGGAATGGTGAAGGCCTGTGAAAATCGCCAATGGAATGTATGTCTAGGTAAAAAGTGCAGACAGACGTGGTTGTATATGTGGAGTTATTCCCCTGTTTACGTTTTGTACATTTTTTCCCACCCACTTCCTATTGTAGGAGAATGTTGAAATGTCGCATAGTATTTATAGTCGATGGCAATACATGAATCAATCAAAAGATTAACAAATGAGTTAATCTATTAGTTTAGTGCTAGTTGCTGAATCGTGCAGTATTGAATTGTCGACGTGACATAAACTTTATTGATGAATTGAAATCAAGCTTGGCAAGAGTTGGAACTGATATCTCACAAGTTACACTTCGAAATGTTACACGAGCTTGCATTTCTAAGCTAAGACGCTGCTCTGAAGTGCACGGGCGACATTTCTTATCTTATCTTCTTATCTTATATAATACAGGCGTTACTTAAAAAAAGAAGATGATTACGTCCTACGCGTCATGCATTTAGTCATACATATTAACCAATGACTTAAATTCTGCCAAGTCACTGGTTTTCCTGGCTAGCTCAGGCAACCCATTCCAGGCTCTAATAGCACTAGGGAAGAAGGAGTATTTGTACAAATTTGTCCTAGCATGTGGGACGAGGAATGTGCCTTTATCTTTGTGTCTTTCAGAGTATTTTATAAGATTTTGTTTTTGTATTTGAAGATTATGGTTCAGTGTTTTATGTATAATTGCTACTTTACTTTTGAGTCTTCTGTCCTGAAGGCTAAAGGTGTTACTCTAGTCAAATGTGAATATTCTTTTGTTATGAATCTCACTGCTCTATTTTGTGTCTGTTCCAGCTTCTTAATGTTTTCTTGAGTTGAGGGGTCCCAAACGGAGGATGCTTATTCTATTATTGGCCTAACCAAGGTTAAATAACATTTTAGTTTTATGTTCTTATTTGATTTATAGAAATTTCTTTTAATAAACCCTAATGCTTTGTTTGATTTTTTTTTTATAGTTTCATCAATATGTGGATTCCATGACAGTTTTTCATTTATTATAACACCTAGGTATTTTGCGTTTTCAGTCTGTGTTACTAGTTTGCCATGAATAAGATAAGTGGAATTAATTTGTTTTAGTTTTTTTGTTACTCTTAACAACTGACATTTTTCTGGGTGGAAAGACATTTTCAGCATCTATGAATGTCATATAACATATGCCTTTAAAACACTTTGTTAAAGTTATTCTTTGTAAACATAAAAAGCTGTATGGCAAATTTTCCGCTTTTCTAGCCACCACGATGATTCAAAGTTTACATTAAACATCCAACCAGCCATCTCTTTTTATAGTCCACAAATTAGTTTAGTTACGCAACGGTACTTCAACCTTGACTAAAATCGCTCCAGTCATAAATTACTATCGTGAAAAAAAAAAAGGGAAAAAAACAACAACTCCACAAGTCATTCAATTATCGTGCGCCATTTGTCGTGGCACATCAACGTAGACCAGAGCTAATTTACAGCCCCTCCAGCCCCACTTGATAGAGTGCTTACAGTAATGACAATGGGTTATTGTTCAGGCTAACGCCTCATAAAACCTGAGGAGCCTCTTCTCTTATGACACTGACGTTGAAATGCCATTGTAAAACAAAATCTATTTTTAGAAAAAGCGTTTTTTTTTTTCTCAACTGTGCTAATAATAGCGTCCTTGACTTCCATTCAAGCCAGTGTGTTAGAGATTACAGGAAGTGACGTATGTTGGGATGTATGTCTGGGGTATAGAAGCCCAACGTGTGTGATGGTGGTCCATTCATAAAAAAGGAAACTTCAGAAGTTAATTGTTTTTCTAGTAAACATTGAAGACTTCTGAAAAGTGAATGAGAGTCTCACTTCTGATTCGACTGTCAATTAAAAGTTCTAAGAGTGGAAAGAAACAAAGAAATAAATAGAGATCAATGCTTTCAAAAGTCTTAGAAATCAGATGAAAGAAATCAGATGTCTCCAGAAGTCATACAACATATATTCTGAAGTTATAGAAATAAGATTAAAGAAATCAGATGTCTCCAGAAGTCATAGAACATATTTTCTGAAGTTATAGAAATCAGATAAAAGAAATCAGATGTCTCCTCCAGAAGTCATACAACATATATTCTGAAGTTATAGAAATCAGATAAAAGAAATCAGATGTCTCCAGAAGTCATACAACATATATTCTGAAGTTATAGAAATAAGATTAAAGAAATCAGATGTCTCCAGAAGTCATACAACATATATTCTGAAGTTATAGAAATCAGATGAAAGAAATCAGATGTCTCCTCCAGAAGTCATACAACATATATTCTGAAGTTATAGAAATAAGATTAAAGAAATCAGATGTCTCCAGAAGTCATACAACATATATTCTGAAGTTATAGAAATCAGATGAAAGAAATCAGATGTCTCCTCCAGAAGTCATACAACATATATTCTGAAGTTATAGAAATCAGATAAAAGAAATCAGATGTCTTCAGAAGTCATACAACATATATTCTGAAGTTATAGAAATCAGATAAAAGAAATCAGATGTCTCCAGAAGTCATACAACATATATTCTGAAGTTATAGAAATCAGATAAAAGAAATCAGATGTCTCCTCCAGAAGTCATACAACATATATTCTGAAGTTATAGAAATCAGATAAAAGAAATCAGATGTCTCCAGAAGTCATACAACATATATTCTGAAGTTATAGAAATCAGATAAAAGAAATCAGATGTCTCCTCCAGAAGTCATACAACATATATTCTGAAGTTATAGAAATCAGATAAAAGAAATCAGATGTCTCCTCCAGAAGTCATACAAC
The DNA here is from genome assembly GCF_947242115.1 of Biomphalaria glabrata. Classification (NCBI taxonomy): domain Eukaryota; kingdom Metazoa; phylum Mollusca; class Gastropoda; family Planorbidae; genus Biomphalaria; species Biomphalaria glabrata. The sequence continues at coordinate 8,521,258 of NC_074725.1, forward strand.
ATATATTCTGAAGTTATAGAAATCAGATAAAAGAAATCAGATGTCTCCAGAAGTCATACAACATATATTCTGAAGTTATAGAAATCAGATAAAAGAAATCAGATGTCTCCTCCAGAAGTCATACAACATATATTCTGAAGTTATAGAAATCAGATAAAAGAAATCAGATGTCTCCTCCAGAAGTCATACAACATATATTCTGAAGTTATAGAAATCAAATGAAAGAAATCAGATGTCTCCTCCAGAAGTCATACAACATATATTCTGAAGTTATAGAAATCAGATGAAAGAAATCAGATGTCTCCAGAAGTCATACAACATGTATTCTGAAGTTATAGAAATCAGATAAAAGAAATCAGATGTCTCCAGAAGTCATACAACATATATTCTGAAGTTATAGAAATCAGATGAAAGAAATCAGATGTCTCCTGAAGTCATAAAACATATATTCTGAAGTTATAGAAATCAGATGTCTCCTCCAGAAGTCATACAACATATATTCTGAAGTTATAGAAATCAGATAAAAGAAATCAGATGTCTCCAGAAGTCATACAACATGTATTCTGAAGTTATAGAAATCAGATGAAAGAAATCAGATGTCTCCAGAAGTCATACAACATATATTCTGAAGTTATAGAAATCAGATGTCTCCTCCAGAAGTCATACAACATATATTCTGAAGTTATAGAAATCAGATAAAAGAAATCAGATGTCTCCAGAAGTCATACAACATATATTCTGAAGTTATAGAAATCAGATGAAAGAAATCAGATGTCTCCAGAAGTCATACAACATATATTCTGAAGTTATAAAAACGCTTTCAAAAGCCATAAAAATGTGGCAGGTTGCTTTCAAAGGCCATAGAAATCAGATACTTTCTAAAGACACAGAGATAAGATATAATTTCTAAAGACATTACTTATTTTAAAATGAAGAGTACATGAGAGATTCTAGAGATCCACCAGGTATCGCGATGACCTTTTGAAAGTTGTCATATAACCTTGACAAAGATCTTCACACAAGGTACAGAACAGACAACACAAGGAAAGTTAGGTCACAGAGATGATGGATCGCAACATCGAAGAACGGAAGGTCTCAAGTTAAAACGAGGGAAAAAAAAACAACTTTAGACCCTCATAGCTCGATGATGATTCGACATTATTTTCTATAAGAGATGAATAATCCACACACACACACACACACATAAAGTGCTGGACGTCAGACCAACGATGGACGATGTGACGTATGTGCATGTAATGTAATTTTAATGTAATATAATTGTGATGTAAAGTCTATTAGGGGTGCCCCTTTTTTAGGGGGGGGGGGTGAGGGGTTTCGAGGCTCTTTTGGTTAATACGGCCTCGAATCGTTTTGTTTGATGGACACCTACCGTCGAAATTAATTGCTAAAAAAAAGGTGATGTTCAAATTGCATTTAAACGTCCGTTGCTTAGAAAGAAACGGATTGAGTCAAAGGTTAAGAAACAAAAACTATACGCCTACATTGATTTTGCAACAGTTGAAAAAGAATTGTAGACAATAATTGTTTCCTGGCAAAAACTAGCAATTAAATCCTCACACTTGTTACGGTGCGGGACTATATTGTGCTGTCTTTCCCAAGATGCACCTGCAGCCGAAGTGACGCTATTGATTGTTTCAACCCGGCAGAAAGAAATTACACGAGTTTTGGTTCTCTGACTATTTATATTCTTCCTGTGGACGGAAGCAATCAATGAACAAGGCAAAAGTAGTGATAACAGGAACGCCTAGTTGAGTATTTTTTCGCTAGATCTGGGTATTAATGCATTGACCTAAGTATTGCGTTTAAGAAGAGAGACATGTAGATTTGGAGCGTTGAGGCGCTCATACTTTAAAGCAAAGTATAAAAGGGCCTAATTCAACTTATACCACCACATCGATCAAGTATAATTTCTTTCCCTTGTTCAATGCCAAACAAAATAATGCATTACCAATAGTTGATTAACTAATTGGTTTTTTTTTTTTTTATTGATTCTTGTGTTATCAGGAATAAGAAAAAAAAATTCAGCTAAATCCGAGATTGGGTGCGGGAGAAATCACGTGTACAAACTTTTTACAAAACCAACAGACAGAATGAGTTGATATAAGCTTTGTAAAATGGCTTGCAACATCATTAATGGATCTTCGTTTAGTGTTTGCGACATCGGTAATGAATCTTCTTGTTTGCGACATCAATAATGAATCTTCGTTTCTAGATTTATATGTGGATGAAATACTTGCAGACTTCCTGCAAGAGTTGATCAATATTTCCTTTTGCATGGTCAGTAATTCATTAATTCTTTTGACGAGTTTTTTTTTCGATGAAGTGTGTTGTGTATTTGTGTGGGTGTACATGTAGTCTGTCATCTGTAACTTGATTATCAAAGTGTGTTAATTAACTTTTCAAACGTGTGTGTGTATATAGACTATATAGCATAATAAGCATCATATAAGTATTCGCATCTTTTCGTACATAATAGAACCAATATAGATGAACTCGATATAAAAACATGAATAATTTGAATAAATAAAATCTAATTTGATATTTCACATGTAGTGTGTAGATTCTAATATTGAAATAATAAAGATGAAGTAAAAGTATCCCTTTGAACCCTTTCAGACCTGGGCATCTATGGGATCAGATGATGTAAAGCTTATCTGTTTATCTATGGCCGAAGGTTAGCATGGGTGTTATGTGGCCAGCACAACGACCAACAGCCTTTACCCGACGCATGTCAGGTACCGGGCCCCCTAGAACACAAACTCCCCAGAGATTCGAACTCGAGATCCTCTGTTCAGAAGCCTTAATACTCAGCCACCTAGATTTCTATAAAAGAAAAATAACCAAAATTAAAAAAAAATACTTAAAAAAAAACCAAAGCTTATATGAGGGAAGAACCGCAAAATCGATACCGTATATCTCAATACTGTTTCTATATAAAACAAAATTAATTAATTACCACGAATTGATTGACTAGTTGGTTAATTTTGGTTTTATTTTGTCATCGACTATGAATAATTGTGCATAATTTCAACTTGATGCAAGAATGAGAAATGTACAAGATTTGACAGACAGACAGACAGACAGCTTTGTAAAAAAAAAAATCTACTGAATCTGAAACATTGAAATTTGATGGTTAATCTTATGTGTTGATACATTAACGGTGCTAGAAAATAAAGGTTTCGAGAGTTTGATTTCGAAAGGTCCTACAGGACACAATACCAGACAGCAAGACACGCGTAAAGACAGTTAGATGACATCAATGTATCCATCCTTCGTAGATTTGCTGAGAACAACATGGCAACGAAACACATGGCGTGATGTTGTGAAGGAGTCCACAACGGTGCCAAAGGAATAGAAGAAGTCTATACTTATGGGCTTAGAAAGTTGGTTTCAAATGAGTTCAGCAGTAAACAAAGATCTCAACTCTAGTTGTATATATCATCAGGCAAAGGCTCGTCTTCCTTCTCTAAAGCCAATAAGACAATCTTCAATATTCAATCTGTTTATTGTGTGAAGCTAGATTCAAGTGACATTAGTCAAGAAATGATTCTTTTCGTGTTACACGAGTCAAGAATTATTTATTTTACGTAACTCGAGTCAAGAAATAATTTTTGTTAATCCGAGTCAAGATTAGATTCTCGTTACATGCCTCTGTGGGAGTGGTGGCAGAGTAAAGACCTTGGCTTCCCAATCTTGGGTTTGAATTTTGGTGAAGTCAGTGATTTTGAATTCTTGGATTCTAAGGACGCCCCTGAGTCCACCCAACTCTAATGGGTACCTAACATTAGATAGGGAAAGTATAAGCGCTATGCTGACCACACGAACCTTCATCAACTATCGGCCAAATAAACAGATGACCTTTACATCATCTTCCCTGTAGATCGCAAGGTCTGAACTGGTACTTAACTTTTACATTAGTCAATGTTTCCCAAAGTACTTGAAAGGCTGAGTGGCTAACAAGTCGGCCTTCTATCAAGGAGAATCGAATAGAAATTCAGACTCGAGCAACTTTGTTATTGTTCATTACTTTTGAAAAGGGAGCACGGACAGCTTTTCGCATATAGCCCCCTTCCCTCCCACACCCAAATGGTTCAAAAGAGTGAATGAGCATATGCTATAAGCATTGGAGGAAATGAAATGACAACTATCGCTTCAGAAGAATGGAAAGATACCTAGAGTCAAATAAAAAAATTCACTGTTAATGTAACGATTATATCAAAAGACTCATGTTTATATGAGATTATATCAAAGGCTGTATGACTTTTTTTTAATTCATCAATTATAAAGAAAACTTTGTAATGGATTTTGGTAATTAACAATGTCTTAATTAACATTTTCTCACATAATGGTCGCTAAAAGGATAAAATAATAAATAGTAAAAGAAAACAACTTAAATACAGTGCTTATATTAACACGCACTACAATGTAGATGTCACGGGAGAATGAGGCCAGGCAACAAGCAGACAGCGATGAAGACCAGTCGCCATTGAGTCTGGGTTTTTTTCAAGTGTTATCTATCTCTGGTCTGACGTAGCTAGGGATTTGGGGGCGCGGGGTGTTTAACTTCTTTAGGTGACCCTGCATTTTGAAATTCGACATCATGACAGCTACGCCACTGTTTTCAACTAGCCATGCTGCTGAGCTGTAAGTGTGTTTTGCAGTCTGTGCCAAGGAAAGTTGTGTATTTTTCTTTAATGCTCTATACTGACAGAAAGAGTGTGGACTATAATGGGGCTGCTGTTGTGATAGGGTCTGTCTGAGATGAAGTACACATTTTTTTTTAAATGGGGCGAACAGGGTAGAATTGAAAATGTCTAAAATTAGGCACAGTGTCTTCTGTCATGACCCTGCACTCATTTGCACGAGCGAGGCTGGCTAGAGATAGAGCAAGTCGAGAGTAGTCGATAACTAGGAAGTAAACATGAAAGTAGTGTTGGTATTACTGGTGACTGTTTCAGTACCTTTTACTGAACTACTGTTGTTATAATAGTAAACTACTGTTGTTATAATAGTAAACTACTGTTGTTATAATAGTAAACTACTGTTGTTATAATATCAAACTACTGTTGTTATAATATTAAACTACTGTTGTTATAATATTAAACTAGTGTTGTTATAATATTAAACTACTGTTGTTATAATAGTAAACTACTGTTGTTATAATAGTAAACTACTGTTGTTATAATATCAAACTACTGTTGTTATAATATTAAACTACTGTTGTTATAATATTAAACTACTGTTGTTATAATATCAAACTACTGTTGTTATAATATCAAACTACTGTTGTTATAATATTAAACTACTGTTGTTATAATATTAAACTAGTGTTGTTATAATATTAAACTACTGTTGTTATAATAGTAAACTACTGTTGTTATAATAGTAAACTACTGTTGTTATAATATTAAACTACTGTTGTTATAATATTAAACTAGTGTTGTTCTACAATCCTTTCGTTGAGGCTATTTAATTCAGCTGTTTCCAAGGTTACTGCACTACAAAGGGGTGGGTGTGTTGGGCTCATTCTGTTTACGTGGAAATTTAAAGATAATTCGTGTTCTCAGTTGACAGAACCTATTGGCTACTTTCGACTTCTAGTTAAAAAAGGTGTTGTTTGTCTTCGTATCAATTTATTTTATATTTTTAATTTACAATAAAGAGGACGCGTAGGCCATCTCTGAAGTATTTGTTGTGTAACGCTCCGGGTTTTTTTTTTTTGGGGGGGGGGGGGCGCGACATGACGTATCGGCGTCTTATCTTTACGCTTCACTGCGCCTGTTGTATGGGATGATACATCTGACGTCATCACCACTGAAGAGTTGAGGGAGGAGAGGGGTGCTGCTGAGGAATGCAGTTTGTTGACATTCTGACCATGCATATCAAGTTGATACCGGCAACACATTCAACAGTTGGATAGGACATTCTCCTATAAGCTCGGGTGTGTCGGCCTCTAGTATCTGCTTGTTCTATCAAATGGAGAGAGAGAGAGAGAGAGAAGCTAGAGTGAAAAAAAGTTTTGTTTTTGTCTATTCCTACTAACAACGCACACTTTTGTCATATTCATCTATGCACAATTGGAATCATTTACTTTGACAACTTTCATGATTTTATGGAGTTGAAATTTTGCACATAAACTTGTGCAGCGTGGCAATATATTTTATACATTTAAGAAAGATCACTTCATTAATTGTTGAATTAATTTTTTTAAAAAATATTTATCTTTAAAGCCCAGACTATAATCCAATTAGACTCAATTGAATTGACAATTATATTTTTTTATATCAGTGAGTAATGAGTATTAGTAAAGGAGCATATGGCCGCCCCCATGCAAAGGTAAAACAGGAAAAGTTTGTGAAAAATAAAATAGGAAAGTTTAGTTAACCATATACATATGTAGATAAACATAAAGTTGAAATGTAATAAAATATATTACTTGATGAAAGTATTTCTTTTAAATATTTGAATTTTAAAAAAAGAACAAAATAATTATCTGCACCATAATTTTCTGCTCGGCAACCTAACCTTAACGCTCTATCTCTAAGCCACCACGCACTATTTAATAATGGAATACTGCAGAATTCAAATAATGTTTAAGTGGTCCTAAAAATCCAACTCATAGATTTTTTATATATTTCTCTTTTATCCTGTAAATTTCAGTTTAATTCAGCGGCATAGTTTTCTTTCAAAATAAAATAGAATATTATTTATACCTATGTATTTGTGTCTGTACGAAAGATAAAAAAAAAAGTAGCATCACTAACAATAGTTAAGGCTAAGAAAAAAAGAGTTTGAGAATCAACAATCTACACCTGTATATGTTTGAACCTCGAGGTTACGCTAAGTGACCTTGTAAAAGAGAGAGCTTTCACATTACCAGACACATCGAGCCCTTTGCCATTATTACCTGGTCATGCTCCACTAAGTAAGCCTTGGCATGGTTGCAGTGTTGTCTGGTAGGAAATTTACAATTCAAATCCTAATATCTGTACATTATTATAAAGTTGCGATCTATAGAGCAGATGATGTTAAGATCATCTATTTCTGTGGCCGACGGTTAACGAGATTGTCATGTGGCCAGCACAACGACCAACCGCCTTTTCTTTTCCCAGCTAATTTCATCAAGAACCCTAAAAATACGGAAATTCTAAATCCCAGCCTTCAACAAGATTCGAACCCGAGACTACTCGGTTTGGAAGCAAAGGGCTTTACCACTCATCCATCAAGCCTCTGTATTGCGTTGTTTTCAAACATCGAACTATTTCAGTTCTTAAGTAGCCTTCAACCAGGTTAGGTCTATACCTAAATCAAGTTAGGTCTATAAATCAAGTTAGGTCTACAAATCAAGTTAGGTCTATAAACCAGGTTAGGCCTATAAATCAAGTTAGGTCTATAAACCAGGTTAGGTCTATAAATCAAGTTAGGTCTATAAACCAGGTTAGGCCTATAAATCAAGTTAGGTCTATAAACCAGGTTAGGTCTACAAATCAAGTTAGGTCTATAAACCAGGTTAGGTCTATAAATCAAGTTAGGTCTATAAACCAGGTTAGGTCTATAAATCAAGTTAGGTCTATAAACCAGGTTAGGTCTACAAATCAAGTTAGGTCTATAAACCAGGTTAGGTCTATAAATCAAGTTAGGTCTATAAACCAGGTTAGGTCTATAAATCAAGTTAGGTCTATAAACCAGGTTAGGCCTATAAATCAAGTTAGGTCTATAAACCAGGTTAGGTCTACAAATCAAGTTAGGTCTATAAACCAGGTTAGGTCTATAAATCAAGTTAGGTCTATAAACCAGGTTAGGTCTATAAATCAAGTTAGGTCTATAAACCATGTTAAGTCTATAAACCAGGTTAGGTCTATAAACCAGGTTAGGTCTATAAACCAGGTTAGGTCTATAAACCAGGTTAAGTCTATAAACCATGTTAGGTCTATAAACCAGGTTAAGTCTATAAACCAGGTTAAGTCTACATATTTGGCTTAACTTGTAATTTAGTCGTCAGCATCAATAATACCAGCAAACAACACTAGTCACTGTTGTTTGTCTAGTCACTGTTGTTTGTCTAGTCACTGTTGTTTGCCTAGTCAATGTTGTTTGCCTAGTCACTGTTGTTGTTTGCCTTGTCACTGTTGTTTGTCTAGTCACTGTTGTTTGCCTAGTCACTGTTGTTTGCCTAGTCACTGTTGTTTGTCTAGTCACTGTTGTTTGCTTAGTCACTGTTGTTTGTCTAGTCACTGTTGTTTGTCTAGTCACTGTTGTTTGCCTAGTCACTGTTGTTTGTTTAGACCCTGTTGTTTGTCTAGTCACTGTTGTTTGTCTAGTCACTGTTGTTTGTCTAGTCACTGTTGTTTGTCTAGTCACTGTTGTTTGTCTAGTCACTGTTGTTTGCCTAGTCACTGTTGTTTGCCTAGTCAATGTTGTTTGCCTAGTCAATGTTTTTTGCCTAGTCACTGTTGTTGTTTGCCTTGTCACTGTTGTTTGTTTAGTCACTGTTGTTTGCCTAGTAACTGTTGTTTGCCTAGTCACTGTTGTTTGCTTAGTCACTGTTGTTTGCTTAGTCACTGTTGTTTGTCTAGTCACTGTTGTTTGCTTAGTCACTGTTGTTTGCCTAGTCACTGTTGTTTGCCTAGTCACTGTTGTTTGTCTAGTCACTGTTGTTTGTCTAGTCACTGTTGTTTGTCTAGTCACTGTTGTTTGCTTAGTCACTGTTGTTTGTCTAGTCACTGTTGTTTGCTTAGTCAATGTTGTTTGTCTAGTCACTGTTGTTTGCTTAGTCACTGTTGTTTGCCTAGTCACTGTTGTTTGTCTAGTCAATGTTGTTTGCCTAGTCAGTGTTGTTTGCCTAGTCACTGTTGTTGTTTGCCTAGTCACTGTTGTTTGTCTAGTCACTGTTGTTTGCCTAGTCACTGTTGTTTGTCTAGTCACTGTTGTTGTTTGCCTAGTCATTGTTGTTTGCCTAGTTACTGTTGTTTGCCTAGTCACTTTTGTTTGCCTAGTCACTGTTGTTTGCCTAGTCAATGTTGTTGTTTGCCTAGTCACTGTTGTTTGCCTAGTCAATGTTGTTTGCCTAGTCACTGTTGTTTGCCTAGTCACTGTTGTTTGCCTAGATGTAGTTTCGTCGTATCAAATGATATAGATTTCATTGGGCACTACACAAGATGTCCGATGTTTCCGGTTCATTGGTTATTATTAGATCAATTATCCCGCCCCTTGTCACAGACCAATCATCTCATATTCAATGTATTTCAGGTGACCATGTTTTAAAGAGGTGAAAAACATTTTAAAATGAGGATTTAAAAAAAAAAACTATTGTGAGCGTGCAAGTGAAAGTAGAATGAGTGTGTCTCCAAGTCGTATGAAAGTAGAATGAGTGTGTCTCCAAGTCGTATGAAAGTAGAATGAGTGTGTCTCCTAGTCGTATGAAAGTAGAATGAGTGTGTCTCCTAGTCGTATGAAAGTAGAATGAGTGTGTCTCCTAGTCGTATGAAAGTAGAATGAGTGTGTCTCCAAGTCGTATGAAAGTAGAATGAGTGTGTCTCCAAGTCGTATGAAAGTAGAATGAGTGTGTCTCCAAGTCGTATGAAAGTAGAATGAGTGTGTCTCCAAGTCGTATAAAAGTAGAATGAGGGTGTCTCCTAGTCGTATGAAAGTAGAATGAGTGTGTCTCCAAGTCGTATAAAAGTAGAATGAGGGTGTCTCCAAGTCGTATGAAAGTAGAATGAGGGTGTCTCCAAGTCGTATGAAAGATGAATGCTTAAACCCAGAAATGAAATGTATTAGAAAAGAGGGTACAAAAAGGAGATAAATGGAGAACCTCTGAAGGAAAGATTGTTATATGAAAAAAGTTGTTTTTTTTCATGTTTGCGTTTTCCTTCATATCATTTGTCGTTGTTCTCATTATTATAAAGTTAATGACTTCAGATAACCAGTAGTAACTAGAGCTACATTTTAGATGAACTGCGAGGTGATTGTTTTTAAAATCCAAGATTTTTTGTCCTCTTATGGTTGGTTTCCTCGGTAGCAGAGTGGTTAAGCGCTTGGCTTTTGAACTTAGGGTCCTGGGTTCGAATCTCGGTGATAACTGGGATTTTGAATTTCGGGATTTTTCGGGGACCCGGAGTCCACTCAACTCTACTAGGTACCTGGCTTTAGTTAGGGAAGGTAAAGGCGGTTGGTTGTTGTGCTGGCCACATGACATCCTGCTCGTTAACCGTAGATCCAATAAACTACGTAACATCGCAAGGTCTGAAAGGGGAACTCTCTTTGCCTTAGCAACAGGTCCTATAACTCTTCTTTTGTTTTTCCTCTTTCCAAACTGTTGCCGCCCCTGTCACCGCGAGTAGAGCAGCAGACGTAGTGTCGTCTGCTTCCTGTTCAAACAACGGAAAGAAATTGATTGCACTGACAACAGTCCTTTGTCTTTTGCGAACAAGCGATAAGGTAATTTATCTGTTGACCAAATTGTCTTTCTGCTCCTCCCTCGGAGACATGAAAGAGCAGGGGGTGGAGGGGGGGGGGAAGGGGGAATTGAAGAAGATCGATCACATCAAGCGAAGTTTTACCTGCATTTATTTATAGTGAGGTACATTCCTATTCTTTTCTGATTGAGAATAGTCACAATATTGAGAAAATACATCTTAGAAATATGTAGAAATAGATCTTAGAAATACGTAGAAATAGATCTTAGAAATACGTAGAAATAGATCTTAGAAATACGTAGAAATAGATCTTAGAAATACGTAGAAATTGACAGAAATGCGTAGAAATAGATCTTAGAAATACGTAGAAATAGATCTTAGAAATACGTAGAAATAGATCTTAGAAATACGTAGAAATAGATCTTAGAAATACGTAGAAATAGATCTTAGAAATACGTAGAAATAGATCTTAGAAATACGTAGAAATAGATCTTAGAAATACGTAGAAATTGACAGAAATGCGTAGAAATAGATCTTAGAAATACGTAGAAATAGATCTTAGAAATACGTAGAAATAGATCTTAGAAATACGTAGAAATAGATCTTAGAAATACGTAGAAATAAATCTTAGAAATACGTAGAATAAGATCTTAGAAATATGTTTGTAAAATGTTTTGTTGTTTGTAAAATGTTTTACTTATTTCGGATGTTCCTTCAGAGTTGAAGATAATTACTTCCTAGTCTAAACCTCCCGCAGGACGGCGGGGGATGGGAGCGGGCAGGGTTTGAACCCGGGACCATCGATAAGTCCGAACGACAGTCCAGCGTGCAAACCGCACGACCAGGATCTAGAAATAGATCTTAGAAATACGTAGAAATAGATCTTAGAAATACGTAGAAATAGATCTTAGAAATACGTAGAAATAGATCTTAGAAATGCGTAGAATTAGGTCTAAGCCTTAGAAATAAGTTGACACACCTTATAAATCTATACACACATTAGAAGTATGTTCAGTGGTGTAGCAACCATGGCGCGAAGGGGTTCATTGCGCCCGGGCCAACGACCACTAGGGGCCCAAACGGAGTTATGCAAGGGAATGTGTTGACTATAACAGTGTCGATGCATCCCATTATTGCATCATTTTAATTAAACCATGTTCATTGCTGTTAAATTCCATTTCTGGTGTCCCAGCAAAACAACAAATCCATGTCAATCTTATAACTGTAGTATGTCATCTATTAAAGGAAGGTAACTCTTAAATTGTCAGTTCAGCGTTTCATGTAAATCTAATGTGTTAGATTTTTTTATTTAATAATAATAAAAACAATAATTACTTCTAAGCCTACTCATTGTGAAAGTGTTCATATCATGTATAATATTTCCTAAACCTAACTCTAACCCTTACATGGTTGACCAATGTCATTGGCCCTTCAAATGATCTGCAGTGACCTAGTTTAGTTTAGAGATTAAGTTAGTTTTTTAAATAAATATATTGTGTATTGCTTTTAGTGACGGTCAAAGTAGTGACGCAGTGAGACATACGAATGGCGTTGCAGAATACGGGTATATAGTGGCGTAGCATCCATGGCACGAAGGGGCTCAATGAACCCTGGCCCACGACCATTTAGGTGCACACACCCCATGGTGTAACAACCAAGGGTCCAGGGCAGTATTTACCCCTATGCAAAAAAAAGCGCTGGCTTGAGACCTCCTAGAAATACGTAGAAGTTATATATATATGGACTCATTTGGGGCTCCATATCTCAAATAGCTTAAGGCCACTTTAACTCTAAATACGGCACTACGTGACGTGTAGGGTTTCATTACTCCTGGGCCCCTTTACTAATGATCAATTGTGGCTTGCCCTACACGAGCCCTTGAGGATACAACAACATGAACAAAAAAATAACTGCGATTTTGTAAAAAAAAAAAAATGGTAAAAAAATTTAAAAGTTTATTACCAAAAATATCCAAAACCTCATATCAAACTTTAACGAGGTTACAAAGACAGTTTGTGTGGAAACACCAACTCCAATCGGCTCCCGAAGTGTTATGTATTTTTTTATTTTTTCCTAAAGTAAGCTTTTTTTTTATTTTTCTATTACCAGAAATCTAGATTTAGACTTAAATGCATGTCAACATGGAAGCTATAGCGAACGAATGTATGAAAAATGCTTTAGAAACACAAAATTTGAGGGCTAATTTGATTAAAATATGAAATGAATGGACGTTATTTTGTATGTAAATGTGTTAAAGTATAAAGTAGATCTTTCCTCTTTGAATTAGATTTAGAATTAGAGTTAGATCTAGGCTGTCTAGAGTATTCGAGTCTAGACTTAGATGTCGGCTTCGATATATGAATGGGATTATAAAGTACGTCAGTACTTCTAAATTCACAGATTTAAGGAACGAATTTATGTAAAAATGCTTTTGAAAGACAAAGTTGAAGCTTAATTTTATTAAATAAATAAATCAATAGACTATATTTTATAATTTTCATGTGTCAAAGTAAAAAACTATACGTGCAAGTGTAGTTTTAAAAATTAGATCTAGATCTAGATCCTTTCGATCTTCTCTCATGTCAACATGATAAACATGGCCTAGATCCATAAAATAGGAATACTTTCATAGAGTTGAGCAATTTTTTTTTAGGGTCTTAAGTCAGTTTTAGGGCTACTATACATATATCACGATTCCAGTTAGTACCCAAGGAACATTTATGCCAAGTTTTATCAAGATTGGTCAAACGGTTTTCATTTCTATTCGTAACATACGTAGGCCTACATACGTTACGCCTTACTTTCTACTTTATAGATTACCTTGACGGTGCTTAGTCGCCAAAAAGGTCGAGTAAGTTAATGACTACTATTATTGTGTAATATTTTTAAAAAATTTAAACAAAATTTTAAAAAAAATCAAAAATATTTTTATGAAATTAATTAAAAGTGAAACCTGGAATAAGTCTGACAGTCAATGGAATTCTGATGATCTGGTTCATCCATTTCTATCGGGTGATTATCCTTGTTTTCTAAAAAAAAAATTATAGCTGCTGCTTCTTAAATTTTATTAGAGAGCTTCATCTATGGCGGGAAAACTATAAATTGCTAGATGTTTGGTATTTGGGTCTACAGACTAAAGAAAGTGTTTCATTAGTATAGTTCCATGGTTCTGAGCTATTGATAATGTGTGCGCACTGTTTAACAAGGAAGAATCCAATTTTCTAAGCTTTTCACTTCATAACTCATTTTTAAAATCTAGTTGGCAACTTAAAGGTTACAGTGTAAGTGTCCTTGACGTTGTTTTCTTTATTTTTAGAAAACATGGGAAATCCCTAAAATAAAATTTATTTATATTTTGGAATCAGGTCCCAACGGAATTGAAGTTTTTTTTTTCAATTTTTTTTTTAAATTTTTTTTTGCTTACAATATCTCTATTTAGGTTGCACATTCATGCCCACAACCTGAACGTTAATTAATTAATTTAGTTTGATATAGAAAAGGGGAAATAAATCTTACAGTATTGATTATGCGGCTGTAATTGTACAGTTCTTCTCCTTTTATACGCCTTTTTATTAAAGAAAATTATTTTTATATTTTGCTTGATTGTCTTCAACACTTTGAGGAGTGTTGGCTGCTAGTACTGCATCATGTCTTAGCAACGATGATCTCATTCTCCGTGACTGTATTTAAAGCAAGGTTGTACGCTACTTATCGCCATGCATATAAAGTCTCTGGTTAGGTCCAAAATTTGTAAGGTTTACATCCACACATCACATACTCAGTGGCGTGGCAAGCTACCCGTGGGCCAGGGCTCAAAAATATATTGATGTAACCCCCTCCCATATGACAAATATTTTGTGTGACAAATAAATTGAGTACTTTGTATGTATCGGTACATTTCTACAGACTGGTTCTCACAAAAATGAAAACCTACAAATGACTCTCTGCAATTTCTTTTGGATAGTTCGTCATCGGAACTCACAAAACAATTTCAGAAAATAATGCAAATTTGATAAACTTTTTATACTTCTTGAATGTTGTCAACCATGATAGAGAAAAAATGGCACAGATTGGATCTCCATAATTGTTTTACAGGTCTATTATTGAATCTGTGGGTCGAAGTAAGGGGTTGTGTTTTTTAAAGAATGTATGTACTGCTAAGAAATTGTCGTTGGTACTTATGCCACCTAAACGATAATCTCGCGATAACACTAAATGAAAGGTTGTTGCATGCTTAAGTTAAAACTAGCATTCATTATGCGATAAATTACTTTCAGTCAGTAATTGTCAACTTCTTCAATCCGCTCCTTGCTTACATCATCCACCGTTCTCAGTCTCTCATGTTGTCTGTAGGTTTGGCAAGCTTGGTGATGAAGTGAAGTCATAAATAGGCCTATCATGTGTTTTTTGTTTTTACGATTCTGCAGGAAAACAAACAACATTGATTCTGTCTCATGGTATAAACCAGAGACCATCGAGACCATCCGAACGACTTTCCAGTGCACATAGCATACGACAAGGCAGCCAGTCAAGTAAAACACACTATTCCATGATAAATTTAATTATAGCTCTATCTTTAAAATTTTTGTTATAAACCTCCCCCCCCCCCCAAATACGGTCATGTATGTAAACACGCTATGATTGGACAGGCTACATGAGGCTCTGTATGGGGGATATTAAATATACTAACATACAACAATTAATAAGCTTCTTGAGCTATTGAATTCACTCTTATAATAGTAGGTCTACTTCTATTATAATAGTATCTAGATCTAGATCTAAATATATGTAGACCTATAAGCAAATGTTTTTATTTAAAAGAAATGGATTTAGGTCGATTAGCTATTTTGTTAGCTCCATTCATACTATTTTTTAAATTCACGCATTCGCTTTCTTATAGCATTATTATTTCGTTTAATTGTTTCCAAAACACTCTCAGTGACTATATAGACAGTGATACGCAAATTAAGACCCGCGGGCCGCGGGTAATATATGTCTAGTAAATAAAAAAAAAAAAACACAGAGCTTCGAGTCAAATGAACTTTAAAATATAATGTATTAAAGGCTGCCTCGTAATGCGGTATGAATTTAAACTGTCATTGCAATGGTCCGGAGTTCGAGCCCTGCCGAATGCCTCCCCGTGCCATCGTGCAGGACGTTTAAACTAGGACATAATATTCTACATTTGTGAAGAAACGGTAGGGGTTCCCCTTTCAAATCTTGTGGTCTATAGGGCAGTTGATGTATAGCTCATCTGTTTATGTTGCCTACGGTTAACGAGGGTGTCATGTGGCCAGCACAACGACCAGCCGCCTTTACTTTTCCCCAACTAGTGTCAGGTACCCATTACAGCTGGGTGGACTCAGAGGCACCCAAAAGATCCCGAAATTAAAAACCCCAGTCTTCAACAAGATTCGAACCAGGGACCACCGGTACGGAAGCCAAGCGCTTTACCGCTCAGCCACCGCGCCTCTCCCGGTAGGAAATGAGACGACTAATTGAGAGCGACAGATACCAGAGACAATGAAGTTAAGAAAGAGTCAGCACTGGTGTCTCAGCGACTCCCACACAGAGTTACAGGATAGAGCGCTAACTATTATTTCATATCAATTTAATGATATTGTCAAACGTCAGGACATTGACCATAAGTCCTGTATCTCTATTAACTAACTTTAGGGTCACGTAACCAGGAGCCCTGTATCTTTCAAGACTAACTTTAAGGTCACTTGACCTGAAGTCCTGTGTGTCTATTAAATAACTTAAGGTGACGGAACAAATGACACACTTGGTAAGCACCAACAAAACAGGTCTATGAAGTCAAAAAATAACTGAATAGACGTGCAATTTCACGCGTAGATGAACGTCAGTTATGATTATGTCTAATTACTGAATTAGTCACGCTTGAGCTACTTGGGTCAAGGACTTGGCGGCACATCCACAAACGCAAGGCGCCCTCTTTTTCAATCAAAGGTTATAAACAAAGAGGACATCAAATTCAATGGCGGATTCAGAAACTTTGAGAAAGTTCAGCTCTTTTTTTTTTCGCTCCTTCGTCCCACCCCGGCCTCTGTACATATTACTGCTTAAAAAGGGGGGTGGTGTGATGTTGTGGAAACGTTAAAGCATGTAACGCCCCCCTCCCCTCCAGAGTAAAATCTCTTCCCACTTACACACAAAACAATGTTTATTTCTCTTCTCTTACCTGCTGCGTTGCATTTTGTTTTTAAATTGGAAAAAAAAGGGGGTGGAGTGGCGACACTATGTCAGGAGAATATAAAGTGTGCATTGATTGTGCATTGATTATTTAACAAAAAGTAGGAAGAAACAAGAGTGGGAGAACTAACTCACAAATAAACTCTGCGTTCTATCCAGAAGAATTGAAGAAATTAATTGTAGATAAAATAAATGAGAAATGGACGAGCTCTCATCCAAATCACAAGAAAGATGACGCTTACTATAAGCTATCCCGACAAGACCAACGTCTAATCTTTCGACTCGGGACCGGACACAACAGAATGCGACAACATATGTACCGGAAGCTCAAAATCGAAACCAGTGAAATCTGGCCATGTGGAGTATCACCAGAGAATTTCGACCACGTCCTCCAAAACTGCTCTCTTTACCAAGAGGCCTGTATAAGACACTGGCCCCAAAACACCTCCATAGAAAGAAAACTATATGGAGAGCTCCCTGATTTGGAAACCACTGCGCAGTTCATCTCATATATTGGTCTAGTCATCTGAACGCTCCAACATAACAATGAGAACGAAGAAGAAGAAGAAGAATGTTAATAGTCTTCTAAATTACATCCGCTCCAACGCCCCTCATTTCGACTGTCCCTGTCTTCCCGCTGGATTCGTCTGTAATCTGAAGTCAATGTCTAGGTAGTCGCGGACGACCACACTAATTTAGCCAGACTTCTTATTAGCATTATAATAAAGACTGGATCTACAAAACCAACAGTTTTAAAGCATATCAGAACAATAACTATTGTGTCTTCAATGTCGAAGAGTGCAGTAGTTCATGTGACTAAGCAAACCTTGTTATGACCTGCATATTGTGATACATGTAATGCAGCCAAAGGCGTTGTCCGAGGGAGGTCAACTTAAGTATATAGGATAGCTCGGGGTCTGGAAGGTCACTAGTATGCTGACTACCATTAGCCTATTTAATCAGCAATTGTGTACAATAGTGAAATAGATTTACTTTGTCTATTCATCGATAACTGTTTCTGATCAGCATTGACAACTTACATGTTGCAAGCAAATTAAGTTACAAGTTATCAAGGACAGATTACTCTTAACTGAAGTCTGTATCTAGGCCTCGAGTAGTTTAGAAAAAAAAAAGAAATACATTTTTCATTTTAAAAAAAAAGATCGAACAATAACACCCAGGGGAAAACTGAAAGATGAATGTGTCATCGGATTCATCCTTAGACGGATCATCACTCACACTGCTATACACACAACACTAGATCCTAGCATTCCATTTGTCAAAACGCTTTTTTCAGACGACAATTTGATCTCATTTGTCACATGACCTAATTGAAGCTCATTATTTCAAGCTATATTACCTACTTACAGTAAAACACCAAAAGTGCCTGTTTATAAATGGTTCCTACTTTTATTGACATCTGTGTTGTTTTGTTGTTGTTTTTTTGTATATGTATATCTATTTCATCTGATTGAAGTTAATAAATAGAAAGATATTCATTTGTTATAAGTTGAAATTTTGCCAGTTGTAGAGCGCGTTTTGCCTGTTATAGACCTACCCCTGAAGTCTTTTATCAGGGCTGGATTTATGGGAGTGCAGACAGGGCTACAGCCCCGGGGTATCCACAAGAAAGGGGCCTCCACAAGAGATAAAAATATTTCCGAATCTTGACGGGTCAGAAATTTCCACGTTTTTTTTTTTGTTCTTGTTTTTTCTAACATTTTTTTTTGTCGCATTTTTACGTCTGGCAAAAAATGTCGTGTTTAAGAAGAGTACGCTTGTAGCCAGCTCGGAATAAGTCAATACGTCTACCGAGAGCCTTACCCTCCACAAACTCAAAAATATACACTTTTTACAAATAAAATATGTATATTAAAATTTGTTTAAAGGGAAGTGAGATTCAATTTACTAGAGCTCTCCTTCGTCTAAAATGTAGCTTGCTTGTAGAGATCATTATTTCCCTTCATTATTGGATCGTTATTACAGCTTTCGAAAAAAATGTAGGGACCCCCCCACAAAATATTAACAGAACCACTGCAAATGACATTCATTGACTGATGTGGCTAAAAATAACTGGAGTCCTTGAATTTAGGGCGTCTTCCTGGGACGAAAGGTTAAAATTAGTACTACCAAGGTTAGGTCACGGGGAAAAGCGGTTAATTTCTGGTGGTCACGCAATTGTAGAACTGACCCCCACAATAGGTTTTATTTCTTTAACATAAGGGTATTTTGGAGAGAAAAATAAAATCGCAGATAGCTGGACCATTCTTCTAAACCAGTGGTTCCCAAACTTTTTTCTCTCGTAGACCCCTTGACGTGTTTTCTGGTTTTCCGTAGACCCCCTGCTTAAGTTATATTAAATTTTTGAAAATTCATCAATTTCAAATTACACATTTTTGTTTAAAATAATTTCTAACCAGTGAAACGATGAGTGAAAAAGTAATTTAAAACTACAATTTAAGTTGAATTAATTTTTTAAAATAAATCTATTAAACGGGCACAAATTAAAACCCATTATAGAACAGTGAATATGTATAGCATTCAATCACTAAACACATTGGAAACTTTTTGTTTTTAAAGGCTTGCAAGCTCACCATCCGTTGCTACTGAGATATTTTGTCATATAGGGATTCGCTGTTTTATGAAGTAGTTCTTTAAAACATTAAATATTAATGTGCCTTAGTTTTCACAAAGATTGACTCAGCCAGCTGTATAGAGAAATATGTTGTTTGCAGAAATATGTCGTTTGCAAAGACTTACGAAAGAAGAAAGAAATATTTGACTATATTCCAACAAAGCTTAAGAATTTAGTGAACTCTTCTGCAAATCCATTTCCCTAACAACCAATGGGTCAGAGTTTGCATGGATGGTTCTCAGAAAGCCACAACAAACGGAGTAGCTGGAATACTCATTGAATGGCCTCATGGAGAAAAAATAATTAAAAAATTAAGTTCATTGTAACAAATGAGCTCTATGACAACCACAGAGAAGAAATAGGAGCATTGGCCAAGTTCGCCAAACAGTTAATTTTTTTTCGAGACCAATCTAAAAATAGTCCTTCAAAGCTTGAGAAACTCTGATTCCTCCTGAATCAAACAACTCATGGTGCCTGGACTGACGTTCGGTGGTCACCTTGCCTGCTCGCATCTCCTGTCGGGAGGTTTGGGCTAGGATGTAATTATCCACATAATCTGAAGGAACATCCAAAAGATTTTGTACAAAACATAAATGTGTAACCGTGTAAAGCTCAACAACAGCAAGAACACTGTTCTCCAATGTTGAAATAGAAGGCTGACACACTTGCCAAATGTGAGAAAACAAATACACATTTCAACATCGCACTCTATACGGAAGAAATGAAGAAACTAATAGTCAATTGTAAAAACGAGAAATGGACAAGCTCTCATTCGATGAAATCTATTATAAACTATCCCGACAGGATCACCTATAATTTTTCACATCAGAACAGTACACATCATAATGAGAAAACATATGTTCCAGAAGCTCAAAATTTGGACCATTGACATTTGCCCTTTTGGAGTGTCACAAGAGAATGCCAACCATATCTTCAAAATTGCATTCTTCATCAAGAGGCCCAAAACAAGACACCGGCCACAAAACCCAATCATGAAATGCTTTTAATGATATAAGTTCGTGCAAGAGTTTTTACAATTTTTTCAATGGCTGTTAAAATCAATAATATGCCTATTGTGTGAGGTTTTCAGTATTTTACTATAAGAAAAGAGGTATAGTAAAACATTCACTAATCATCACCTTCTCAATATTAGGTCAAAAAGAGATTTTGTGGGTGTATTCTGAACTTAATATTTGAGTGTTTGAAAGTTTTGCAAACCTTTATCTTTTTATCAGGGTGGCATCATCTCAAATGATCCTCCAGCTTAATTGGTTTCATAGCATCATAAAAAAATGGCACATTAACACTCGCTTGTTTGACAGGACAATAATGAAGTTCAATTTCAAATACTTAACGCTGTACAGTCTACATTTCTTTTTGTTGTTATAACTAGAGAAAACTACACTCTTTAAATCTAGTTATTCAGTTAAATAAAACAAATTTTCATTCAATCAGCATGATAAAAATTTAAGGATTTCCTAAGGTACAAATCATAAATGTGTGTATGAAAAGATTCCATTTGTCAAAATAAAAGTCAAGACAGGCTAAATTGAGATTCTTTATCGTAGACCCCCCGTGCACATCTCATGGACCCCCAATTCCCTTTTAAACTTTCGTAGACCCCTTGGAAGTCTTCGTAGACCCCTGGGGGTCTATATAGACCACTTTGGGAAACACTGCTCTAAGCAATGACGCAAGGGTTCTGAGATGAAATAAAATCTCTTTTTTTTTTGTTTTTTTTTTTGTTAATAAAAAGGTTACGGTTTCTGTTAAATTTCAAAGAGAACCTCGATCATAATCATCATAATTATCATCTACAGACTCCATTTGAATGAGGACTTGTGAGGCTTTATCGAATTTTTTTTTTTCGCGGCGAACCTCAAAGCCTTAAAATCTAAATATTTCGCCCCGAACCTCACTGATGGATAGTGAGCTGTAGATATCAGGAGAATGCGTTACTGCAATAAAGAATGCTTCGCCCCGAACCCCACTGATTAATAATGAGCTGTAGATGTCAGGAGAATGTGTTTTTGCAATGAAGAATTCAAAAAAACGCTTTTTGGCGTCGGAGCTTCCCCCTGAACCCCACTAATAAATAATGAGCTGTAGATGTCAGGAGAATGCGTTTCTGCAGTGAAGAATGCAAGAAAACACTTTTGGCGTCGGGTCTTCGCCCCGAACTCCACTGACGAATAATGAGCTGTAGATGTCAGGAGAATTTGTTTCTCCAGTGAAAAATGCAAGAAAACGATTTTGGCATCGGGGCTTCGTCCCGAACCCCACTGGGAAAGCTTACAGCGTTCCCCTAGACCCCCAAGCTTGCAAGAGAAAGGCCTCAACATGACTGTTTTTTTTTTCGCACGTTTACTGGGCGATAGGGTTAGGGTTAGGGTTTGGAAAAAAATCCCCCCCCCCACTCCAAAGTTCTGGATCCGCTAGTGTGTCAAGGACACTAAATTAAAGTTCATTCTTAACAACTAAATAAAATAATTGAGCTTTAACTTTAACAGTACAGCAGTTCTTCTTCATGTTGCATTTTCTCTATTACCGCGAGTTATTTGGCCTTTAATTTTTAAATATGTTTTAAATCATTTCATTAAAGCTAACTATTTATAATTTGTCCACGACAATGTCCATTCGTATTTATATTTGGCTGATACTGAACAAAATCTTGTTGTATTTGACAACTACAGTACATAATTGCAAAGAAAAATGAAAATTTAAATTTTATATTAACTCCAAGAAGTCTGGTCACGTTTCTAAATTATTTCCGCGCATAGGAAACGAAAGTTGGAAGATCATAATTTGAGGACAATGTTATTTCTGTCGGACGTGAAAGGGTTAACATCTCACGTCTAACTTCCAGCGCTAACACGATCCCTGGCAGACGACAACCGTCTCAGGGAGAACTTAATATCACATAACTCATTACATAAGTTTAGAACATTGTTTCTCAAACTTTTAATAGCTGTGCCCCCTCCCCAAACAGAAATTTTCGTTCGCTATCTCCCCCCCCCTTTTAGCTAGATGAGGCTTGGGGGAGCATTTTGTGGTGGACCCTTTCAATTAATTTTTATTAACGCAATAGTTTGTCAACACTAGTGTCTAGAAGTACGACATAAGAAAGTCGAGAGTATTCGTATTTTAAAATGTCATCTTATTAAGTTTGAGTTGATATGGTTGCAGACGACTCTCGCGAAAACGTTAAGCATTTTTAATTGCCCTACTTACAAGAGGAGACTACGTTTCTTACTTTTAAAAAATTTAATGTCTGAAACCTTGTCATTTTTCTTGGTTAAAATTCAAACCTGAACTTATAGCTACAATGAAAATACACCTCTGTCGTGGCGTCTATGGTGGCGCGCCCCCAAGTTTGAGAAACGCTGGTTTGAGCTTGTGCAAGGCTATATCTAAACGCCCGCCTGGGGCTACATAAATGTTCATATAACAAAAGTTCACAAACACAAAAAGTCTAGGTAATCCTCCATGGTGAATAGTATTTACTTCCATCAATGCAATTGCTAAATTTTGCAATTTATTTAGCATGGTGGTAACACCGGTAGACTTACACATCAAACTAAAGGAAGGTAATTGAGTTTAAGTCATATTATCTCCCTTAAGACAGAAATAGATACGGTTGAAATGTATCTAATTTAGCGAAACAATTCTAACGAGATGGTTATATAGGCCTACAATATATGTTGTAGTGTTTGTTAATTGTAGATTTTAGCGTGTCCCTGTTTCCGACAGCATTAAAGTTTCCTGACATTGATGGTGGAAAGTAAAGTAGTGTTAGTTACATAACGGCCCTATTCTTGTTTTAACTCTTTCTCTCCTAATTGACGATACCATCGTTGATTTGACCTCATTTAATTAAAATAATGTATAATTTAATAATTTTTTTGTGTTATATAAAGAGCATGCATTCCTCTTTAATTCTTTACCAAATAAAACATTTTCTGTTGACAAACGACAAAGCTATTGAAGCATAATCATACCAGGGTAGTGAAATATTATTAAGCAAAATTGAGAATTCCGTCGAAATGTGGAAACATAATTACGGAGAGAAAGAGTTAAAGCTTATATCAACTCAATCGCTCTGTCTGGTACAAAGTTTGAACCTTTTTTTTTCTCCCATTTCCCATTCTCAGATCTAGTTGAAACTTTGCACAATAATTTATTGTACCTGACAAAAATGAATGAATAAAAAAAAATCAAAAATTAGTTAATTAATTACTGGTGAAAAATTATTTTGTTTGATATCGAAATAAGCGAATAAATGCTACTTAATGAGAAATGTGGATGTATATATGGGCTTAATCCCCTTATTACGTTTTGACACGCTTTTTCTCCCACTTCCCATTCTCAGATCAAGTTGATATTCTAAATTGTTATTCATAGTCGATGACAATACACGAATCAATCCAAAAATTAACCAATTAGTCAATCAATTAGTACTAATTAATTAATTGTGTATAATATGTCAGAAAGGGCACTAAACCTCGCCATTTCCAGATTAAAGGCAGAAACTATCGGTTATTTCCTTTAGATAATCTGTTGTTGTTTTTTTTACAGTAATCTTTTTTTCTTTTGCTTGTTTTAAAAACTTATATTAAGTCACTCCGTCTGTCTGTCTGGGAGGACTCCTTTACACTTTTTTTTTCCCTTCCCATTCTGGGATCAAGTTGAAATTGTGTACAATCATAAATATATATATATCTTGCTTGTTTCTTTTAAACACACCTCTATCGTCATCACTAGCACATATGCACGCTGAGATGAACTTAAAAGTGTAAAACTTGAAACCTGTTTATATTATTCACATTTCAATGTATACACGAGATACACAAAAGATTCATGGGATATATAATATGTGGTAGAGTCGCGGGAGAGATAAGAGAGATGTGCTAATAAGATAAGAGAGCAAGCTTGACAGACTTTTAAGGTCAGTGGTTGTCATTGGTTGTAACTAGGCGGTCTTCAGGTATTTTTGTTACAAACGTCACGCCAGTGAATTCATTTCCAATAAGTCTTTACATGCAAACACACACTTACAAACGTCACGCCAGTGAATTCATTTCCAATAAGTCTTTACATGCAAACACACACACACAAACACATAAGGAAACTTTCAGTTACAAAACAAAAATGTACATCAAATGAAACAAGCGTACATTTTTTTTCTCTTTCAGCTTTTCAGTGTATCAATTATGTTCAAACATATCTATGTTTATCCAACCTGTGACTATGCGTTGACATCTGTGATACATTGGGAGATCGTTTCACTTGATAGGAGGCGCTAGGATCCGGGTTATGATAGCGCAATGTGCACAATGCAATGTGCACGACTAACAGAGACACATGACCACTTGCTTCAACATAGGTGAAGTAGCGAGATCAAAGTTTGGGTAATAGCTAGGGTCAGAACCATGTCGCCCACATTGCAGTTCTCCTCTCTCTCCAAGCAGCTGATCTATCTTAAGTCTAAAGGAACGGCGAAAACCCGATACAGTTTGGGATAAGCGGCATTGCAGACTCTGCCCGTGTGTAGTACTGTGTGCTGCAAGCTGCCTTGTGTCGCCAGCTTTTTCCTCAGCTTTGACAAGTTCAAATGATTTGAAAGAGATGGCCTAAAGATAAGTTTGAGAAAAAACAACAAGGATTTGATGTTAGCAGAAAGTCCACACTGACTGCTATTTGGACGATTTGGGTCGCTACATGGTTGTGTGGTATACGATGGATTGTTGTCTCGATGGTACCGGGTTTAAACCCTGCCCGCTGTCATTTCCGCCGCCCTGGGGGGAGGTTTGGGCTAGGAGGTAATACTCTTCAACTCAAAACGAAACAAACATTCACTAGCAAGGCTTGCCACATTCAGTCAGCATTACAACCTAACAACGGATCAACGCCTGAGGCGGAGATGTATTAAGTTGTACTATGAAAACACATTTTTTTTAGAGTTTTATCTTGTTGCGCAGCTGAAGAAATCCTAAACATCAGGATACTCTGCGAGAAACACCTTCAACACCAACGGAGTCTCTTTCGTGTCTTTATTGATTAAAAGAAAGCTTTCGACAGAGTTTGGCATGTGGCACTCTAGGCGACAATGAAAAAGTACATTGCAATTAAAACATAATAAACAATAATACAGAATCTCTACTAGTAGGCCACTAGTGCAGCTTACGTCAACAATAACATTAAGGATTGGTTTAAACCCACAGCTAGAGTGACACAAGACTGTCTACTTTTACCAACTCTTTTCAATATCTTCCTTGAAAGTATAATGGAAAATGCTCTTGAATGTTACGAAGGTCTTGTAAGCAATGAAGGGAATTACAAACTTGCACTTCGCGGACAACATAGATGGGACAGAAGAAGAACTAGCTGACTTGGTGATGCGCATTGACAAGATGTCCGCAGCATATGGTATGCAAATCAATGCAGAAAAAAACACAAATTATGTGCAATAGCCAACGAGGCTTCAAAAGGGACATCGTTGTTGGAGTCGAAAAGCTGACAAGTGTCAGTAGTTTTAAATAACAAGAAGCTATCGTTTCGGATTAAGAAACCTAGCCTGAACTACTGGCTAGTCCACAGCAGTACTTGCAAAACTCAAAACAATCTGAAAAAGACAGACATATCCCTCGGCACTAGAATCAGGCTGATGCACTCCCTGGTCATGGACACTTTCTTATATGCTTGCGAATCTTGGACGCTATCTGCAGAAATAGAGAGGAGGATCCTAGCACTGGAATTGAGATGCTACAGAAGGATGCTTGGTATCACATACAAAGACCGCATCACAAACAAAGAGATTAGAACAAGGATCACAACGGCAATGGGGCCCACAATGACCTGCTAACTTAATTAACTACTGTCAAAAAATGCAGGCTAAAACTTTATGGCCATACCACAAGGTCTTCAGGGCTCGCAAAGATCTTCCTGCAGGGAACAGTACCAGGAAAGAGAAGAAGATGCTAACAGAGAAATGGATGGGAAGACAACATAAAAGAATTGAATGGCCTTTCATTGAAAGAGGTTCTATCCAGGCAAAGGACAGCGAGGAATGGAGAAAGACGGTCTACAGATCATGTGTGGTGCCCCAACGTTTCAACAGACTATAGTATAGGTGCCCTAGCATTATGTTGAGATGGAGATCCCCTCTTCGTTTACATATTGATTTTTGTGCTTATTAAAAGGTTTACAAAATTATCTTTTGGTTTAAAAATCAATACTTTATTATTTTGTACACCGCATATACAAAAAAAAAAACAAAAAAAAACAAACTTGCTACTTTGGATTTAACTTCATTTTATGAAAATGTCCATTTTAATTTAAACATCAGTGTTCAAAAATGCATCTATAATAGCATTGCCAAAGTCTTGCTTTGGCGCACTTCTTCTTCAATATGTCACTCCGCCAAGACGTCTCCCCACAAGTAAAGAAACGCTGCGCTAAAAGGATATGTCCTTTAATTACTACACCTTTGCATCTATATTTAGACTGTTTCTGTCAATGTGTCATTTCCGGTCATTAACATCCAGCCTGTGATGTCGAATTAGATTCATTATGACACAAAGGGAAAATGGCAAAATGTATCTTGGTATGTATGAATCATTTAAAACTTTTAAGTGTGCAAAAAAAACACAAAAAAAACAAGTGACTCACTTAAAAGTGTTTCACTTATAATTAAGGATACAAACACCACTTGCATCCTTATAATTTTCTAATTCAGATAACATAATGCGGTACGCGACGTTATAGCGCAGGCGTTTTTGGCGCCAGAAGTTCTGATGCTAATTAAACACAAAATGCATTTAAGTTTTATACATTTATTGTTCACTATTGCGCATCCCCTTCACCCCTCCTCCAACCAAAAAAAAAAAAAAAAGGTTTCAGTAAACGTTTTTGTCTATTTTTGATTTCACAAGGATATATCGCTTACTATGTTATAATAGGTCGATTTCTACCAAGGCCGGACTTAACCATTGCGGGGCCCTATGCGAAACGGATTGCGCGTGACCCAGTTTTGGAAGGGATAAGGATAATAAGTGAAAATTAAGGGTTTATATTAGAAAATAAATTCGTCCTTGTATTTTATTCATTCTTTACTACGTACAGAATTACTTTACAAGCCTTGCGTGTAGCGAAGACATACAGTATATAATAGAAATAATGTTTCCTACATAGATCACGCTCAATAGCAAGAATTACCAAATGTTTCTATCTTCGAAAATAGTTTGAGGCGCTAGAAGCTTCTTTCACCAGATTACACTAAACGAATATTGTAAAATGCCGTTTTTTTAATCGCGCGTAGGACTAATGTTTTCCGTATTGAATGACACCCCAAAATGACTATTCAGGAGATTTTTATGAGTTTTCAAAAGATTTTAATAATTTCCGTAGATTTCCAGGACTTTTTCGTATAATTTGCGATTTCATGAGATTTCCAGGAGCTGTTAAATCAGGAGGCCGCGGAAAATCTGTTATAAGTTATAAAATGATTAAATTTAATAATTTACACCGAGAATCAGCTCGAGGCCTATGAAAGTGCGGGGCCCACTGCGGTATCAATTTTCTTAATTTTAATATTCAGTTGTGGATACCATAAATTGGTATATTGAGCGAACAAAAAATGCATCTATTTTCTTTCTCTCAGTTTCACACTTTGTTTTTTAAGAATATTGTGGCATTTTACGTCTCGAGAGACGCTCTTTTCCATTTGCAACTTCTTGTGTGACTAAAGAGGCCAATCCTTGATACACAGCTGCGGTCACAGGTTGTGCGTTTGTAATCACCAGGCGCCGTTGCGTTTTCACCCTTCTTTCTGCTGCTGTTGTGTATGGCATCTGCAATCCAAGACCCTTCCTTTATGCCAGTGATTCCCAAAGTGGTCTATATAGACCTCCAGGGGTCTACGAAGACCTCCAAGGGGTCTACGAAAGTAAAAAACTAAATTGGGGGTCCATGAGATCCCCACGGGGGTCTACGATAATTGATTTCATTTAAGCATATTTAATGTTCACATTCCACTAATGTAATTATTGCATACACTAATATATGATTTGTACCTTCGTTAATCCTTTAAATATTTATCCTGCTATTCAAAGGAAAACTGTTGTAATCAATTTCAATACTTATTTAAATAGCTTAATTTTCTCTACATGTAACTTATATTTAGAACAAAAAAAAAAAGAGAAAAGAACTGTAGACAGTACTGCATCAATAATTTAAAATTCGGATTCATTCCTACCTTGTCGAACAAGCCTAAGTGACTTTTTTATGACGATTTGAACCAGGTTCGCTGGAAGATTATCTGAGACAATGCTACCCTGACAAAAATAAAGATTTTAAAAACTTTCAAACACTCAAAGTTCAAAATAGACCCGCAAAATCATAGTTCGACATCATATAGAGAAGATGATGGTTTGTGAGAGTCTTACAAGATTTCTTTTCTTATAGCAAAATACGGAAAACAGCAAAGGTCAAACATTGATTCTACCAGCCGTTTTGCACAAACCTACATCTGTTATTATTAAAAGAATTTCGTTAAGCAACAATACAGTTCAAGGTCGCTTCGGTGGCATGAGTTATAAAATTAAAAGCTTCTTATGCAAATCTTTGAAAAATACATAAATACAGTTTGGTCTGACAAGGTGAAGCGCTGTGTGCTACAAACTGTCTAATGGTCACCATCTCATCTCATCTATGCCTGTAGTCCCTTCTGGGCATAGGTTACCAACCAGCTTCCTCCAGGCATCTCGGTTCTGGGCGAATCTCTCCAACTGTCGCCACGTCTTGCCCATCTGCTTCTATATCGCGGAGACCTGGAGAACCACCATAACTACCGTGAAAAAAATCCAGCTATTCATCAATTCCTGCCTGATGAAAATTCGTATGATCGGCTGGCCAGACAAGATCTTCTTGAATGAGGAACTGTGGCAAAAAACAAAGCAGCAGCCCACTGAAGTAGATATCCTTCAGAGACGCTGGAGATGGATAGTTCACACCCTTCGCAAGCCCTAACCTGGAACCCCCAAGGAAAGAGAAAGAGGGACGGCCCAGAAATACATGGCGATAATGGTCACCGTCTCCTTCCTATTTCCTTAGGGTTGACCCACGAGACCTTTCCCATGTTTGGGTATAGTAGCAAGGCAGCAGAGGTTTGAATTCAGTTTTCCTTCTGCTAGGTGGGTAGCAAGCCAAGGCTAATGAGCCCTTCCTGCTCGAAGTTTACTGGTTTAGGCTCCAGTTACTCGCCTTTAATCATCTCCTGTTAATGAAAACAGTTCAGCAGATTCAACATTTGAGCCACACGTGAAAGATCAAGAAATACACGAGAAACTGCTCTATGCAAAACCTTTTACAATGATACTTAAGGCATATTAATTAATTAATTCATTAACATTTAATGTTGGAAAGACTACTTCATTGAACGACAAATTCGTATATTAAACATAATATCCTAAGTTGTGTAGTTTTAAATTACTTTTTCACTCTTCAACTCACTACAGTTAGAAATTTGTTAAAAAAAAAAGTGTTAATGAATTTGCAAAAATGTGCAAGTTGAGCAGGGGGTCTACCGAAAACCAGAAAACATGGCAAGGGGTCTACGAGACAAAAAAGTTTGGGAACCACTGCTTTATGCTCTCTCCATGTGGATCTATCCAGTGCCACTTGAGCAAGATTAAAAGCAACACAACATTATGATGTTAAGTGTCAGAACAATAAATAACTCAACAAATATAAATTGAACATGTTATTGATGAAATTAATCCTAGTCCAAACCTTCTGCAGGACGGCGGGAAGGGTTCAAACTCGGGACCCTCGGGACAATCTGAAGGGCATACCACACCACAGCCATCGAATTAAGTAGTTCTTTTTTTTTGTGCGTGTGTGTGTGTAAAAAAAACCTAGATATAACAAAGTCATCCTCCTCCAAACATGTAAACACTAAGTGCATTTTGTATATGTTTCAAATTGATATAATATCCGATATTGATCGTGTATTTGCGTGAATGAGCTAGTTGTGTGTGTATGTGTGTGAGTGAGAGAGTGAGATATTGAGAGAAGGGAGAGAGAGAGAGAGTGAGAGAGTGAGAGAGAGAGAGAGAAAGCCATTCTGCGTTGCTGATATTACTATGACCGTATTGAAGACGCAGCGAGATCAGTTATCAGTTACCTCAGTGATGCTCAAACTACGGCCCAGGGGGGTCGCATCCGGCCCATAGAAACTACAGCCCACACCCAAACAATGGATCCACCTGTAATCGGAACAAATGCAATTTAAACGCCCCGCCCCCAGGTCCAAAAATGTTGAGCATCACTGAGTTAAATCTACCTCCATTGGAGTCCGTCCAGTGCCTATGAAGAAATCAAAGTATCCCATTGCTCAAATCAGGTTACATGAAGTCGTGCATTGGATATTTGTTGTCAACACGACCAGAAATCATGTCACGTCTCTGGACTAGATCTATTTCTTTTCAAAGAATCTTCGGTTCTGTGTGTTATAGTTTATTGACCGGAGAAAACTACAATGAAATATGAATGTATGTCGGTCAGGGCCGGATTAATGTAAGTGAAGGCCCCGGGGCAGGATTTTTGTGGAGACCGCTAAACTTTTACAAAAGTTTTTATAAACATCCACGAATTAATAATAATGCTTGCATCTTAAAGCATGCCATATTTTAGAATAAAGGAATGTCATACTTGTAAATTTAATCTCAGTTACCTTCATTTTTAGAAGAAAATATTTAATATGCATATTTTAGTTTTAAAAATATGCATAATTCTAAGATTGTGGAGGTTAAAGGTCATAGAATGACGAACAGGAGAGTTGCTAACCTTAAAATTTAAAGCATTTTTGGTTTTAAAAAAAATTGACCAAAAAAAAAAAAGTAAATTGTTTCTGACCCGTCCAAAGTTGTTATTTTTTTCTATCTCAATTGTGGGAAGCCACTCTTTTGTTGAGTCCTCTAAGCAATAGCCCCACCAGACCTCCCTTAAATCCGATCCTGACATAGCCTGTTACAAGCACCGGTTAGGAGTGTTTATGCTAGATCTACTACTTTATAAAATCCGAACACCAGCCAAGATCCTCACATGAACTTTCAGACCACTCATTCGAGGCGAGTCTACGTTAGATGTGTGGTCAGATTACACTTTAAAGTGATGACCAAGACAATCTCTGTGAAAGTTACCATGAGCTTGATCATGAGAATGATTTGAGAGTAGAACCTCTCAAAGGATGGCGGCGAGCAGGGTTCGAACACAGACCATCGATACAATAGTCCAGAGCGCCTACCACATGACCAGGCAACCATACTACGAATGTTCTTTTAATTCCTGTTAATTACATATATGCATGTTGTTGATCTATTCCTTGACAGTCTCTGATAATGATGTTCCTATATATCTCGTCTT
This sequence comes from Biomphalaria glabrata, assembly GCF_947242115.1. Classification (NCBI taxonomy): domain Eukaryota; kingdom Metazoa; phylum Mollusca; class Gastropoda; family Planorbidae; genus Biomphalaria; species Biomphalaria glabrata. The sequence goes on from NC_074725.1 coordinate 8,552,968, forward strand.
TGTCATAGGAAATGAAATAAGAAAGACCACTCTTGATTATCTGGGTAGCTTGTTCCCTCTCTTGTTTATGTATGCTGAAGTTATGGTATTGTGTTTAATGAATGAAAACATTTAATGCTTTTAAATTTACTATCTTGCTTGTTCAAGCTTCTTCTTGTGTTTTTTAGAGATCACAGAAGACAATATTATTGCCTACCTCATCACTATTATGTGTTGCACAAAAAAAATGTATTTAAATATATATATATATATGAAAAAAAATGTGATAGAAAATTGATACTGCCTACCTCACGTTTGGCAATCCCTTACTGTTTAGATGTTAGTACATTTTTTACGACTATACTCTTGGTCTCACTACTTTCCCAATCAGGGGAGAAAATATATTCAATCTGTCTTAAAGTTAGTGGTATTTAAGTTCTCTCCCTTAATTTCAGATGTGGAAAAACAACTTTAAGAAAATTCTCGAATCGCAGTTATCAGGCTGAGAATCTGTCAAAACCATTTCTTGGCAAGCATCTAAGAGGTAAAAGGAACATGTGTACG